>NC_141011.1:841063-1339437 GCF_052327205.1 Somniosus microcephalus | reverse complement strand
GAGGGAGGAGGCGGGGGGGAGAGGGGGCAGGGGGAGAGGGGGGGCGGGGGAGAGGGGGGCAGGGGGAGGGGGGCAGGCGGAGGGGGAGGGGGGCAGGGGGAGAGGGGGGCAGGGGGAGGGGGGGGCAGGGGGAGAGGGGGCAGGGGGAGAGGGGGGCAGGGGGAGAGGGGGCAGGGGGAGAGGGGGGCAGGGGGGAGAGGGGGAGGCAGGGGGAGGGGGGGCAGGCGGAGGGGGAGGGGGGGCAGGCGGAGGGGGAGGGGGGGGCGGGGGAGGGGGGGCAGGGGGAGAGGGGGCAGGGGGAGAGGGGGCAGGGGGGAGAGGGGGCAGGGGGAGAGGGGGCAGGGGGAGAGGGGGCAGGGGGAGAGGGGGGCAGGGGGGAGAGGGGGCAGGGGGGAGAGGGGGGCAGGGGGAGGGAGGCAGGGGGAGGGGGAGAGGGGAATGTATATATTGTGATGCAGTTGTGTGGGACCGGCTGGATGGAGCAACAGGTCTTTTCCTGTCCGCCATTCTTCGTCTGTCCATCAAAGCGCTCAATCTACGCCAGCTACAATCGCCAACACCGGCCACGTAGCTAAACGTTTGCAATTGAGCTGACCCACGGGCCATGCAATATTTACCTGCTGGTAACAGGGATATGACCCCAGTTCAATCTCCAGGTAATGATTGGAGTCGGAAACAACCTGCTGCCGCACAAGTGAGGGTCACGGGTAGCGCCACGCTTCACCATTACCGTTTCTTCTGGTGGTGTGATGACCTGAGGTGGAGCTGTAAAGAAATAATGTTGAATGGTGATTGGTTGCCCTGCAGATCTCTCTGGAAATTTCTTGTTCACAGATTAACATAAGAACATAAGTAGTAAGAGCAGGAGTCGGCCATACAGCCTCTCGAGCCTGCTCCGCCATTCAATAAGATCACGGCTGATCATTGACCTCAACTCTACTTTCCCGCCTGATCTCCATATCCCTTGATCCCCTTGGAGTCCAAAAATCTATCGATCTCAGCCTTGAATATACTCAAAGGCTCAGCATCCACAGCCCCCTGGGGGCAGAGAATTCCCAAAGATTCACAACCCCTCTGAGTGAAGAAATTCCTCCTCATCTCAGTCTCTTAAATGGCCGACCGTCCTTATCCTGAGACTATTGCCCCCCCTGGTTCTAGACACTCCAGCCCGGGGGAAACAACCTCTCAGCATCTACCCGGTCAATCCCCTTCAGGTCAATCCCCCCTCAGGATGGCTTCAAGCCATAACACAAAAATTGATGTCCATATGATATAGCTTCAAAGACGGGGGGATGAGTGACGTGGTTTTCAGCAAAATATTTCATCTGCAACAGAAGTTTGGCTCAGAATGTCACGGTCTCAACTCAAGGACTTGAGCAGGTAGTCTAGGCTGCCACTCCAGTGCCGTACTGAGGGAGTGCTGCACTGTCAGAGGTGCTGTCTTTTGGATGAGATATTAAACCAAGGTCCAGTCTGTTTGCTGAAGTATCCCATGGCACTATTTGAAGAACAGCAAGTTGCTCTCCCGATGTCCCGAGAACATTTATCCCTCAAACACAGATCAAATGGTTCTTCATCTCATTGTTTTTGTGGGTCCTTGCTGTGTGCAAACTGGCTGCCATCTTTCCCCACATAACAAGAGTCATTGCACTTCAAAGGAATGAATGAATTGGCTGTGAAGTACTTTGGGACATCCTGAGGCTATGAAAGATGCTGTAGGTAATGGCAGTGTACTGGTTATCGTTAGCCATTCAAATCCCACTACCAAAAATTGTGAAAGTCAATTAAATAAAGCAGAGAAAATGACCATGAAAGTTCCTGGACGGTCATCAAAACACAACTGGTTCACTAACATCCTTCAGGGAAAGGAGCTGCCACCTCTACCTGGTCCGCCTACACGCAACTCCAGGCGCACACTATTTGTTTGCCTCGTAATGTCCTTTGAAGGGGCCTAGCGAGCCACTCCATTGTAAAACAATTGCTAAAGGGTGTCCCACCACCACCTTCTCGGGCAATAAAATCAAACGAGCCAGCATTGCCCGCATGCCGTGAACAAATATATTTTTTAAATCACAAGTTTTGTCCTCTTTCTCAGGCACCAGGGTCTCCTAAAGCAAGTCAGGAGTTGGGATGAAACGCCAGTGTCACCAGGCTGCTCTCGGGTCTGGTACCTTCACGTAGACAAGCAATGGAAAAGGCTGAAAGGTAAACACAATCCAACCATGGTCTATTGTAACTAACTACAGTGTTTTTAAACGACTGATCAAGAAGCCAATTTGTTATATTTATTTTGGAATTGCAAAGCAGCTGGAGACAATGAAACCGAGGTCAGGTATCTCAGAATCTGGGTGCCAACATGTGGTGTATGTAACCTGTTCCACCTTAAGAGAACTTAAGCCTGGTCCACCTTAAGAAAGGTACTACTTTCTTTGGCTGCTGTATACGTAATACCGGTGGTGACCACACCGGTATATAAGCACAGTGTAATAATATTGTATTCAGTATAGTCCGACCTCCAACCAGTAAAGACCTGTTGAATTTACTCTTGTGGTCTGTGTAGTAATTCTCACTATAACACACAGACTTAACAGTGGCGACGAGTCCGATTCTTACCCTGCTGCAGTAATTTCCATGGCGACTTCGTCCACAGACAGGACGTCGAAGAGAGGTTTCCACCCTCATCACCTACGGGAAGACACGTCGAGCGGCAGGCATCGAGCAACCGGAGTGCAGAAGACATCCTGACCTCGAAGCCTCCATCAGCGACTGTCAGCTTCTTCTACTACCTCGTGGTGGGTAAGCCGGGTAGCGACGCGACAGAAAGTCAACCGCGTTGGCTGTACAGACGGGGCTGGGAAGACGGAGGAATAAGGGCGGTGAGGTCGATCGCGACCAGAGATAAGGGCCGGGCCGCTTTCGAGCGAGAGGCGCAGTGCGGGACATCGATCGCGACCGGAGATAAGGGCCGCATTCGGGCTAAAGGCGCAGCGTCTGGGGAAACTGAAGGCGCGAGAGCCGCGGTGAAGTGGAGACAGCGTCGGGGGACGGGTGAAGACCGCCAAGCGCGGGAAAACCGCCATTTTGTGGGCGGAGGACGACGGCAAGAGCGGGAAGCCGCCATCTTAGATAACATTAAAAATACGATAAATTGCTACGATGCCTAAACATGGGAACATTAATGCCTTCGACAGTGATATAGAAGACTGGGCTATGTACGTAGAACGCATACAAAACTATTGTAAGGCAAATAAAATTCCTGAGACAGATAAAGCACTAACATTACTAAACTTAATGGGTGCGAAGACATACGGGCAATTGAAACACCTGTTATCACCAGATGAACCGGCGGATAAGACGTTTGAACAGATTGTTACTGTCCTAAAAAATCATCTTAGCCCCACGCCGCTGATGCTAGCGGAACGATTTAAATTTTACGATAGAAGACAGCGGCAAAATGAAAGCAATGCTGAATATTTGATGGAATTACGTAAGCTAGCAAAATATTGTCAGTTTGGAACGGGACTGACAGAGGCACTTCGAGATAGATTTGTGTGTGGTTTATTTAAGCAGGATACACAAAGGCGACTGCTCGAGGAGAATGAGCTGTCTCTCGAGAAGGCGGTCACTATGGCAGCAGCACACGAGGCCGCAGCGAGAGGCACGGCAGTAATGCAGCTACGGCCACCAGAACTCGGTACAAACAAATTGGGTTTGAGTTCTGTCAAATATTATCGTTGTGGAAAGACAACGCACGATCAGAACCAGTGTTGGTTTAAAAACCAAGAATGCAGAACGTGTGGCAGGTTTGGCCACATAGCTAAAGTATGCTGGTCAGGAAAGAAGACCAGCAATAAAAAGTCACCGCAAGGAAAATATGCAAAGGTACACAAGGTGACAAAGAACAGTTTGACTGAACAGAAGTCAGATTCAGACGCTAGCAGTAATGAACCGGATAGCTTAAGAATACACAACGTTGGTAAGGATACAGACCTCCAGACAATTTGGGTCACTCTTAAGATAGCAGGAGTCCAAGTAAAAATGGAATTGGACGGCATTGACGGTCATGAGTAAGAAAGATTACAGAAGGTTATTCCAACATATTCCCTTACAGTATACGGAGATTATATTGAAAACGTACACGGGGCAAAGAGTGTACCCCATCGGAAAAATAGAGGTAGAAGTGGTCCACAAGGGCGAAGGAAGCCAAGTAATGGACTTATATGTGCTACCTGAAGGAGGTCCACCACTACTAGGACGGGAGTGGATTAGGAAAATGAATATGGACTGGCACTCCTTGAAAGCACTAACGGTAGATTCCGGGGAAACAGCTGTCAAACCTAAACGATTGTCCAGAATATTGGATGAGGCTAAAGAGGTGTTCCAGCCGGGACTGGGAACACAGAGGAATTACGGCAAACATCAAGATTGATGAACATGCACAACCAAAATTTTTTAAAGCCAGACCGGTACCCTATGCAATACGACCTGCGGTTGAAGCGGAGCTGGAAGCACTAGAACGTTCAGGGGTACTGTCTAAAGTAGATTGGAGTGAGTGGGCTACGCCCATTGTTCCTGTTATGAAGCGTCCTGCGAACAATAAGCCAGGAGATCCAGGGAAGGTTCGCATCTGTGGAGATTTCAAGATCACCGTTAATCCGGTGCTTCACACGGTGCAGTATCCGCTTCCACGGATTGAGGATATTTTCGCTTCACTGTCTGGCGGGAAACACTTCACCAAGATAGACCTGGCGCAGGCGTACTTGCAGATGGAGGTTGAAGAAGAGTCACGCCAATACCTCACGATCAACACGCATCGAGGGTTGTACCGGTACAATAGGCTGGTTTTTGGTGTGGCATCGGCTCCAGCAATTTGGCAGAGGGCCATGGAGCAGGTATTACAGGGAATTCCAGGCACACAATGTTACCTGGACGACATTCTGATCACAGGTGATGGTGATGAACAGCATCTCGCTAACTTGGAACTGGTGCTCAACAGACTGAAAGAGTATGGACTTAGGGTAAATCGGCAGAAATGTGAGTTCTTCCAGAAGCGGATCTCGTACTGTGGTCATGTCATTGACCGGGAGGGGCTTCATAAGTCTCCCGACAAGATAGCGGCAGTTGTAAAGGCTCGCACTCCGGAGAATGTCTCTCAGTTGAGGTCGTTTCTAGGATTAATTAACTACTACCATAAATTTCTGCCAAATCTATCCACGGTGCTGCATCCGTTGAACGCTCTTTTACAGAAAGGGGTACCATGGGACTGGGGCAAAAACTGTAAGAAGGCATTTCGCAAAAGCAAAGAATTGATCACCTCAGAGGAAGTGTTGGCTCACTTCAACCCGACACTGCCTATTCGGTTGGCTTGTGATGCTTCTCCATACGGTATTGGGGCAGTACTCTCACATAAATTGCCAAATGGCACGGAAAGGCCAGTCGCGTTTGCATCCAGATCATTGACCTCCGCTGAGCGCAACTATGCGCAGATCGATAGGGAGGCTCTTAGCTTTGTATGGGGAGTGAAGAAGTTTAATCATTGCCTGCAGGGCCAAAAATTCACACTTCTGACGGACCATCAACCGTTGGTGTCCATTTTTAACCCTAAGAAGGGTGTTTCGGTGATGACAGCACAGCGTCTCCAGAGATGGTCTCTTTTCTTAGGGGGCACATCAATATCAGATAGAATTCAAAGGTACGAAACAGCATGG
The DNA here is from genome assembly GCF_052327205.1 of Somniosus microcephalus. Lineage (NCBI taxonomy): Eukaryota > Metazoa > Chordata > Chondrichthyes > Squaliformes > Somniosidae > Somniosus > Somniosus microcephalus. The sequence goes on along the minus strand of NC_141011.1, from coordinate 1,333,729 downwards.
CAATGCTGATGGCCTGTCGTGCCTGCCACTACCTGAAGATGAAGACACGACGGAAGTTGACCCTGTTGAGTTATTTCATTCGACCATTATCGAGTGTTTACCTGTCACCAACGCAAGTATTGAAAGAGAAACCAGGAACGACCCGACACTGTCCAGAGTCTATGAGGTGACAGTGAAAGGATGGCCAACACGGGGTGATCCTCTGTTACCGGCATTCTCGGCAAGGCGAGACCAGCTATCCGTCTGCCATGGTACTTTGATGTACGGGACAAGAGTGATTATTCCTCCCAAGTTAAGGGAAAGAGTTTTAAACAAACTGCATGAAGGTCATCTGGGGGGAGTTAAAATGAAAAGTCTTGCTAGGGCTTATGTATGGTGGCCGGGTATTGACCAACAGATTGAGGAGTTAAAGAAAAGCTGCGCTGGGTGCCAAAAAGTGCAAAATGCACCTCCGATAGCACCGCTACACCCATGGGAATGGCCTTCAGCCCCATGGCAACGCGTACACATTGACTTTGCTGGTCCATTCATGGACTCCATGTTCCTAATCGCGGTGGACGCACATTCCAAATGGCCAGAAGTCATCAAGATGAATACCACTACTTCAGAAAAGACAATTGCGGTGTTAAGAACAATATTCGCAAGGAACGGATTGCCAGAACAGATCTGTTCAGACAACGGACCACAGTTTGTATCGGAAGAATTCCAACAATTCTTAAAGAAGAATGGAGTTAAACATTATACCTCTGCCCCATATCATCCGGCGACAAACGGGTTGGCTGAAAGATTTGTCCAGACATTCAAAAAGGCTATTAAGGCCATGAATGATGATCAGATTCCGCTGCAACACAAGGTCGATAAGTTCCTGATGTCATATAGAAACGCCGATCATGCCGTGACTAACCAAAGTCCTGCTATGATGTTTTATAACAGGAGGTTGCGGTCCAAGTTGGACTTGTTAAAACCAAATGTGCGGAGGGAAGTGGAAAACAAACAGTTTCGGCATATTAACAGCAAGACCACTCGAACTTTCGACGTAGGACAACCAGTGATGGCAAGGGGCTATGGAAATGACAAATGGCAGTCCGGAACAATCCGGGCCAGACAAGGACCTCTGATGTACACCGTAGATATTGGTCATAATGTGATAAGGCGTCATGCGGATCAACTGGTAGAGTCGAGAGCAAGGGTCGAACCCATGGTTGTGACAGAGACAGCTGTGGAAGACGTTCATGAACCTGAAGCATCTACCTCGGCCGAGAATGTATTTGATGATGATGACACCCAATACATTGGCAACCAACTAGAGGAGGCACCTCAACAACAAGAATCAGAGACCACGGAAAGGCGTTATCCAAGCCGAATCAGAAAGTCTCCTGAGAGACTGAACCTTTGAACTGTTATACCTGAAGTTATATATGTATATATGTTATGTTTATTTGGGGATATGACTGTTAAGCTAGAAAGGGAGGATTGTGGTGTATGTAACCTGGTCCACCTTAAGAGAACTTAAGCCTGGTCCACCTTAAGAAAGGTACTACTTTCTTTGGCTGCTGTATACGTAATACTGGTGGTGACCACACCGGTATATAAGCACAGTGTAATAATATTGTATTCAGTATAGTCCGACCTCCAACCAGTAAAGACCTGTTGAATTTACTCTTGTGGTCTGTGTAGTAATTCTCACTATAACAGACAGACTTAACACAACAGACAAGTCATAGGAACAGGAGACCATTCAGCCCTTCGGGCCTATTCAATTAGATCAAGGCTGATCTGCAGCTTAATTCCATTTTCCCCTCTTTCCTTCATATCCCTCAATAGCCTTACCAAACAAAAGTCCAAAGTCCATCGATCTCAGCCTTGAAAGCTCCAACTGACCAGGCTGGGACCTTGCTCACATTATCAGGTGAGGTCAGCACACCAATGGTTGGGCAGGTGCCCATAATGTACCGTCTGACTCATGACCAGAAAACCTACCCCAGTGAGTTCCCAGACTAAACGCTGCTGTGATCACAGAATCAGAATCACAGAAACCCCACAGTGCAGATAGAGGCCATTTCGGCCCATCGAGCCTGCACCGACACATATCCCACCCGATCCCCGTAACCCCTACACCAACACATATCCCACCCTATCCCCGTAACCCCACGTATTTAATCCCCCTAACACGAAGGGTCAATTTATCATAGCCAATCAACCTAACCCGCACATCTTTGGACTGTGGGAGGAAACCGGAGCACCCGGAGGAAACCCACGCAAACACGGGGAGAATGTGCAAACTCCACACAGACAGTCACCCGAGGCCGGATTCGAACCCGGGTCCCTGGCGCTGTGAGGCAACAGTGCTAACCACTATGCCACCGTGACAAGCAGAAGTCCTTCATGGTTCTCCAAGAATGGAAGGGGTGGGGACAAGAAAATGAGAAAAACATGACAAGCTAAAGCTAAAGCTAATTCAGTCCCTAACAGTCCAAAGATGTGCGGGTTAGGTTGATTGGCCATGATAAATTGACCATTAGTGTTAGGGGGATTAAAATATGTGGGGTTACGGGGATAGGGTGGGATATGTGTTGGTGCAGGGGTTACGGGGATCGGGTGGGATATGTGTCGGTGCAGGCGCGATGGGCCGAAATGGCCTCTATCTGCACTGTGGGGTTTCTGTGATTCTTCTGTCTGTGATTCCCAGTGGACTCAGCAGCCAGTCCCACCTTTCTCCCAAAGAATTATTACGTCCTTTTTTTAAAAAACAGAATACCAATGAAAAATCTCTGATTTAAACATTATTGAAACCATTTTACTGAGAGTAAAATTTGCATTTAGATAGTGCATTTGAAATGTCTCAGAGGCTCATTCAGTGAATGACTTTTTTTTAATGAAACACTGGTTAGGCCCCAGCCAGAGTATTGTGTCCAATTAGGAAGGATGTCAAGGCCTTAGAGAGGGTGCAAGAGGAGATTCACTCGAATGGCAGCAGGGATGCAGGACTTCAGTTACCTAGAGAGACTGGAGAAGTTAGGGTTGTTGTGCTTAGAGCACAGGAGGTTTGGGGGAGATTTAATAGAGGTGTTCAAAATCATGAACGGTTGGAGCAATTGTTTCCAGTGGCAGAAGGGCACAGAAAGCGGCCATTCGGCCCATCGTGCCTGTGCCAGCTCTTTGAAGGAGCTATCCACTCCCCCGCTCTTTCCCCATAACCTGGCAGATTTGTCCTTCTATGAAGAATGCCAACAAAACAGGTAATATAAACACAACTCTTACAGCGACCTTTCCACAAAGCTTCACTATCAAACTCACTTCCCGGAGCTTAAACATGGCCAATAAAGCGCACTAGTTAGGATGACGCAGCTTCTTTACACGACAGCGCCGGTTACTTACTGCATCCAAATTCATCCGAGCGATCAGAACAGTCCGACTCCTCATCACACTGGTAACTGGCGGGGATACACTGTCGGTTCGCAACACAGATAAACTGCTCGGGAGCACACGTATCTCCAGGTCCTCTGGTAGCTGGAAGTCGGCAGAACACACATTTGCTACAAGTCATTTGCTGGCAAGGAGTTTGATCATAACTCACACTATACAGCCTGGGAATGGTTTATAACTTGCCCTCGGAGGTAAACATAAATATTATAAACAAGAGCAAAAAAATCAGGGCAACATGGTGATTAAAGAAGTTACATGGCACTCCATCATCATCCATTCATCTGGAGAGAGCCAGCTTTAACTTGGCAAGTCAGAAAATGTCATTTAATAAAAGAATAAATCCTGCCAGCTCAGTTTAATTGCAGACTGGAGTTTAATATATGAGCGGCCACCTGCTACAGATCCCTTCAAGATCCAGGGGTTCTTCATTCTGTGTCCTAAGGTTCAACATTTATTAACTAGCCTTTCTTATTCATTGCCCAGATTTTCCAATGCATTAAAATAATATTGACCAAAAAATCCCAGCCCTAATCTCCGAATGCGTCTCTATTGGAGTGAGCAGGCCATTCACAGTAGCCAACGCTCCCTTCATTGGGCTGGAAGTCTTAGTTCCACATCAGCAGAAACACTGACCCACAAGCAGAACTTGTACTGGAGTCAGGTTCAACGATACGTTCAAATGACGGGCACCCTCCTAAATCTGCTGGGAATCCGCTACACTGCCATCTGTCTGTAAACTGTAACATTCGGGCCCCAGATCAACAGCGATTGGAAATAAAAAGGCCTTTGCCCAGCGTAAATTTCTGCGAATGCAGTATTCCCAAATCACTTCCAGTTAATTACGTTTTGTTTAATTGGAATCTTATTACAGTAACCCATTTCCCCCAATCCAAACTCAGCCCGAGTACAAAGAGCTCAGGCTCGCTTTAAATAAACCAGCTAACAATGCACACCAACATGCAATCCATTTCTGGGGCTGGGATAGAAATGGGCGATCACTACTGTCCCCTGACTTACGACAGTATTCTTCATCGGAGCTGTCTCCACAATCGTTGTCGCCGTCACAGCGCCACAGCTTCAGGGCACAGCGGCCGTTCCTACACTTGAACTCATTGGGCTCGCACGGTGATGCCGTTCCTGGGGAACGAGAAAGTGACAAAGAAAAACTGAATTCCAGTCTTTAAATTCCAAAGCAATGCCTGAGTCGTGCTTTTCAAACATTGTCTGACACAATATAATTCGATCTCCTGCTTTGACCCCTGAAAACCGGGCCAACCTAGCGTTCCCCGAGTGCACGAGTGATGCTGTGGGTGTAGCTATGGGGATCTGCTGCTTCCGGGGCTTAGGAAGCTCCATCTAGTGGCAGATGTGTTCAACTGTAGGCGTGACTGTGTGTCACAGAATGGCAATGTCCAAATAAGGAGTGCACGACACACATACCAACTTTAGGATCTTGTACAGATTTATGGAAACAAACATGTGAAGAATAGTTTGGCTCCCTCAATCGATCAGTGGGTAAATGGAGCTTTGTGGTGTGGTGCAGACAGAGCAGGACGATCCCAGCTTCAATCCCTGATACACACAGTGGATCACAGCTCGGGTTAGCCGTCACTAAAGTCGGCATCAGTATCCCTGGACTAGAGGGAAACAAATTAACTGGAGACTATTTCTTTTCCTGTCTGAAAGTGGAGTTGAGGTCAAAGTTCAGCCATGATCTTGTTGAATGGCGGAGCAGGCTCAAGGGGCCGAATGGCCGACTCCTGCTCCTAATTCTTACGTTCTATCCAGTGAGGCCTGCTGGAAAGTTGTGTGTGTGGAGAGAGTGAGAGGAGAGGATCAAACCTGGCTGTGAAGTCCCTCATGGTCGACTAGCCTGCTGATACTCCTGTGCCAGTTTGGATGGAAAGCACTTACTTGAATGAGGAACCAGAGTGTTCCTGGCACCCACAGCCATGTACCCACCCCAGCCTGAATTAGTGTCATCCATCAGATGAGACATCAAACCGAGACCCCATCTACCTGTTTAGATAGACAGAACAGATCCCATTGCATGTCTCAAAGTTAATCAGAGGAATTTCCCAATGTCCTGGCCAATATTTACCCCTCAACCATTATCACCAAAAGCTGATGAACTGCTCACTCTGTCTGCTCTTGGTGCGTGTGGGATCTTATTATGTGAAAGGAATCTGCTGCCCCATTGTCTGTCAGTGTGACAGCAGTGACTACACTTCACAAGTCATTCACACCCTAAGGATGGGAGGGGTGCCATATAAATGCAGCTTCTTTCAGGACTGGAGAAACAGAATGGTCTGGCTGTACCTCAACAAATTTTTAAGTGTAAATCCTTCAAACGCTGTTTTTGAAAGGCCTCCAGGGGAGGGGTACTTTCTCCCTCCCCCCTTCAAGCACCAGATCCTCGGCCCTTCAGCATCTTTTCTCAGACTCTCAAGGTCCCAGGTGTTGATTCAAAGCCTCCAAGAAGTTAGATGCCGGGTAGATTTCAAATTACCTTTAGCTTTTTTTAAAAACTCAGTTTCTGAGGGTCTTTCCTGATTAATCAAGAAATGACTATATTTAGGAACTACAGCTGGGAGTGCATCACAAGAATGGAGGGGTTCAAGAGATGTGGAACTAAATCAGAAGCTGAAATGATTAATCAACATCTTGTTAAACAACAACTTGTATTTATATACAGGAAACTTTGGTTTATCCGGAGGTTGTATGTCCGGAAACCTCGATCTAACGGCAGAAATCAGCAGCCGTTTTGGTTAAGTTTTTTTTCTTCTCCTAGCATTTTTTTTTTAAATATAAAACAGTCAGGCTCTGGAAAGCGTCTCTGTAGCTTAGCAACAGCTTTAGAGGCGCTTCCAAGGAACGGGCCGAGTGTTTACAAGCTGTTGCTAAGCAACAGTGTTTGTTGTCAGATATGGAGATGAAAACCTCCGTATCCTTCAACATTAACGCTGGTCTATCCGGAAGTTTTGATAGATCGGCAGTAGCTCGGTCCCGTTGGTGCCAGATATCGCGAAATTTCCTGTAGCACCTTTAACGTAGTAAAACGTCCCAAGGCGCTTCACAGGAGTATTATAAAACAAAATTTGACACCGAGCCACTTAAGGAGATATTCGGGCAGGTGACCAAAAGCTTGGTCAAAGAGGTAGGTTTTAAGGAGCGCCTTAAAGGAGGAGAGAGATGTAGCGAGGTGGAGAGGTTTAGGGAGGGAATTCCAGAGCCTAGGGCCCTGGCAGCTGAAGGCACGGCCACCAATGGTGGAGCGATGAAAATCGGGGATGCTCAAGACTGCAATTACTTTGAAGACAGCAATTCATGCTAAAGTTCAGTCCCACAACAGCAGCAGCAGCCTTGCCTTTCGACACCACCGAATCCATGAGCCTGGACAGTAATTTCATTGGGGTATTCGCCCATCACAGCATAGCCTGACCCTGGCCCTTCCCCAATATGTGCACATGAAAACTTCCAAGAATGGCTCATTGTAACTGTGAAAGCTATATTGGCACACTTTCCAGCAGGGGTCAGAGGTTACAAATTAGCACTGAGAATCATGGCCAATCTTCTGCTCTTCAGCCTGGGAGCACCACAGCAAATGGTGATTTCCACATAGCTGCTTATTTGCCAGTAGATTGCAACATTTAATAACCGCATCCAAAAGCAATTTGTTGTTCCCTTCTTAGTTTGAAAAACAGCTACAAAAATAACTAGAAAAATGACAAATGTTCTTACAAGGACACAGCCTAAAGAAAATCATGCTCAAGATATTCTACTTCAGGTACTTACCACAGTCCAGCTCATCGCTTCCGTCAGTGCAATCTCTCTCCCCGTCGCACAGATAGTCCCTGGGGATACACTGCCCATTCTGGCATACAGCTTCATCTATTGGACAGGGCCTTAGGACGTCAGCAATGGTAGGAATGGGTGCTGCAGTAACCAGGGGTCTTGGGGTCCGTCTCTCTGGTCTGGGTGTGACAAATGCAGGCGTTGTGTCGGGAGCTGGTGTTTCCGGCCGAACGGTTGGAGCACTGGAAACTGTTTCAATTACATCTTCTGAGAGTTTTGAAAAAGTGAAATGCAGATGTGAGAAGCCGCAGAGAATCCATCATGGCTAAAGCTTTTCTTCAAAGACCAGGAAAGTCATTAAAAATGTTACTCTCCGACGATTCAATCTTAATACTTTCCCCTTGGACACGACCGATAGTTTCACACGTGTAAAATATCGGGTTATAAGTTCATCTGGAGCGGTAACGCAAAACGGATGATCGCAAATCGGCCGCCCATTTTACACCCAGTTTCTTTGCCATTGACTTTAATGGGGCGAGGTGTGACCCAGGCAGCCGATTCGCTATCACCCAGGACGGATTTACACCCCATTAACTCACCCAGAGTCTACTGGCAATTGTGAAAGAGCATAGGGTAATGGTCATAAAGCTGTCCAAGTCTTTAGGTTATCTCTTGTCTTTTAAAAGGAGAAATGGGGGGTGGGCGAGTGCTCAAGTTGTAAAAATGTACTAGGCCCCAAAATTTGGCACATCCCCCTCCCTCAGCAACCGGCTGCTCGTAGGCTTTAGAGACGAGCAGAAGCAGGTGTGGAAAGTTGGAACACTGAAGCAACTCTCCTGTCGATGGGTACAGATCACTTGTCTCTCAAGTCTACTGCAAGTCCTCCCTATATCTCAGACTGCTTAACCATAATGTCCAAGTACGTCTGTGTGTGAGCAGTCGGGTGGCACCAATGAGCGACCACCCAGAGCTTAACCAATCAGGATGATATTCAAGATGGCATTGGCTAGTTGGCACAAGAATACTTCAAATATTTTAAACAAAAAATTAAACTTAAATCCAACCAAATCCCAGTGGGCACTGTGGACTGTAGAATCGAAGTAAGCTTGGGGGACAAGAGAGATGTGTGCTGAAGACCCAATGTCTGGGTTGCTGGTCCAGTACACCACCGTACCCAGTGTAAAAAGGGTAACACATAAAAAGTTCAGATGTGATAAAAGTTTCTCTACTTTGTTTCACTAACTTGATGGGAACAATCTTTATTAACTGGCTCGCATGCCATGCACTCGCACTTCATTCAGCTCTTCCTCCCATCTTGCGACAGGCTGGACGGGCCAGAGGGCCTTTCCCTGTCCAGCATTGTGTGTGTTAATGTGACTGAAGGCCATTGCCGAGCATTCTCCCCGCCTCTCACTCCGTGTCCAACATGAGTGGAATTTGGAGTTAACGATAAAGGCCTTTGGTTGGCCTTGGCCATAGGGACAGGACTGCCGCAGGGAAGACATGCCACAATACACAAATCCAGTTACTGTTGTGGTGGGCACTGATGGCCCATCATGGCAAACCATCCCCGCAATCCTCAGAGGAAGCAGCAGCCGTGCGATAAATTCCAAACTCCTCCACATGAGCACTCAATGAACTCTTACCACAGTTGTCTTCGTCAGACATGTCGCTGCAATCGGCCCTCAAGTCACAGCGATAATCGAAAGGGACACACTCGCCCGACCCACAGGTAAATTCATCAGTACCACACTGGCGAGGGAGAGGGACCGCATCTAAAAACAAGGGCGGAATAAAACCCACTGAAACAAACTAACTTGCAGCATTTATTATAACACACCAGTCAAGAAACATCAGCGGCCGCAGATACCCGTCAGTTTGGGGAAGCAGGCAGCGATCTTACCTCAGTCTGAAGGTTGCTGACTCAATGCTATATGGTTTAGGTGAGCGCATTGTTTCAGGGAATCTCAGTGCAATACTGAGGGCATGCCACATTGTTGCAGGTGCCATCTTTAGGTGAGACATTAAAGCGGGGCCCTGTCTGCATGCTCACCTGGATATGAAAGAACCCACGGCACTATTCAAAGAAAAACAGCAAGTTCCCCTGGTGTCCAGACCGACCCCCCCCCTCCTCTCCCTGACCCCAACCAACAGCTCACACAACAGGTTCGCTGCTCATTCATTGCTCTGCTGATCCCGGGACGTTGCTGCGTGAAAACTTCAAAGGTAATGGGTGTAAACTGCTCTGCGGCATCCTCAGGATATTGTAAGGTACGATATAAATGTAAGTTCTTTATTTATCAGAATGATACCAGGGATGGGGGACTTCAGTTATGTGGAGAGACTGGAGAAACTGAAATTGATCTCAGAGCAGGGAAGGTTCAGGGGAGATTTAACAGAGGTGCTCAAAATGCTGCGGGGTTTGGTGGGGCACACCGACTGACATCACAGGCTAGCTGTTAATGCACAAAGCGGACACTAAAATCTTGCTTAAAATTTGTTGAAATATTGGACTTCTATAGATCCAACAACTTCAGTCGGGAGACGGTAACCTTCACCTGAGCAACCAGTAGCTGCCACTTGCCCTTGTTCCGATTTCTGGACTTGTTATAAAGTGGTTGGGGTCTCCGCACCTACTACACCTCCAGTCCCCGATGGGTAAGGTTGATTTCTGAGGAGATGTTCTCCATGGTTTGTACAGTCTACTTCATAAACTTAAAAAAAAACTTCCTGGGCTTCATATCTGGGGTCACAATCTCCCTCTGCCTCACTGAATACTGCATTTCTTCAAGTATTTACTTCTCTCAGTTGGTTTGCTGATGATTCATTAACTTTCCACACGTTGGTGCAAGTTTTCAATGTCAGTTTTGGTTCCTGTACCAGTTTCTTCCTAGTGCCATTGTTCTCTGTGTCAGTAAGTAATCTGACTTTGATCAAGCTTTCCTCTAAAGATCCATCGTTAGACAAACCAACCATCGACAAGATGCACTGCAGCAACTCGCCAAGGCTTCTTCGGCAGCACCTCCCAAACCCGCGACCTCCACCACCTAGAAAGACAAGGGCAGCAGGCGCATGGGAACACCACCACCTCCAAGTTCCCCTCCAAGTCACACATCATCCTGACTTGGAAATATATCGGCCGTTCCTTCATCGTCGCTGGGTCAAAATCCTGGAACTCCCTCCCTAACAGCACTGTGGGAGCACCTTCACCACACGGACTGCAGCGGTTCAAGAAAGCAGCTCACCACCACCTTCTCAAGGGCAATTAGGGATGGGCAATAAATGCCGGCCTTGCCAGCGACGCCCACATCCCATTAATGAATAATAAAAATGCAGAGGCTCACTACATACAACTAGTGTTTCATCAGAACCTGGATCGCAATTGTTGAAAACAGTGTTTGCAGTTTTCATTGTTTTCCCTAACTGAGATGCTCCAGCTGGACAAGATCATCATCGTCTGTCTCAATTTCATCTTAACCGTCAAATATTTTCTCTGCTCCTGCCAATATTGGTAGTACGGTGGTTCAGACAGCTCTTAGCTGCTTCAGGAGACACAATGCAATCTCATGGTCAGCCCACATTCATCCAAAGCTTTCCCAATTGCTTGCTTGCCATTTTTGGTTTTGCTGGGAAAGGCACATTTTGTAGAAGAGGCTCCAGAATTTGGGTTTTGGCTGCATTTCCAGGGTTTGGCACTGAAATTGTTCACTTTAAATGAGGATACTCCCAACGCTTGAAACATTCCTCCTTTTCTTTCGCATCCCCTTATAAAGCGTGCTGGAAGAGTCAATGAGTTACCCCTATTTCTGACACCAAACAGCATCTGTTATTACGCGCTGGTCAGCGACAGACAGCATGGGCTTCAGAGCGAAAGAGCGAGTGCTTCACTGGGCGGCGGACATTTTAATTCTACACCACAGCTACCAATCAAAAAAAACTTCAACGACTTCACCAGTGAGGCCAAACAGCAAACCAGCGTTAGCAGAATGGGCGCTGGTTAACTGGGACACTGGTTAACTGGGACACTGGTAATACAAGTCAGATCACGGCATTCATCATACGTTGCACATATATGCAAATACCGCCTGAATCTGGTGTCAGGGCGTGACCAGAGCAAAGCTGACCAAGGCTCCTTTGAGGCAGGTGTCTCCCTTTATTGCCGAGTCAGTTCAGGCCTTCGCACCCGATTTACACACTTGTTTAGTGTCGGTGCAAAGTGGTTTTGGTTTGGCCCCTCACTAGACTTGTAGAGCGTTAGGACACCTCAAGATAGTTAATGAGGAGGGGTTTGGATCGAGTAAATAGGGAGAAACTGTTTCCACTGGTAGGAGGGTCGGTAACCAGAGGACACAGATTTCAGGTAATTGGCAAAAGAACCAGAGGGGGAGATGAGAAGGTTTTTTTTTAAAACACAGTTATGATTTGGAATGCGCTGCCTGAAAGGAAGCAGATTCAATCGTAACTTTCAAAAGGGAAATGGATAAATACTTGAAACGGAAAATTTTGCAGGGCAATGGGGAACGAGCAGGGAGTGGGACTAATTGGAGAGCTCGAGCAAGGAGCCAGCACAGGCAGGATGGGCCGAATGGCCTCCTCCTGGGCTGTCTGATTCTATCATTCGAAGATGATCACTGTGCTGTATGTAAAACTGGGCCTTGGCTTGGTAGGGCATTGGTTTGTGCCCACAGTGCAGCCTGCAGCAAAGTGCTCCTGCAGGTCAGGCCTCCCCGCGGTGCCCAATTAATGTATATATCACAAGTCACAATGTAAAAGTCTGTGAAATTTTTTTAATACTTCACAAGCACAGCACAGACGGAGTAAGCCACTGTATCCAGATTGAAAATGACTTAATTTAGCCAGAATAGGAAATAAAGAATCGGCTCCATTTGTTAATGTTATAGACTGCAGCTGCTGGGCTGGAAAATATTCAATCCCAGAACAGCAATCAACAGCAACAGAGCATTTCATACCAAAGATGTAACTGTCACGAGCACAGTCACTCCATTTATTACCAAGAGCTCGCAGTCAGCCAGCCCACAAATGTTGGTTCTTATATTTCCAACTAAGCTGGCGGAGGGAGCATTGAATGAAACAAAGAGTCGGCGCACAACTCAAGTGTACGGCACTTTGTTCCCACCAGGGCTGGAAAATCAATCGAAAGCAAGCTCGCAGAATAGCGGGCGTGGTGTGTGTCAAGCTCAGGAAGGAGGAGATGTTTGCCGAGGCTCCAGCTTTTCATAGACAGCATTTCAGTTTGTTTTGAATGACTTTGAACTTTTGCAAATTCTTTTAAAGCTTACCCATTTGTGATGGAATTTGGGTGGGGCAATTTTAATGTATTTTCCAATAGAAAGTTACATCTAATTTGGCACCAAAAAGAATCTTGAAGGTGGAATGGTCAAATATTAGGAGGCTGCTCAAAGAATTCAATGTCCAATTCAAAGCCCTATTCTGCAGGTTAAGGAGTCACATTGGTTTTACAGCCTAGTAATGCAAAGTCATTTTTTGTGCTAACACTCCAGTGCAGTGCTGCCTTTCAGAATTGACGTGAAACGAGGGCCCTGGCTCCCCTCTCGGGCCGACGTAAAAGATCCTATGGCACTATTTCGAAGAAGAGCAGGGGAGTTCTCCCTGGTGTCCTGCGGCCAATATTTATCCCTCAATCAACATCACTAAAACAGATTATCTGATCATCATCACATTGCTGTTTGTGGGAGCTTGCTGTCAAAAAGGGTTTTGGGACATCCTGAGGTCATGAAAGGTGCTATAGAAATGCAGTTTCATCTGTTCTCACTGCTGGCTTAGTTACTACGGCCTCAAGCACACAACTCCCTACAATCCCGAACAAACTAGCATCTCAGAAGTGCCATGAATATTGGGCAGTGAAGCAAACAAGATTCACATTGTTGCAGTGTTGGGCGATCTTGTGGTGAAGGTACCTTCCTGGAGCAGGAGGAGGTGGCATAGTGGTTAGCACTGTTGCCTCACAGCGCCAGGGACCCGGGTTCGAATCCGGCCTCGGGTGACTGTCTGTGTGGAGTTTGCACATTCTCCCCGTGGTTGCGTGGGTTTCCTCCGGGTGCTCCGGTTTCCTCCCACAGTCCAAAGATGTGCGGGTTAGGTTGATTGGCTATGATAAATTGACCCTTAGTGTTAGGGGGATTAAATACGTGGGGTTACGGGGATAGGGTGGGATATGTGTTGATGTAGGGGTTACGGTGATCGGGTGGGATATGCGTCGGTGCAGGCTCGATGGGCCGAAATGGCCTCTATCTGCACTGTGGGGTTTCTGTGATTTCTGTGATCTGTCTGTGGTGTGCCGGGCTCATTAATCAACAATGCTGGCATTAAAAGAGATAAAACGATTGATGCCCTAGTGATGGACACCCCACATTTTGCTCAACGTAAAAAACAAAACATTAAAAAAAAATGCAATAGAGGAAAATGAGAGCCCAGAAAAAAAGCTCTCCAACTGTCTGTAATATTCCTGAAGTTGCACATTTATGGGATACTCAGCACTGTACTTTGTGAACAAATCTACCAACATCCCTGCTACACCGACACAGAGAAAAAAGTCAAAATCGACAGCCCTGAATAGTGTGAACTGTGACAACTGGAGTTCCAATTCAGTGCTGCAGTCTGGAATCTTTATATTCTGGTACAGGTCCAGAATCTATCTGGGTGAGGTCTGCACTGGTTCAAGTATCAGAATTGATTTTTCCTTAATCTTAATTGAACATCCAGATTTTTAGTTCGACGTCAGTGCATGTTTTCTTGACTGTCCACATCAACTAACCTACAAACAAATGTCAAATACCTTCGCCCAGGTGCCGGAATGAGAAGCCTTCAACTGAGGTTTCATAAGGACCGATCGATCCACTCCGTACAACCGAGTACACCACCTCTCGAATCTCCGCATCATTGCTGTTACCGTCAGAGCCCACATCCAGCTCCACAATCACATTTTGGTCCTCTTCCCTGTGAAGTTAAACAGAAACAATTCTGAGATGATGTGCCACATAATGTGGACTAGTCAGCCTAGACTGAACACTCTGGCTATCAAACAGGACAGGTCAATACAGAATTAAACAAACCAAAAGTAATCAACAAAACAGCAGTACTGGATGACACCAACCAAAGTAAACTGGAGGATTGCAGTCATAGAGTTATACAGCACAGAAAGAGGCCCTTCGGCCCATCGTGTCTGCGCCGTCCATCAAGCCCTGTCCAATCTAATCCCATTTTCCAGCATTTGGTCCATAGCCTTGTATGCAATGGCATTTCAAGTGCTCATCCAAATGCTTCTTGAATGTTGTGAGGGTTCCTGCCTCTACCACCCTTTCAGGCAGTGAGTTCCAGACTCCAACCACCCTCTGGGTGAAAAAGTTCCTCCTCAAATCCCCTCCAAACCTCCTGCCCCTTACCTTGAATCTATGCCCCCTTGTTATTGACCCCCCTACTAAGGGGAAAAGTTCCTCTTTATCTACCCTATCTATGCCCCTCATCATTTTGTACACCTCAATCAGGTCCCCCCTCAGCCTTCTTTGCTCCAAGGAAAACAACCCCAGCCTGTTTAGTCTTTCTTCATAGCTGAGGCGCTCCATCCCAGGTAACATCCTGGTGAATCTTCTCTGCACCCTCTCCAAAGCAATCACATCCTTCCTATAGTGAGGCGACCAGAACTGCACACAGTACTCCAGCTGTGGCCTTACCAGCGTTTTGTACAGCTCCATCATAACCTCCCTGCTCTTATATTCTATGCCTCGGCTAATGAAGGCAAGTATCCCATATGCCTTTTTAACCACCTTATCTATCTGTTCCGCTGCCTTCAGGGATCTATGTACATGTACACCAAGGTCCCTCTGACCCTCTGTACTTCCTAGGGTCCTACCACTCATTGTGTATTCCCTTGCCTTATTTGTCCATCCAAAATGCATCACCTCGCACTTTTCAGGGTTAAATTCCATTTGCCACTTTTCCGCCCATCTGACCAACTCGTTTATATCGTCCTGTAGCCTGAGGCTTTCCTCCTCGCAATTTACCACCCCACCAATTTTCATGTCATCTGCGAACTTACTGATCATACCTTTTACATTCTCATCCAAATTATTTATGTAGATCACAAACAGCAAGGGATCCAGCACCGATCCCTGAGGTACCCCACTGGACACAGGCTTCCAGTCACAAAAGCAACCTTCGACCATCACCCTCTGCCTCCTGCCACTCAGCCAGTTTAGGATCCAACGTGCCAAGGCACCCTGGATCCCATGGGCTCTTACCTTCTTGACCAGTCTCCTATGCGGGACTTTGTCAAAAGCCTTACTGAAGTCCATGTATACCACATCCACAGCATTTCCCTCATCCACACACCTAGTCACCCCCTCGAAAAATTCAATCAGATTGGTCAGACATGATTTACCCTTGACAAAGCCATGCTGACTATCCCCGATTAATCCTTGCCTCTCCAAGTGGAGACTAATTTTGTCCCTCAGAATTTTTTCCAATAATTTCCCTACCACAGATGTTAGGCTCACTGGCCTGTAATTCCCTGGTTTATCCCTGCTACCCTTCTTGAATAATGTTACTACGTTAGCTGACCTCCAGTCCTCTGGTACATCCCCTGAGGCCAGAGAGGTTCTGAAAATTTGTGTCAGAGCCCCTGCAATCTCCTCCTTTGCCTCACACAGCAGCCTGGGATACATCTCGTCCGGGCCTGGGGATTTATCCACTTTTTGGCCTGCTAAAACCGCTAGTACCTCCTCCCTCTCGACGCTAATATGTTCAAGTATATCACAGTCCCCTTGCCCGATTTCTATGTCTACATCGTCTTTCTCCATAGTGAACACAGATGCAAAAAATTCATTTAAAACCCCGCCTACATCATCTGGCTCTACACACAGATTGCCACTTTGGTCCCTAATAGGCCCTACCCTTTCCCTGGTTATCCTCTTGCCCTTAATATACTTATAAAACATCTTAGGATTTTCCTTTATTTTGCTTGCCAGTGTTATTTCATGGCCCCTCCTCGCTCTCCTAATTTCTTTTTTAAGTATGCCCCTGTACTTTTTATACTCCCCTAGGGCTTCTTCCGTCTTTAGTCTTCTGTAACTGCCAAAAGCCCCCCTTTTTTTCCTAATGCATTTTTGTATATCCCTTGTCATCCATGGTTCCCTTTGCTTGTTGGTCCCACCCTTGACCTTTACGGGAACATGTTGGCGCTGTACTCTCTCTATTTCCCTTCTGAAAGTCTCCCACTGCTTTGATGTGGATTTTCCTATGAGTAACTGCTCCCAGTCCACTTTGGCCAGATCCTGCCTTATCATATTAAAATCGGCCTTCCCCCAATTTAGAACCCTTATTTCCGGGCCGTCTTTGTCTTTTTCCATGACCACCTTAAATCTCACTGAATTATGGTCACTGTCGCCAAAATGCTCTCCTACTGACACTTCCACCACTTGCCCGGCTACATTCCCTAGAATTAGGTCCAGTACCGCCCCCTCTCTTGTAGGACTTTCTACATGTTGGCTCAAAAAGCTCTCCTGGATGCACTAAGAATTCTGCACCCTCTAAGCCTTTCACACTCTGACTATCCCAATTAATATTGGGGAAGTTGAAATCCCCCACTATTATTACCCTATTATTTTCGCACTTCTCTGAGATTTGCCTACATATCTGTTCCTCTATCTCCCCCTGATTGTTTGGGGGCCTATAGTACACTCCCAGCAAAGTGCTTGCCCCCTTTTTGTTTTTAAGTTCTACCCATATGGCCTCATTAGAGGAACCCGCTAATATATCATCTCTCCTTACAGCAGTAATTGACTCCTTAATTAATATTGCAACACCCCCTCCCCTTTTATACCCCCCTCTGTCTCGCCTGAAGATTCTATACCCCGGAATATTGAGCTGCCAGTCCTGACCCTCCCTCAACCATGTCTCTTCTATTTTCCAGATATCAGTAAACTAAGAAACCCTTAACCAACAGGATGCAATATACAACCATGCTGGTCATCCAAGATCTTTCAATACTGTAGTCTGATTGAGAGAAAGCAGGCTCATCTTATCCAACATGTTGTTATGATGAAGAATATTAATTTATTCATCACTCTATAACTGGCCAGTGACTCGCTCCTCGAAATATAGGAACAGGAGGAGGCCATTCAGCCCCTCGAGCCTGTTCCGCCATTCAATTAGATCGTGGCTGATCTGTGACCTAACTCCGTCCACCTGCCTTGGCTCCATATCCTTTTGTACCCTTGTCTAGTAAAAATCTAGCGATCTCGGATTTAAAATTATTAATTCAGCCAGCGTCTAATGCTTTTTGTGGGAGGGAGTTCGACACTTCTACCACCCTGTGTGTGAAGAAGTGTTTCCTAATCTCTCTCCTGAATGGCCGGGCTCTGATTTCAAGGTTATGGCCCCTTGTCCCAGACTCCACCACCAGTG
Source organism: Somniosus microcephalus (assembly GCF_052327205.1). Taxonomy (NCBI): domain Eukaryota; kingdom Metazoa; phylum Chordata; class Chondrichthyes; order Squaliformes; family Somniosidae; genus Somniosus; species Somniosus microcephalus. Next base: position 1,316,065 of record NC_141011.1, on the reverse strand, counting down.
GAAAAGGTTTCTCTCTATCTAACCTATCAATTCCTTTCAAAATCCTAAAAACTGCAATCAAATCACCCTTCAACCAGGGAATATGAGCCTAGTTTATGTAATCTGTTCTCATAATCTAACCCTTGGAGCCCTGGTAACACTCTGATGAATCTGTGCTGCCCTCCTGCCAAGGCTAATATATCCTTTGTAAGGTGTGGTGCCCAGAACTGTACACAGTGCTCCAGATGTGGTCTAACCAGGGTATTGTACAGCTGTAGCGAAACTTCCTTCTCTTTATATTCTGACCCTCTAGTTATAAAGGCTAACATTCCATTAGCCTTTATGATTATTTTTGTATCCGGCCACTACATTTTAGTGATCTGTGTACATAGAAACATAGAAGATAGGAGCAGGAGTAGGCCATTTGGCCCCTCGAGCCTGCTCCGCCATTCAATGAGATCATGGCTGATCATCCAAATTCAGTACCCTGTTCCTGCCTTCTCCCCATATCCCTTGATCCCTTTAGCCTTAAGAAATATATCCAACTCTTTCTTGAATATACTTAATGAATTGGCCTCAACTGCCTTCTGTGGTAGAGAATTCCACAGGTTCACCAATCTCTGGGTGAAGAAATTCCTCCTCATCTCTGTCCTAAATGGCTTACCCCTTATCCTTAGACTGTGACCCCTGGCTCTGGACTCCCCAACCACCGGGAACATCCTTCCAGCATCTAGTCTGTCTAGTCCTGTTAGAATTTTATAAGTTTCGATGAGATCCCCTCTCATTCTTCTAAACTCCAGCGAGTACAAGCCCAATCGACCCAATTTCTCCTCATAAGTCATTCCTGCCATCCCAGGTATCAGCCTGGTGAATCTTCGCTGCACTCCTTCCATGGCAAGAACATCCTTCCTCAGATAAGGCGACCAAAACCGCACACAATACTCAAGATGTGGTCTCACCAAGGCCCTGTACAAATGCAGCAAGACATCCTTGTTCCTGTACTCAAACCCTCTCGCTACGAAGGCCAACATACCATTTGCCTTCTTAACCGCCTGCTGCACCTGCATGCTTACTTTCAGCAACTGGTGCACAAGGACACCCAGGTCTCGTTGCACTTCCCCTTCTCCCAATCTATTGCTGTACAGATAACAATCTCTCTTCCTGTTTTTGCCACCGAAGTGGATAACCTCGCATTTGTCCACATTATACTGCATCTGCCCAATCACCCAACCTGTCCAAATCATACTGGAATTTCTCGGCATCCTCCTCACAGCACACACGCCCACCCAGCTTTGTGTCATCTGCAAACTTGGAGATATTACATCTAGTTCCCTCGTCTAGATCATTAATATATATTGTGAATAGCTGGGGTCCTAGCACCGATACCTGCGGTACCCCACTAGTTACTGCCTGCCACTCGGAAAAACACCCGTTTATTCCAACTCTTTGCTTCCTGTCTGCCAACCAGTTCTCTATCCAAGTCAGTATCTGATCCCCAATCCCATGTGCTTAACTTTACACGCTAATCTCTTATGCGGGACCTTATCGAAAGCCTTCTGAAAGTCCAAATACAGCACATCCACTGGTTCTCCCTTATCTATTCTACCAGTTACATCCTCCAAAAATTCCAGTAGGTTAGTCAAGCATGATTTACCTTTTGTAAATCCATGTTGACTTTGTCCAATCCTGTCACTGTTTTCCAAGTGCTCTGCTATTACATCTTTTATAATGGATTCTAGCATTTTCCCCACTACCGAGGTCAGGCTTACTGGTCTATAATTCCCCGTTTTCTCTCTACCACCTTTTTTAAATAGTGGGGCAACATTAGCTATCCTCCAATTCATGGGAACTGTTCCAGAGTCTATAGAATTTTGGAAGATGACCAGCAATGCATCTACTATTTCTAGGGCCACTTCCTTAAGTACCCTAGGATGTAGATTATCAGGCCCTGGGGATTTATTGGCCTTCAATCCCGTCAATTTCCCTAACACCATTTCCCTACAAATACTGATTTCATTCAATTCCTCCCTCTCATTAGACCTTATGTTCCCCGACATCTCTGGGAGGTTATTTGTGTCCTCCTTTGTGAAGACAGAACCAAAGTATGTATTTAATTGGTCTGCCATTTCTTTGTTCCCCATTATAAATTCCCCTGATTCTGACTCCAAGGGACCTACGCTTGACTTCACCAATCTTTTTTTCTTCACATATCTATAGAAGCTTTTACAGTCAGTTTTTATGTTCCCTGCTAGCTTACTCTCATACTCTATTTTCCCCCTCTTAATTAATCCCTTTGTCCTCCTTTGCCAAATCCTAAACTGCTCCCAATCCTCAGGTTTGCTGCTTCTTCTGGCCAAATTATATGTCCTCTCCTTGGATCTTATGCTATCCCTAATTTCCTTTGTTAGCCACATTTGAATCACCTTTTTTTGTTTTATTTTTATGTCAAACAGGGATGAACAAATTCTGTAGTTCATCCATGCGATCTTTAAATGTTTGCCATTGCTTATCCACCATCAACCCTTTAAGTAATGTTCCCCAATCCATCCTAGCCAACTCGTGCCTCATACCATCGCAGTTTTCTTTATTTAAATTCAGGACCCTAGTCTCTGAGTCAACTACTTCACTCTCCATCTTAATGAAAAATTCTATCATATTATGATCGCTCCTCCCCAAGGGGCCTCGCACAACAACATTGCTAATTAATCCTTTCTCATGACATAAAACCCAGTCTAAGATGGCCTGATCTCTAGTTGGTTCCTCGACATATTGGTCCAGGAAACCATCCCGTATACACTCTAGGAATTCCTCCTCCACAGTATTGTTACTAAATTGGTTAGCCCAATCTATATGTAGATTAAAGTCACCCATGATAACTGCTATGCCCTTACTGCACGCGTCTCTAATTTCCCGTTTAATGCCATCCCCAACCTCAGCATTACTGTTTGGGGGTCTGTATACAACTCCCACCAACATTTTCTGCCCCATGGTATTTCTCAGCTCTGCCCATACAGATTCCACATCATCAGAGCTAATATCCTTCCTTACTATTGTGTTATTCTCCTCTTTAACCAGCAATGCTACCCCACTTCCTTTTCGCCTGTCCTTCCTGAATATTGAATACCCCTGGATGTTGAATTCCCAGTCTTGGTCACCCTGGAGCCATGTCTCCGTAATCCCAAGTCTATCATATCCGTTTACATCCATTTGTGCAGCTAATTCATCCACCTTATTACGAATGCTCCTCGCATTAAGACACAAAGCCTTCAGGCTTGATTTAACACTCTTAGTTCTTTTAGAATTATTATTTACTGTGGCCCTGTTTGATTTACACCCTTGATTTCTCTGCCTTCCACTTTTGCTTTTCTCCTTCCTGTCTTTTGTTTCTATCCTTGCTTCCCTTTCCTCTGTCTCCCTGCACAGGTTCCCAACCCCCTGCCATTTTAGTTTAAACCCTCCCCAACAGCACTAGCAAACACCCCCCTAGGACATCGGTCCCGGTCCCGCCCAGGTGCAAACCATCCAGTTTGTACTGGTCCCACCTCCCCTAGAACCGGTTCCAATGTCCCAAGAATTTGAATCCCTCCCCCTTGCACCATTCCTCTAGCCACGTATTCATCTGAAATAGCCTTCTATTTCTACTCTGACTAGCACGTGGCACTGGTAGCAATCCTGAGATTACTACCTTTGAGGTCCTATTTTTAAATTTACCTCCTAACTCCCTATATTCAGCTTTTAGAACCTCATCCCATTTTTTACCTATATCGTTGGAGCTATATGCACCACGACAACTGGCTGCTCACCCTCCCCTTCCAGAATGCCCTGCAGCCATCCAGAGACATCCTTGACCCTTGCACCAGGGAGGCAACATACCATCCTGGAGTCTCGTTTGCGGCCGTAGAAACGCCTATTTATTTCCCTTACAATAGAATCCCCTATCACTTTAACTCTCCCGCTCTTTTTCCTCCCGTCCTGTGCAGCAGGACCACCCATGGTGCCAGGAAGTTGGCTGCTGCTGCCTTCCCCCGATAAGCCATCTCCCTCAACAATATCCAAAGTGGTATATCTGAGAGGGGATGGCCACAGGGGACCCCTGCACTAACTGCCTGCGCCTACTACTCTGCCTGGCGGTCACCCATTCCCTTCCTGCCTGTGCAGCCTTTACCTGCGGTGTGACCAACTCGTGCTATCCACGATGTCCTCAGCATCGCAAATGCTCTAGTATGTATCCATTCGCAGCTCCAGCGCCGCAATGCGGTCTGCCAGTAGCTGCAGCTGGATACACTTCCCGCACATGTGGTTGTCAGGGACACAGGAAGTGTCCCTGATTTCCCACATAGTGCAGGAGGAGCATGCCACGGGGCCGAGCTGTGCTGTCACGACTTACCCTTTAATTAATTCAAATTGAATTAAATCAAATCAATCCCACCAATTACACTACAATTAAATGATATACTGAAGGGCCCTTGTTTACTAGCACTAGCAAGGGAGGGAAAGCTCAGAGCCAGTCTGCGGCAGTTCGGTTGCCTGCCATCTGCTCTCACAGCTTCAGGAAATGTGCAATCAGGTACACGGCGGAGAAATCAAGGAATTCGTTAACGTCACAAAAGGAATAAAAGCCGTTACATATTAAACACAAGTCCTTCATAAAATAAAAACACAGACAGGTCGAGGCAGCCTGGACAACTTGTTCTTATAATTGGGAGTTGCTGCAAAGGGCATGGGTCATACAAAACAATAGGAGATCTGATCAAAAAATAAACCCAAAGCAGGAGTACGCAGTTTCCAGAGTTTAATAAGGGAGACAGGATATCAAAACAAAAAGGTTAAGAAAAAAGATCAAATCCGTTGCTGCAAATTAAGGAAGCAGAAGGCGTCTGTTGCAGTGAGTTCTGATAAGAGGTCGATTCCGTGAAGAGCTCGGTATGATTTAACAAAGAAGATGGGAGACTCTGACCTGGAACTATAGAAACAGCTGGGTGGGCGGACATGGAGGGTGACACTGCTCTGGTGCAGATTTCTCAAGTAGTAAACTTGGTATGAATTGTTGGGGATGAGGGCCACAGGGAGGATGGAAGGTCCTCACACCCTGTTAAGATTAACGAGTTATCTTCAAGTTGAGAGGACCTAATGAATCTAGATCAAGGAGAGAGAGGTACAGCAGGCAAGGAGCAGGAATCAGGAGAGGACTGACGGAAGAGGATGCTCATGGGAGTCTACAATGTTTCTATATTTGTCAAACTGCTTTGCCCTTGGAGACAATGCCAGTACAATGTCAGCCATCGTTTTTTCTGGAGAGGTGATGCGAGTGCGTTTTCAGATGGAATTAGGGGTGTTTGGGGTATGGTAAGTGACTCACTGATGAAAAGGGCCCTACTTTTGCAGGCACTCATAACGCTTCAAACATTTTCAAGTAATTGCAGAGGCTGAATAAGGGGTGGCTTGAGATATTCCGTGGCCTAAAATGGTGGGAGAAAAGGTGCTGCCAGTGAAGGACAACCAATCAGGGCTGAATAGCGATGATGTTGGAATGGATAGACATTCTGGAGATTGTGTCTGGGAATCGGCTTCACACATACTGTTGAGGAAAAGGGGAAGAAAATCTACAAAGACAAGCAGTACCTCTCCTAGTCTTGTCAAATAAATCCTCACTTGCATTGGATCCAGAGTGGAGCTTAATAATTATAATTTTGTCCACGCACATTAGCCAAGGCAACAAGCCAAATGCATCTGTTGCTAGGAGGTACTGGCACTCTGGACCTTCAAAGCCCTGTAAACAGTGGGTGGCAAACTGAAACTTCTGTAGTTGTATTTCCTCTAAATGTTTCCCGAGATTAAAAAAATGCTTGTTCAGCCTCTGCAATTACTTGAAAATGTCGACTGTTGGCTGGGCTGTGGCTCCACAAGCTCGCGCCCCTCCCGTACCTCTCCCAGGTGGCCATTAGTCAAATGTCTATCAGTCGGTTACTTGACAAGGCAAGGGAGGGAGGACCAGAACAGACTTGAATCCATGTGTCATGGAATGTCACACACGTGTACTGCACAGCCATCAGGAGTGGGAGCCCGAAACAATGTTCCCGACATCAACCCAGAGGCACAGAAGCTGACGGCAATGGCCCTAAAGCCCATTAACATCAACTAACTTAACATAAACCGGAGATCAAGTCAGGGACCTCCCAGATCTCTACACAGATTGAGCTACACAGTGAATAGACTCATGGGGTAACGGAGATATGTGCAGAGGCAACATCATAATATGATTGAGAAAAGCAACCTTTGAATACATAAAACATTCATTCATTCAGGAGTCAGGTGAAGATTAAAACTATTCTACCAAGTGTAGCAAGAAGCCAAAATATCTCCTGGAGCTCACTGACCCAGACTGAATAACACAGATTGTTCTTGGCAAAGAGTGTGGGAGTGGGTCATCTGGGGGAGGAAAGCATCTTTTCTTCCCAAGGAACATTTGAGTGTTTTGTAGCGTGGGCAGTGGTGAGTGATGAAGCTGGAATGCTGTGGGCCGGCGGGATATTTATCTGCCGTCTTCTCCCATGTGGTTGAAGTATCCGTTTGTTAAAATGACACTTGCTTGCAGACAGTTGCCATTCTCCGTCAACCTCATTCTCACTGATCCCCGATGGAAACATCAATGATTCACAGCTTTTAACCACGCTCTTCATATCTCTCGATTATATTATCAGCCTCAATCCATCAAGACTGAGAAAAACCCCTCTTCTTCGATCAGTGGATATTTGGGACCGTTCAGCGGGGGGACAGCATCACCAGGAGCATGGCCAACTGGGAGAATCTTCTCTCCTCCTTTCCTCCCCCGTGCGCGCACACGTACCCTTAGAGCAGCTGGCACATCTCACAGACCCACTGTATTCCACCATAATAGCCCTGGATATATACGTCTCATTGGGAACTGTAACCAGTGCTGCCGCCATTATGTAAACAAGCTGAGTCACCCCAAGTACTTTATTGGCCGAAGTTTGATATTGAAGCTTTGTGGGAACTGTCTCTCCGAGAGTTGCGTTCATCTCAGCGGTTTCCTTCATAAAAGGAGAAATGTGCCGGGCTGTGGGGAAAGAGCGGGGAGTGGGACTAATTGGAGAGCTCTTTCAAAGAGCCGGCACAGGCACGATGGGCTGAATGGCCTCCTCCAGTGCGATAAGAATCTAGGACCGATGATTATAGAAGTACAGAGTTGATCAAATGCTCCGTGGTCCAAAATGGTTCCTGCAACATTGGTGGAAGGTCAGATAAAGAGTGATATATATAAATGATCTAGACGAGGGAACTAGATGTAATATCTCCAAGTTTGCAGACGACACAAAGCTGGGTGGGCGTGTGTGCTGTGAGGAGGATGCAGAGAAACTCCAGTATGATTTGGACAGGTTGGGTGATTATACTGCATTTGCCATGCATCTGCCCAATGTGGATAAATGCGAGGTGGCAAAAACAGGAAGGCAGATTATTATCTGAACGGCGATCGATTGGGAAAAGGGGAAGTGCAACGAGACCTGGGTGTCCTTGTGCACCAGTCGCTGAAGGTAAGCATGCAGGTGCAGCAGGCGGTTAAGGCGGCAAATGGTATGTTGGCCTACATAGCAAGAGGATTAGAGTACAGGAGCAATGATGTCTTGCTGCAGTTGTACAGGGCCTTGGTGAGACCACATCTTGAGTATTGTGTGCAGTTTTGATCACCTTATCTGAGCATGGATATTCTTGCCATGGAGAGAGTGCAGCGAAGATTCACCAGACTGATACCTGGGATGGCAGGAATGACGTATGAGGAGAGATTGGGTTGATTAGGCTTATATTCGCTAGAGTTTAGAAGAATGAGAGGGGATCTCATTGAAACTTATAAAATTCTAACAGGACTAGACAGACTAGATGCAGGAAGGATGCTCCCGATAGCGGGGGAGTCCAGAACCAGGGGTCACAGTCTAAGGATACGGGGTAATCCATTTAGGACTGAGAGGAGGAGGAATTTCTTCACCCAGAGAGTGGTGAACCTGTGGAATTCTCTACCACACAAGGCAGTTGAGGCCAATTCATTAAATATATTCAAGAAGGAGTTAGATATATTTCTTAAGGCTAAAGGGATCAAGGGATATGGGGAGAAGGCAGGGACAGGGTACTGAATTTGGATGATCAGCCATGATCTCATTAAATGGTGGAACAGGCTCGAGGGGCCGAATGGCCTACTCCTATCTTCTATGCTGATAGTGATAGTGAAGGGCAGCCAGTCAGGGGGGAATGACGGAGCTGTGGGACCGGATAGACATTCTGGAGTTTTGCTCAGTTGTGTTTTGAATTCACACATACCTTTTCCTTTAGGAGATTAAATAAGTGGGATAGTAGCCAAGACAGGCGAGATATGGACATGGTCGTTAGTTGAAACAAACATTATCCAAACCTTACAGGCGACCCCTAGGTCATCAGCTAATCCACAATAAATTCTTCATGGCGGGTGGGTTCAGCTGCTAAACCCAGCGAGCAGAATAAAGTCATTTCGATGTGAAGGCCAAAGAAAATGCAAGTGCAAGCCGGGCGGCGTATGTTCAAGGTCTCCAGGGCCAAATCCCTGTTGTGGCCCCCACTGAAATCAATCTGATCTCAACACCTTATCAGCAACTCCACGGAGCCAAAGGACGCTCACAAATCTATCAGTGACTGGTGATCGTGCTCTCCTATATGGAGAATTAACCATCCAGAACAATGGCATTCATTTAGAAACCAAATCTTCAAGGGACATAAAGCAGAGGCTTGTGTTACATCAACGACGAGTGTCAGTAGGAATAATTGTGAAATAACTGGAAACCAGAAGACAGATTTAGCTTTAGGTGCAGAGGAGTGAGAGGGATAAGGTTCAAGTTAATAATTTCAGGATTACCTGCACAGACCCAGCTGCCTTTGAGGTTTATGCTTGAACTGAAAAAATACCTTTCCATCAACTGGTGAACAAGCTTTCATAGCTACAACAGATCTTCAGATTAATCTGTAAAATTATCATATTGTGCTTTGATTTGTCCAATCCTGGGCCTACAGGATATCATTTTGCCATAAAGTGAGATCATGTCAAAAAGGCACTTACTTGATCCATACCACAGTGACTGACTGGTCTCCGGAGATCCTATAGAATTCAGACTCAAGCTGTAAAGAAAGCACATTTATTAAAGGTTTAGAAACGAGGGGAGGCTTTGAAGCTGCTGCCATATTGTGTTTGCTTCAAGTGTTGTTATAGAACAGGCGATTCAAGAGTCAACCAAACACAGCCCGTCTTGAGCGATATGTTGCTGGCTGCAATGTAAAGTTCCCCATTCTCTCAGTCAGGACACCAGCTTATGAAAGTTTAAAAAGGGGGCCCGAGCTGCAAGTTAAGGGCCTTGCACAGTGACTGAAAAAGTGTCCTAACGAGCTGTGCCTTGCTGCACTGGGCAACCTGCTGGTGGTGGATTTCGCCGACCAATCGACCGGCCCAATTTCAGTTCAACATAATAAACAATTGACCATCCATCAATAAGTTACATCATAAAAGATCACATCGGCTGCAGTCAACCTCACAGAAGACGATGGAATGGGCCCCAGCAGGGAAGAGACCTTGTAGAAGGCAGAGCTCAGACAGTGGGACTTGCTGGAGTTCGCAGAGTCCAGAGAGGCCTCCTCATGTCCTAACCAGACCAGCAATAGGCAACAGACCAGAACCTAGGTTAGGGTTTGGTTAGTGAGCATCGGCTGACTTAACGACACCGTCCTTGAGGTACATTTTTCTGCTTCTCAGGACAATAAATAAATAAAAATAAAGACACAAGATATTTAAAAAGAGCCTGGTCTTGATAACCGACACGTCAATTGGTTATGTTGTGCCAAATCACAGAAGTTTATTTGTCCCATAAACAATGTTGCTGTGTGATTAGGAGATTGACATATCCGGTAGAGTAGTTGTAGAATGTGCTATGGGGATACTAGATGGTAAGATGCTGTAAATGGTATCGGTGGTCTGGAAAGCAACAAGTGTGCGCTGTGGTCCATCAGTTAGAGCTTTACATTGGCCAGGAGATGGACAACATACTCCAGGGAGAGAACTTAAAATGATGACTTCTGGGACCACACATGGTAAAACACAGGGAGTACTTTTGGAGATTAATAAACAAATGTTTAAGTGATAAATGTACTGCAAGGTATGGGATGCAGATTAGCAAGGACCGGATTTGACCCATAGTTGTGGGAGGAGGGGAGGTAATTACATTGACCTCCGTGATCAGAGAGTGGGACAGTGGGGAAATCAACCAAAGCTCTGGCTCTTGATTGCATGTGGATTTCAGATGAGGACTGGGTTGTGATGCCCCCCCCCCCCCCCCCACAGTCAAATAGCGGTCTCACATTTAGGCTTACACATTAGAATGGCCATTTGGGTGCGGGCAATTAGCACCCATGGAATGGTATCTCAGCACGAGTTACTGCCTTTCAAAGTGGGTGGAGAGGCACGGAAGAAAAGATCACAAATATATACAAGTTTTGGAAGAAGATAGTAATGTCTAATTGCAGCGTCTCTTCAGACCAATCAGATCCCAGAGCAAGAGACCACAGTCTCTCCAACCAATCAGATCAGAGCAGCACGAAATCAGGACCAATCAGACCCAAGAACCTTGACGGCAGAGTCAGTGAGTGTGGTCAGTTTGATGTTGAAACTGCCGACCTCAACCCCCCATGGCACAGTGTCGATGGTTGTCTACAAAGCTCCTCTCTGGCCCGGCAATCTCTAATATATGCTCACCTATCCTCGTCAGCAACATTCGCAGCAATAAAGAGTGTGTTTCTGGGAGTAATTTTGACTTTGGGTGATAGTGTAAAAAGAGCGATACTGGATCAGCCGCCTGTTACACATTGAATAGAAATGAAAGTCGGGGAGATGTAGAATGGGCGGCTGATCGATATCACCCGGTTTACACTCTGGGCCAAAGTCAAAATTACCCCTACTGTCTCTCCCACTGCTTCACCCTCTTGGTTCTTTGTCCCTTCTGTCGGGGCTGGTTCCCGACACTGAGCAGAAGGGGAGAAAAATTAAACACTGCAGGAAATGACTTGAAAAATGTGCAAAAAACCACACAAGTTTACACGGGATCACTACAGCACACGGACTCATCAACTGTTGAGCGGCTTTAACCTATCCACGACACTCCTTCTAAACTCAAATTATATTCAATCCAGTAGCAAAAATTCAGTAATTAATTGAATTACATAGAACTTACAGCACAGAAACAGACCATTCGGCCCAACTGGTCTGTACCGGTGTTTCTGCTCCACATGAGCCTCCTCCCACCCTATTTCACCTCACCCTATCAACATATCCTTCTATTCCTTTCTCCCTCATTCACTTATCTAGTTTCCCCTTAAATGCATCTATCCTAATGGCTTCAACTACTCCCTGTGGTAGCGAGTTCCACATTCTCACCACTCTCTGGGTAAAGAAGTTTTGTATTTTTATAGGATATAATATTAGTGACTCTTATTTTTTTTATTTTTTTTAAATCACCCCTAGTTTCAGTCTCCCCCACAAGTGGAAACATCTTCTCTACATCTACCCTGTTGAACCCATTCATCATTTTAAACACCGCTATCAGGTACCCCCTCAGCCTTCCCTCTTCTACAGAAAAAGCCCCAGCTTGTTCAGTCTTTGCTGATAGTTATAAGGCTCCGAAGCATGCGGTAGGATTGCCCCTTCTGTACTTACTGTGTCTATGATTCCTTCAGATACTTCCCTGAATGTTTCAGACTCAAAATCCTCCAACTGAGGATCGTACTCTATTGAAGTCGTGAAGTTCACCAACACGCGATAGTAGACTGGAAATAAAACAAACAAAAATAACTGTAGACCCAACAAGCATCAAACGCGGGCGTTTACTCTCTGACAAAAGTTGCACCACATGACTGACCAAAAACGATTAAAGATTTCGTCTCAAGGTTCCAGATCACCCTCAGGCAAGCAGAGTTATACAACAAAAATCATCCAATCCTTTCTTCAAAGCCCGGTTATACTGCATCACCGCAAAGATAAACTGGGCAGCGCTACTGTCCTCGGGGAAACAGAGGACCTCTCCAGGTGGTTTCCCAAAGCTCCTCTGAGGAATCAGTGCCTCCAGTGGTAAACGTAGATGTCCAGCCCACCTTTCCAGGTCAGCCATAGCCCCAAATATTCAGGAGGATCCACGGCGCAAAACTGAGGGTCACAACTCAAATTTCCAGCCTACCCTTCGTGCCCAAGATCGTACGATGTTGTTCGTTCATATAGAATCCAGCCCAAAACGTAGAGGACAAATATCACATCAGTAGGAATTCACGTACACCGCAGAAGCACTTTAATGGGAGGTAGACCAGCAGTGCACCATGAAAGTAAATACTGTAATGCCCTCACCTCTCACACTTCCTAGATAAAATGTACATGCTGTTGAGTCTGTGTTTACAAGTGCAGTTATATTGAATAACAGGACACAGACTACAGAAGTAAGTAAACAGGTCTTTAGTGATTGAGGGTCAGGGCTGAACTGAGGTACACTTTGCTCCGCAGGGTTTATATACCGGTGTGGTCACCACCGGTACTACAATGTACAGGAGCCATCAAAAGTAGTCCATCACCTTAAGGTATCCTCTTAAGGTAGTACATAGTACAGGTTACATACACTACAATTCCTCCCCTTTTAGCTTAACAGTGGACACCCCCAATTAATACACTACATGGATAACATATATACAATTTACACACACAAAAACTGTTCAAAGATTCAGTCTCTGAGGAGGCCTCCTGATCCGGCCTAACGTCAGTGGTAGGAAAATTATTGGAAAAAATCCTGAGGGACAAAATTTGTCTCCACTTGGAGAGGCAAGGATTAATCAGGGATAGTCAACATGGCTTTGTCAAGGGAAGATCATGTCTGACTAATTTGATTGAATTTTTTGAGGGGGTGACTAGGTGTGTGGATGAGGGTAACGCAGTGGATGTGGTATACATGGATTTCAGTAAGGCCTTCGATAAAGTCCCGCACAGGAGACTGGTCAAGAAGGTAAGAGCCCATGGAATCCAGGGTGCCTTGGCACATTGGATACAAAACTGGCTTAGTGGCAGAAGGCAGAGGGTGATGGTCGAAGGTTGTTTTTGTGACTGGAAGCCTGTGGCCAGTGGGGTACCACAGGGATCGGTGCTGGGTCCCTTGCTGTTTGTGGTCTACATTAATGACTTGGATATGAATGTAAAGGGTATGATCAGTAAGTTCGCGGATGATACAAAAATTGGTAGGGTGGTAAATAGCGAGGAGGGTAGCCTCAGTCTGCAGGACGATATAGATGGGTTGGTCAGATGGGCGGAACAGTGGCAAATGGAATTTAACCCGGAAAAGTGCGAGGTGATGCACTTTGGGGGGACTAACAAGGCAAAGGAATACACAATGAATGGAAAGACCCTAGGCAAGACGGAGGGTCAGAGGGATCTGGGTGTGCAAGTACACAGATCCCTGAAGGCGGCGGAACAGGTGGATAAGGTGGTATAAAAGGCATATGGGATACTTGCCTTCATTAGCCGAGGCATTGAATATAAGAGCAAGGAGGTTATGATGGAGCTGTATAAAACACTGGTTAGGCCACAGCTGGAATACTGTGTGCAGTTCTGGTCGCCACACTACAGGAAGGATGTGATCGCGTTGGAGAGGGTGCAGAGGAGGTTCACCAGGATGTTACCAGGGCTGGAGCGCTTCGGCTATGTAGAGAGACTGGGCAGATTGGGTTTGTTTTCCTTGGAGCAGAGGAGGCTGAGGGGGGACATGATTGAGGTATACAAAATTATGAGGGGCATAGATAGGATGGATGCTGAGGAGCTTTTTCCCTTAGTAGAGGGGTCAATAACTAGGGGGCATAGATTCAAGGTAAAGGGCGGGAGGTTTAGAGGGGATTTGAGAAAGAACTTTTTCACCCAGAGGGTGGTTGGAGTCTGGAACTCACTGCCTGAAAGGGTTGTGGAGGCAGAAACCCTCACAACATTTAAGAAGCATTTGGATGTGCACTTGAAATGCCATAGCATACAAGGCTACGGGCCAAATGCTGGAATATGGGATTAGATTAGACAGGGCTTGATGGCCGGCGCGGACACGATGGGCCGAAGGGCCTCTATCCGTGCTGTATTACTCTATGACTCTATAACGCCTTTCAGGGATCTCTGGTTCCCGTTGCTGGGGTGACTCATCCACTTGATCTCCTATGGATTCAACATCATCCAATACGATCGAGTCTGAGGTAGATGCTACAGGCTCAATAAGTTCTTCAACTGGTGTCTCTGCCGTAGACATGGGGTTGACCCTTGTTCTCGATTCCACAAGTTGGTCAGCATGACGTCGTATTACGTTCTCTCCAACGTCTACCGTGTACATCAAGGGTCCCTGTCGTGCACGAATTGTCCCAGGTTGCCATTTATCATCCCTATAGTCCCTGGCCAACACTGGTTGTCCTATTTCAAAACTACGAGTGGCCTTTTTATTTACATGCTGGAATTGCTTGTTTTCGACTTCCCGTCGCACATTGGGTTTTAACAAATCCAACCGGGACCACAACCTTCTGTTATTGAACATTATGGCAGGGCTTTGATTTGTCACTGCATGCGTGGCGTTTCGATACGCCATTAGGAAATTGTCCACCTTGTGTTGTAGTGGAATATGATCTTCACTCATGGCCTTTATTGCCTTTTTGAACGTTTGTACAAATCTCTCGGCCAACCCATTTGTAGCTGGATGATATGGGGCAGATGTATAGTGTTTCACCCCATTCTTTTTCATGAATTTCTGGAATTCTTCTGACACGAACTGTGGTCCGTTGTCTGAACATATTTGCTCCGGCAATCCATTCCTTGCAAATATGGTTCTTAGAACTGCAATCGTCTTGTCCGAGGTAGTGGTCGACATCTTAATCACTTCTGGCCATTTAGAATGTGCGTCTACTGCTATCAAAAACATAGAATCCATGAATGGACCTGCAAAGTCAATATGCACACGTTGCCATGGGGCTGAAGGCCATTCCCACGGATGCAGCGGTGCAATTGGAGGTGTGTTCTGAACTTTTTGGCACCCTGAGCAGCTTTTAGTCAGATCCTCTATTTGTTTGTCGATACCTGCCCACCACACATAAGCCCTAGCAAGGCTTTTCATCTGGACTCCCCCCAGATGACCTTCGTGCAATTCTTTTAGAACTCTCTCCCTTATTTTAGGAGGAATAATCACCCTTGTTCCATACATCAATGTTCCTTGACATACGGACAGCTGTTCTCGTCTGGCTGAGAATGCTGGTAACAGTGGGTCGCCATGTGCTGGCCATCCCTTCACTGTCAAGTCGTAGACCCGTGACAGTGTCAGGTCATTTCGGGTCTCTCTCTCAATACCCACATTGGTGACTGGTAAGCATTCGATGATGGTCGAGTGAAATATCTCGACAGGGTCAACTGCCGGTGCCTCTTCCGCTGTAGGTAGTGGCAGGCGCGACAGCCCATCAGCATTCCCATGTTGCTTTGTACCTTTGAATTCAATATCATGTTGATGTGCCCCTAGGAAAAGGGACCATCTCTGAAGCCTCTGCGCCGTCATTACCGGAACACCCTTCTTAGGGTTGAAAATGGAAACCAACGGCTGGTGATCTGTCAGCAGCGTAAACTTTTGGCCTTGCAGGTAATGGTTAAATTTCTTAACTCCCCACACGAGGCCGAGAGCCTCCCTATCTATCTGAGCATAGTTGCGCTCAGCGGAGGTCAATGATCTGGATGCGAAAGCGACTGGCCTTTCCGAGCCATCTGGAAACTTATGTGAGAGCACTGCCCCGATAACATATGGAGAAGCATCACAAGCTAAGCGAATAGGCAGCGTTGGGTTAAAGTGAGCCAACACTTCCTTAGAGGTGATCAGTGCCTTGCTCTTTCGAAAAGCCCGCTTACAATCATCACTCCACTTCCATGGTATTCCCGTTTGCAAGAGTGTTTAGCGGGTGTAACACCGTGGATAAATTTGGAAGAAACTTGTGGTAATAGTTAATCAACCCGAGGAACGACCTCAACTGGGATACATTTTCCGGTGCTGGAGCTTTGACAAGCTTCGATCTTGTCAGGTGACTTATGGAGCCCCTCCTGGTCAATGACGTGGCCGCAGTACGAGATTCGCTTTTGAAAGAACTCGCATTTCTGGCGATTAGCTCTTAGCCCATATTCTTTCAATCTGATGAGCACCTGCTCCAAGTTCGCGAGGTAATCATTATCGTTATCTCCTGTAATCAGGATGTCATCCAGGTAGCATTGCGTGCCTGGGATTCCCTGCAATACCTGCTCCATGGCCCTTTGCCAAATCGCTGGAGCCGATGCCACCCCAAAAACCAGCCTATTATACCGATACAAGCCCTTATGTGTGTTGATCGTGAGATACTGTCGTGACGCTTCATCAACTTCCATCTGTAGGTACGCCTGCGCCAGGTCTATCTTGGTGAAGTGCTTCCCGCCAGACAGCGAAGCGAAGATATCTTCAATCCGCGGAAGCGGATATTGCACCGTGTGAAGAACCGGATTAACAGTGATCTTGAAATCGCCACAGATGCGAACCTTCCCAGGTTCCCCCGGCTTGTTGCTCAACGAACGCTCCATGACAGGAACAATGGGTGTAGCCCATTCGCTCCAGTCCACCTTGGACAGTACCCCTGAACGTTCTAGCCCTTCCAGCTCTGCTTCCACAGCAGGTCGTATCACATAAGGCACCGGTCTGGCTTTGAAAAATTTTGGGTTTGCATGTTCTTCAACCTTGATGGTTGCCGTAATTCCTTTCAGTGTTCCAAGTCCCTGTTGGAACACCTCTTTAGCATCGTCTAAGATTTTGGACAGTCGTTTAGGTTTGACGTCGTCCTCCTTACAGGCATCCACAGTCAGTGCTTGTATGGAATGCCAGTCCAAATTTATTCTCCGGATCCATTCCCGTCCCAGTAGTGGTGGACCTCCATCAGGTAACACATACAAGTCCATTTTCTGACTTTCTTTATCATTGTAGACCACATTTACTTTTATCTTTCCTTTGGGGTATACTATTTGCCCCGAGTATGTTTTCAATACAATCTCCGTATCCCTCAGGGGAATGTGCGAGAATAACCTTTTGTAATCTTGCTTATTCATGACCGTTAATGCCGACCCTGTGTCCAATTCCATCTTCACTTGAACTCCTGACCCAGATAGTTTGGTGGTCTGCTGTGTTACCCACATTATGTATTTTCAGGCAACCCAGTTCCTTACTGTTGGAGTCTGAATCCGTCTTCTGTTCATCCGAACTGTTCTGTCACCTTGTGTACTTTTTTGTACTTCTCCTGCGGTGACTTTTTGCTGCTGGTCTTCTTTCCTGACCGGCATACTCTCGCTATGTGATCAAGTTTGCCACATTGCCTGCATTCTTTGTCTTTGAACCAGCACTGGTTCTGGTCATGCGTTGTCCTTCCGCAACGATAGCACTTTACTGCGTCCAATGCCATTTCATTGGTGCGGAATTCCAGTGGCCTTTGCTGTATCTCTGCAGCGCCCCGTGCTGCTGCCTCGTGGGATGCTGCAATGCTGAAAGCTTTGTCCAGCGTAAGATCCTTTTCCTCTAGCAGTCGCTTCTGGGTTCCTTCCCTTAGGAGCCCACACACAAACTTATCTCTCAGTGCATCTGCTAGTCTTGTTCCGAACTGGCAGTACTTTGATAACTTGCGCAATTCTGTTAGGAATTCAACGTTGCTTTCTTCTTTAAGTTGAATTCTTTTGTAGAATTTAAATCGTTCCGCTATCAGCAGCGGTGTGGGGTTTAAATGCTCTTGCAGGATAGTAACAATATCCGCGAAACTCTTCCCTACCGGTTTGTCTGGGGTTACCAGGTTCCTTAATAACCCATACGTCTTCGCACCCATCGAGTTTAATAGGGTTAGTGCTTTCTTATCATCCGGTACATCATTCGTTGTATAATAAACTTCGATGCGTTCCACATAAGTGGCCCAATCTTCCACATCGTTATCAAAAGCAGTGATGTTACCCGTTTTTGGCATCCTTGCTGAGTTTCTCCTTTCCCTTCGGATATTATTTAATATGATGACTTTTTTGTTTTGTTTAAGATGGCGGCTTTTCCTGCGCTTGGCGGCTTTTCCCGCGCTTGTCTTCTTCCCCCGCCGACTCAAGATGGCGATTCCCGCGCTGTTGCCGTCCACGCCTCCCAGTGGTCCTTCCTGCCTTTATTTTCCTTGCGCTGCTGCTCTTGTTGCCCCGCCGCTCCCGCGGTCCTTGTGGCAATAAAACGCTTTTCTGGCTGCTGCGCGTCTCTGCCCCGATTGCAGTCCGGCCCCTGACACTGGCTGTGGTCGTGTTCTCCGCCCTTTTCTTCGTTTCCCCTCCCCTTCTCCCACTGACAACTCGGCCGACTTCCCCCCCCGTGCCGCTCGATCGGGCTTACCCGCCGCTGTCGTAGAAGGGATGATCACTGCCTGCTGCTGGTGTTGGACTTCGTGTCCAGAAAACCAACCCGGGTTCCCGATGGCCTCCCGTGCGATGCAGTGCTCAGCAAGATGTTGAGGGCGGATGCCCTTTTTCGATGCCCATTCCTGAGGACGAAGCTTCCTTGGATGCAAAACTGCCGCTAGGTACGATCAGACTCGCCGCCACTGTTGAGTCTGTGTTTACAAGTGCAGTTATATTGAATAACAGGACACAGACTACAGAAGTAAGTAAACAGGTCTTTAGTGATTGAGGGTCAGGGCTGAACTGAGGTACACTTTGCTCCGCAGGGTTTATATACCGGTGTGGTCACCACCGGTACTACAATGTACAGGAGCCATCAAAAGTAGTCCATCACCTTAAGGTATCCTCTTAAGGTAGTACAGGTTACATACACTACACATGCAGTTTAACAGAATATGTAATCCAAAAAAAACAAAGAATTTGCAGCATGAGTGTCACATGAAACAGTAGCTGGTAAATATCGATTTACCTCAACCAAAGAACAAATGTGTTTAACACAGCGCCTTTCACAACCTCAGGACATCCCAAATACTTCACAGCCAATGAAGTATTTTTGAAGTGTAGTCACTTGTTGTGGTAAACCACTGTCATACCTGTCTGTGTCTGTATGTGTATTCCACTAGGTACAGGTCTGGACATGCCTCGGCTGACTCCTCCCACTATTCCAGGTATATAAGTGACTACCTCCCAGTCCCTTAGTATTCTGGACGGGTCGACCACTCGAGACTAGACCTTCATTCTTTAGTTAATAAAAGCCTGATTGTTACTCGCTCAACCTCAGTCTTTTGAGTAATTGATGGTGCATCACTTGTAATGGAGGAAAAGCAGCAGCCACTTTGCACAGCAAGATCACACAAACAGCTAATGTGTTTTTGTTATGTTGGTTGAGGGATAAATATTGGCCAGGAGACCGGGGATAACTCCCCTGCTCTTCTTTGAAATAGTGCCATGGGATCTTTTATGTCCACCCGAGAGAGCAAGCGGGGCCTCGGTTTAACGTCTCATCCGAAAGACAGTGCAGCACTCCCTCAGTACTGCACTGGAGAGTCAGCCTAGACGACGTGCTCGAGTCTCTGGAGTGGGACTTGAACATAAGAACATCAGAATTAGGAGCAGGAGTCGGCCATTCGGCCCCTCGAGCCTGCTCCGCCACACAGCCCCTCGAGCCTGCTCCACCACACGGCCCCTCGAGCCTGCTCTGCCATTCAATAGGATCATGGCCGATCTTCTAGCTCATCTCCACTTTCCCGCCCGATCTCCATATCCCTTGATTCCTTTAATATTCAAAAATCTATCGATCTCTATCTTGAATATCTTGAACTCAACGACTGAGCATCCACAGCTCTCTGGGGTAGAGAATTCCAAAGATTCACCACCCTCTGAGTGAAGAAACTTCTCATCACAATCCTAAATGTGCCCCCTGGTTCTAGACTCCCCAGCCAGGGGAACCCATGATCTTCTGCACGAACCAACTAGCCTAAACCCATTCTCCTCCTGTTTCCCCACCCTCTGTTTAGGTTTTGATTTGGAAAGTGTTTGCATGTTAAAGTCTTTATAAAAATCAGAGAAATGTCCCTTTCAATCCTCTGTGATCATCTCAAATTTGTGCCCTCTCGTTACCATCTCCAGTGCAAACAATTTATCACCATTTACCTCATCATAACCCTTCATAGTCCAACAGCTCACCCCCAACATATCTTAAATGTGTAACTGTTTGACTGTACAAATTAAGCCATTTGTATGTAGTGAAGGCGCTCCTGAAATGTGTTTTTTCAAAGAGCCTCAATTTTATGGCATGGTACCTCAGCAATACTCGGTAGATTAACGATGTATTTAGATTACAGAACTGCTTCAAGTAGCCTCTTGATCTCCAGGGCTGCTGAATCCACTCCATCCACACCAGTAGCAACAAAATGTGTTTATGCAGTTATTTGTCAGTAGCACAGTCTGGCAACCATCACAACCGCTGGGGGATCTGAACAATGACGGAGGCACGGAGAGACCAACGGTGAGGGGACGGGGGTCTGTACAGACAATGACTGGGACACGGAGAGACCAACGGTGAGGGGGGGGCGGGGGGGTCTATACAGTGACTGGGACACAGAGAGGCCAACAGTGAGGGGGAGGGTCTGTACAAGGACTTACTGAGATACAGAGACCAACGGCTGGAAAGAAATGATAATATTTACATTGATGCTCCAGTCTTACTGCCTCCAGAGAAGAACTTGGATCACCTCTTCAGCTCACAGTGCTGCTGCTGACAGGCAATTTATCAGAGTATGGAGCTTGATGTCATCAGCAACAGTTACTTCAAGGACATACCACATATATTCTCTCCCATTAGCTATGGCTAGTCGCCGTCTCTCAGAAGAGCCAAGAGGTCCACTTGAGATCACTACCAGGTCCTTTCACAGGCAGCTGATGAACACAATCACTTACCAAGGTCAAGTTTCAAACGCTAAGCAATGCACCAAGAAATATAAATCCTGGTAGACACATAACTGGTTACCAAAGTCCCACCATACAAAACAATTTGCTTTTGATAACCAGAAGTTGCGTCAACGTGTTCAATTGGAGGAGATAAATGATGAAGGGGTTCGATAGGGTAGACGTAGAGAAGATGTTTCCACTTGTGGTGGGAGACCAGCACTAGGGGCCATCAATATAAGATAGTCACTAATAAATCCAGTAGGGAATTCAGGAGAAACTTCTTTACCAAGAGAGTGGTGAGAATGTGGAACTCGCCCCCACAGGGAGTGGTTGAGGCGAATAGTAGAGATGCATTTAAAAAGAAGCTGGATAAACACATGAGGCAGAAAGGAATAGAAGGATATGCTGATAGGGTGAGAAGAAGAAGGGTGGGAGGAGGCTCGTGTGGAGCACAAACCGGCCTGTTTCTGTGCTGTAAATTCTACCGAGATAAATGTAGCTCAAATCACAGGAAACCCAACTCGACAAATTAAAAGTAAATATGACCTACCCCGCCCTAAGGTAGGCCTAGGTTTGACCATTCCAATGAGATGCAGCAGTGTCAGCTGCGTATTAACAGTCGAAGTTGTGTGGTGTAAATTGGGTCTGAAGGCCCAAACCAATTCAAAAGCCTCCATGACGCAGCGTGGAAGG
This sequence comes from Somniosus microcephalus, assembly GCF_052327205.1. Lineage (NCBI taxonomy): Eukaryota > Metazoa > Chordata > Chondrichthyes > Squaliformes > Somniosidae > Somniosus > Somniosus microcephalus. The sequence goes on along the minus strand of NC_141011.1, from coordinate 1,294,413 downwards.
CTTTTTATACATTGAAGACTCTATGTTGTCCAATTACGGTTTCAGGCTGCTTTTACATTATATTTTGTATTAAAATAGCCCCCGACTCACTTGATGGAAATGCTTCTCTACACAATATTTCATACACATTTTAACATAAGCAATTTCAAGTTACCAGTCAGCTGCTGAGTTCTGGGTTAAGAAAAAACTACCAATCACTTGACTGGATGCAAGATAATTATTTTGCCACATGGAAGGCCAGAGCTGAAATGAAGGAACTGTATTGAAGAAAGAAAGACTTTCATTTATATAGCGCCTTTCACGACCTCAGGATGCCTCAAAACATTTACAGTTAATTTAGTACTTTTTTTTTTTTTGAAGTGTAGTCACTTTCGTAATGTAAGAAACGTGGCAACTAGTTTCCACAAGGCAAGGTTCCACAAACAACAATGAGATAACGTCCAGATAATCTGTCTTTAGTGATGTTGATTGAGGGATAAATATTGGCCAGGATACCAGGGAGAACTCCCCTGCTCTTCTTCGAAGAGTGCCATGGGATCTTTTACGTCCACCTGAGGGGGCAGACGGTACCTTAGTTTAACGTCTCATCTGAAAGATGGCACCTCCGACAGTGCAGCACTCCCTCAGTACCGCAATGGAGTGTCAGCCTAGATTATGTGTTCAAGCTCCAACGAATGAGGAGGGTCAGTATAGGGACTGACTGGGACACGAAATGGAACCCATGATCTTCTGATTCAGAGACGAGTTCTACCACTAAGCCTGGGAATGATAGCATAGTGGTTATGTCACTGGGCTAGTAATCCAGAGGCCTGGACTAATGATCTAGAGACATGAGTTCAAATCCCACCACGGCAGCTGGGGAATTCAAATTCAGTTAATTAAATAAATCTGGAATAAAAAGCTAGTATCAGTAGTCAGTCATGAAACTACCGATTGTCATAAAAACCCACCTGGTTCACTAATGACCTTTAGGGAAGGAAATTGGTCTATATATGACCCCAGACCCTCAGCAATATGGTTGACTCTGAACTGCCCTCGGAAATGGCCCAGCCACTCCGCTGTAACAAACCGCTACAAGAAACAATAGGAATAAAACCGGACGGATCACCCGGCATCGACCTCAGCACCGGCTATGGACACGGCAACGGCACACCCAGCCCAGTCGACCCTGCAAAGTCCTCCTCACCAACATCTGAGAACTTGTGCCAAAATTGGGAGAGCTGTCCCGCAGGCCAGTCAAGCAGCAGCCTGACACAGTCATACTCACAGAATCATACCTTTCAGCCAATGTCCCAGACTCCTCCATCACCATCCCTGGGTATGTCCTGTCCCACCGGCAGGACAAACCCACCTGGCAAAGTGGTATACAGTCGGGAAGGAGTGGCCCTGGGAGTCCTCAACATTGACTCCAGACCCCATGAAGTCTCATGGCTTCAGGTCTAACATAGGCAAGGAAACCTCCTGCTGATTACCACCTACTGCCCTCCCTCAGCTGATGAATCAGTACTCCGCCATGTTGAACACCACTTGGAAGAAGCAGAGAGTAGCAGGGGCACAGAATGTACTCTGGGTGGGGGACTTCAATGTCCACCACCAAGTGTGGCTCGGTAGCAACACTACTGACCGAGCTGGCCGAGTCCTGAAGGACATAGCTGCCAGTCTGGGCCTGCGGCAGGTGGTGAGAGAACCAACATGAGGGGAAAAACCTACTTGACCTCGTTCTCACAGATGCAGCTGTCCATGAGAGTATTGGTAGCAGTGACCACCGCACAATCCTTGAGAAAACGAAGTCCCGTCTTCACACTGAGGACACCCTCCATCGTGTTGTGTGACACTACCACCGTGCTAAATGGGATAGATTCAGAACCGATCTAGCAGCTCAAAACTAGGCATCCCTGAGGCACTATGGGCCATCAGCAGCAGCAGAACTGTGTTCCACCACAATCTGTAACCTCATGGCCCGGCATGTCCCTCACTCTACCATTACCATCAAGCCAGGGGACCAACCCTGGTTCAATAAGGAGTGTAGAAGAGCATGCCAGGAGCAGCACCAGGCGTACCTAAGAATGAGGGGGAAGCTGCAACACAGGACTACAGGCATGCTAAAAAGCGGAAGCAGCATGCTATAGACAGGGCTAAACAATCCCACAATCAACGGATCAGATCAAAGCTCTGCAGTCCTGCCACATCCAGTTGTGAATGGTGGTGGACCATTAAACAATTAACAGGAGGAGGAAGCTCCATGAATATCCCCATCCTCAATGATGGTGGAGCCCAGCACGCGAGTGTAAAAGACAAGGCTGAAGCGTTTGCAACCATCTTCAGCCAGAAGTGCCGACTGGATGATCCACATCGGCCTCCTCCTGAGGTCCCCACCATCACAGAAGCCAGTCTTCAGCCAATTCGATTCACTCCACGTGATATCAAGAAACAGCTCAGCGCACTGGATACAGCAAAGGCTATGGGCCCCGACAACATCCCGGCTATCGTGCTGAAAACTTGTGCTCCAGAACTAGCCGCGCCTCTAGCCAAGCTGTTCCACTACAGCTACAACACTGGCGTCTACCCGACAATGTGGAAAACTGCCCAGGTATGTCCTGTCCACAAAAAGCAGGACAAAGAGGGGTCAGTATGGCAGCTCAACATTCCTGGTTACAGGATTTTCAGGCAGGATAGAGAGGGAGGTAAAAAGGGGGGGGGTGGGTTCGCGGTATTGATTAAAGAAACTATTACAGCTGTGAGGAAGGATGATTATATCATAGTATGATATAGAGTCATTGAATCATACAGCACAGAAAAAGGCCCTTCGGCCCATCATGTCCGTGCCGGCCATCAAGCCTGTCTATTCTAATCCCATTTTCCAGCACTTGGTCCGTAGCCTTGTACAGCGGGAGCAGAGCGAGAGCGGCAAAACCCGGGAGAGTTCAAACTCAGCGGGAGCAGAGCGAGAGCGGCAAAACCCAGGAGAGTTCAAACTCAGCGGGAGCAGAGCGAGAGCGCCAGAACCCGGGAGAGTTCAAACACAGCGGGAGCAGAGCGAGAGCGGCAAAACCCAGGAGAGTTCAAACACAGCGGGAGCAGAGCGAGAGCGGCAAAACCCAGGAGAGTTCAAACTCAGCGGGAGCAGAGCGAGAGCGCCAGAACCCGGGAGAGTTCAAACTCAGTGGGAGCAGAGCGAGAGCGCCAGAACCCGGGAGAGTTCAAACACAGTGGGAGCAGAGCGAGAGCGCCAGAACCCGGGAGAGTTCAAACACAGCGGGAGCAGAGCGAGAGCGCCAGAACCTGGGAGAGTTCAAACACAGCGGGAGCAGAGCGAGAGCGGCAAAACCCGGGAGAGTTCAAACTCAGCGGGAGCAGAGCGAGAGCGGCAAAACCCGGGAGAGTTCAAACTCAGCGGGAGCAGAGCGAGAGCGCCAGAACCCGGGAGAGTTCAAACACAGCGGGAGCAGAGCGAGAGCGCCAGAACCCGGGAGAGTTCAAACACAGCGGGAGCAGAGCGAGAGCGCCAAAACCCAGGAGAGTTCAAACACAGCGGGAGCAGAGCGAGAGCGCCAGAACCCGGGAGAGTTCAAACACAGCGGGAGCAGAGCGAGAGCGCCAGAACCCGGGAGAGTTCAAACACAGCGGGAGCAGAGCGAGAGCGGCAAAACCCAGGAGAGTTCAAACACAGCGGGAGCAGAGCGAGAGCGCCAAAACCCGGGAGAGTTCAAACACAGTGGGAGCAGAGCGAGAGCGCCAAAACCCAGGAGAGTTCAAACACAGCGGGAGCAGGGCGAGAGCGCCAAAACCCGGGAGAGTTCAAACACAGTGGGAGCAGAGAGCGCCAAAACCCAGGAGAGTTCAAACACAGCGGGAGCAGGGCGAGAGCGCCAAAACCCAGGAGAGTTCAAACTCAGCGGGAGCAGGGCGAGAGCGGCAAAACCCGGGAGAGTTCAAACTCAGCGGGAGCAGAGCGAGAGCGGCAAAACCCGGGAGAGTTCAAACTCAGTGGGAGCAGGGCGAGAGCGGCAAAACCCGGGAGAGTTCAAACACAGTGGGAGCAGGGCGAGAGCGGCAAAACCCGGGAGAGTTCAAACACAGTGGGAGCAGGGCGAGAGCGGCAAAACCCGGGAGAGTTCAAACACAGTGGGAGCAGGGCGAGAGCGGCAAAACCCGGGAGAGTTCAAACTCAGCAAGAGCGGCAAAACCCGGGAGAGTTCAAACTCCAATCTCAGGGAAGGAGAGAGGTAAAAAGTATTCAAGGTGTGTACCAAGACGTCACCACAAAGCGGGAGTAGATTGGTGTCAGTGAGCGGCGGCGGCAGGTAGCGAGAGCGGCGGACCTGTGGGAGACTCGGCGGCGGCGGTGAGGTACTTAAAGCGGCAGCAGGGCCAGGAGAGGCATACCAAACTCCAGTCTGCGAGCTCAGAGGGTAGCAGAGAGGTAAAAAGTATTCAGGGTGTGACGTCACCAGGGAGCAGGTAAGTGATTGGTTGGTGAGTATTTCTCTCTTTTCAATACAAGCTTGAATTCTGTGGTGTTAAATTTCTAGGGTCTCTGTGTTGTAGTGGGGACAGTTGGTAAATAAAGCGCCCTAGAGTATACCTGTAACTGGGGTATTGAATAAATTTTTAAATTAAAGGAGTAAGTCATGGCAGGAGAGCTCAGCCCCGTGTTCTGCTTCTCTTGCTCCATGTGGGAAGTCAGGGACGCTGCCAGTGTCCCTGGCGACCATGTGTGCGGGAAATGCATCCAGCTGCAGCTACTTGTAGACCGCATTGCGGCGCTCGAGCTGCGGGTGGATGAGTTTTGGAGCATGCGCGATGCTGAGAGGGTCGTGGATAGCACGTTTAGCGAGTTGTTCACGCCGCAGGGTAGGGCTGCACAGGCAGAAAGAACTTGGGTGACCATCAGGCGGAGCAACAGAGGCAGGCAGGAAGTGCAGGGGCCCCCTGCGGACATCCCCCTTTCAAACAGGTATACCAAGTTGGATACTGTTGAGGGGGATGACTCACCAGGGGAAGGCAGCATCAGCCAGCTTCCTGGCACCAGGGACGCTTCTGCTGCTCAGAAAGGGAGGAAAAAGACTGGGAGAGCAATAGTGGTAGGCTGCCAAGAGAAGACAGGATATGCTCTCACTGCAGTCAGGGAGTAGTTGAGACAGAGATGCACTTCCTCACAGCCTGTGGAAAATATCAGGGCATCAGAGAGAATTTCTACCAAAAATTCTCACAAATATGCCCTGAATTCAGAAATCTGACTGACAACCAAAAACTCCCATTCCTACTGGGGGAGGAGAGAAGCTGTGTAACACTGGCGGCACACTATGTTACAGCTTGCCATGAACAGAGGGACAACCAGTAAACTAAGACAAGAGTATATATAAACAAGGCGAATGTATATTTATAAACTCAGGGATATACCTGTTTATACACTGTATGAATGGAACTGCGTTTATGTGTTCAACCATAAATGTATTTTGATGCTTTGGCAACATAAGATGTACCTTATCATGCCAATAAAGCGATTTGTATTGTATTGTATTGTATTGGTAGGGGATTCTATCGTAAGGGGAACAGATAGGCGTTTCTGTGGCCGCAAACGTGACTCCAGGATGGTTTGTTGCCTCCCTGGTGCCAGGGTCATGGATGTCACTGAGCGGCTACAGGGCATTCTTAAGGGGGAGGGTGAGCAGGCAGAGGTCGTGGTCCACATTGGGACCAACGACATAGGTAGGAAGGGGGATGAGGTCCTGCATCAAGAATTTAGGGAGCTAGGTAGCAGATTAAAAAACAGGACCTCAAAGGTTGTAATCTCTGGATTACTCCCAGTGCCACGTGCTAGTGAGTATAGGAATGGGAGGATAGAGCAGATGAATGCGTGGCTAAAGAGTTGGTGTAGGAGGGAGGGCTTTAGTTTCCTGGATCACTGGGCCTGCTTCTGGGAAAGGTGGGACTTGTACAAGTCGGACGGGTTGCACCTGAACCAGAGCGGGACAAATATCCTTGCGGGGAGGTTTGCTAGCACTGTTGGGGGGGGGGGGGTTTAAACTAACTTGGCAGGGGGGTGGGATACAGAGGGGAGCTGAAATAGGGGGTGATGTGCTGCCAATTATAGAGAAAAAAACAAGTCAGCTTGGTAGACAGGGCAAATATGCAAGGGCAAGGCTGGATGGCATCTATTTTAATGCAAGGAGTCTTGCAAATAAGGTGGATGAACTGAAGGTGTTGATAAACACATGGGAGTATGATATTGTTGCTATCACGGAGACATGGTTGAGGGAGGGGCAAGACTGGCAGCTCAATATTCCGGGGTACAGAATCTTCAGGCGAGACAGAGGGGGAGGTATAAGAGGAGGGGGGTGTCGCAGTATTAATTAAGGAGTCAATTACTGCAGTAAGGAGGGATGACATATTAGCAGGTTCCTCTAATGAGGCCATATGGGTGGAGCTTAAAAACAAAAAGGGGGCAAGCACTTTGCTGGGAGTGTACTATAGGCCTCCAAACAGTCAGGGGGAGATAGAGGAACAGATATGTAGGCAAATCTCAGAGAAATGTGCAAATAATAGGGTAATAATAATGGGGGATTTCAACTTCCCCAATATTAACTGGGATAGTCAGAGTGTGAAAGGCACAGAGGGTGTAGAATTCTTAAAGTGCATCCAGGAGAGCTTTTTGAGCCAGCATGTAGAAGGTCCGACAAGAGAGGGGGCGGTACTGGACATAATTCTAGGGAATGTGGCCGGCCAAGTGGAAGAAGTGCTAATAGGTGAACACTTTGGTGACAGTGACCATAATATGGTGAGATTTAAGGTGGTCATGGAAAAGGACAGGGATGGGCTGGAAATAAAGGTTCTAAATTGGGGGAAGGCTGATTTTAATAGGATACGGCAGCATCTGGCCAAAATGGACTGGGATCAGCTACTTGTAGGAAAATCCGCATCGGAGCAATGGGAGGCTTTCAGAAGGGAGATTGAGATCATACAATGGCAACATGTTCCCGTAAAGGTCAAGGGTGGTTCCAAAAACCACAGGGAACCTTGGATGTCAGGGGATATACGAGAATGGATTAGGAAAAAAAGGAGGGCTTTTGGTAGATACAAAAGACTAAAGACGGAGGAAGCCCTAGAGGAGTACAAAAAGTGCAGGGGGATACTTAAAAAAGAAATTAGGAGATCAAGGAGGGGCCATGAAATAACACTGGCGAGCAAAATAAAGGAAAATCCAAAGATGTTTTATAAGTATATTAAGGGTAAGAGGATAACTAGGGAAAAAATAGGGCCCATTAGGGACAAAAGTGGCAATCTGTGTGTGGAGCCGGAAGATGTAGGAGGGGTTCTAAATGAATTTTTTGCATCTGTTTTCACTATGGAGAAGGACGATGTAGACATAGAAATAGGGCGGGGGGACTGTGATATGCTCGAACATATTAACATCGAGAGGGAGGAGGTATTGGCGGTTTTAGCTGGCCTAAAAATGGATAAATCCCCAGGCCCGGATGAAATGTATCCCAGGCTGCTGTGTGAGGCAAAGGAGGAGATTGCGGGGGCTCTAACACATATATTCAGGACCTCTCTGGCCACAGGGGATGTGCCAGAGGACTGGAGAACCGCTAATGTAGTTCCATTATTCAAGAAGGGTAGTAGGGAAAAACCGGGGAACTACAGGCCAGTGAGCCTAACATCAGTGGTAGGAAAATTATTGGAAAAAATCCTGAGGGACAAAATTTGTCTCCACTTGGAGAGGCAAGGATTAATCAGGGATAGTCAACATGGCTTTGTCAAGGGAAGATCATGTCTGACTAATTTGATTGAATTTTTTGAGGGGGTGACTAGGTGTGTGGATGAGGGTAACGCAGTGGATGTGGTATACATGGATTTCAGTGAGGCCTTCGATAAAGTCCCGCACAGGAGACTGGTCAAGAAGGTAAGAGCCCATGGAATCCAGGGTGCCTTGGCACATTGGATACAAAACTGGCTTAGTGGCAGAAGGCAGAGGGTGATGGTCGAAGGTTGTTTTTGTGACTGGAAGCCTGTGGCCAGTGGGGTACCACAGGGATCGGTGCTGGGTCCCTTGCTGTTTGTGGTCTACATTAATGACTTGGATATGAATGTAAAGGGTATGATCAGTAAGTTCGCGGATGATACAAAAATTGGTAGGGTGGTAAATAGCGAGGAGGGTAGCCTCAGTCTGCAGGACGATATAGATGGGTTGGTCAGATGGGCGGAACAGTGGCAAATGGAATTTAACCCGGAAAAGTGCGAGGTGATGCACTTTGGGGGGACTAACAAGGCAAAGGAATACACAATGAATGGAAAGACCCTAGGCAAGACGGAGGGTCAGAGGGATCTGGGTGTGCAAGTACACAGATCCCTGAAGGCGGCGGAACAGGTGGATAAGGTGGTAAAAAAGGCTTATGGGATACTTGCCTTCATTAGCCGAGGCATTGAATATAAGAGCAAGGAGGTTATGATGGAGCTGTATAAAACACTGGTTAGGCCACAGCTGGAATACTGTGTGCAGTTCTGGTCGCCACACTACAGGAAGGATGTGATAGCTTTGGAGAGGGTGCAGAGGAGATTCACCAGGATGTTACCAGGGCTGGAGCGCTTCAGCTATGAAGAGAGACTGGGCAGATTGGGTTTGTTTTCCTTGGAGCAGAGGAAGCTGAGGGGGGACATGATTGAGGTGTACAAAATTATGAGGGGCATAGATAGGATGGATACTAAGGAGCTTTTTCCCTTAGTAGAAGGGTCAATAACTAGGGGGCATAGATTCAAGGTAAAGGGCGGGAGGTTTAGAGGGGATTTGAGAAAGAACTTTTTCACCCAGAGGGTGGTTGGAGTCTGGAACTCACTGCCTGAAAGGGTTGTGGAGGCTGGAACCCTCACAACATTCAAGAAGCATTTGGATGAGCACTTGAAATGCCATAGCATACAAGGCTACGGACCAAATGCTGGAATATGGGATTAGATTAGACAGGGCTTGATGGCCGGCGCGGACACGATGGGCCGAAGGGCCTCGATCCGTGCTGTATGACTCTATGACTCTATGACTCTATGCTATGGCGTTTCAAGTGCTCATCTAAATGCTACTTGAATGTTGTGAGGGTTCCTGCCTCTACCACCCTTTCAGGCAGTGAGTTCCAGATTCCAACCACCCTCTGGGTGAAAAAGTTTTTCCTCAAATCCCCTCGAAACCTCCTGCCCCTTATCTTGAAACTATGCCCCCTGGTTATTGACCCCTCTACTAAGGGGAAAAGTTCCTTTCTATCTACCCTATCTATGCCCCTCATAATTTTGTACACCTCAATCAGGTCCCCCCTCAGCCTTCTCTGCTCTAAGGAAAACAACCCCAGCCTGTCCAGTCTCTCTTCATAGCTGAAGCGCTCCAGCCCAGGTAACATCCTGGTGAATCTCCTCTGCACCCTCTCCAAAGCAATCACATCCTTCCTACAGTGTGGCGACCAGAACTGCACACAGTATTCCAGCTGTGGCCTAACTAGCGTTTTGTACAGCTCCATCATAACCTACCTTCTCTTATATTCTATGCCTCGGCTAATGAAGGCAAGTATCCCATATGCCTTTTTAACCACCTTATCTACCTGTCCTGCTGCCTTCAGGGATCTATGTACATGCACACCAAGGCCCCTCTGATCCTCTGCCCTTCCAAGGGTCCTACCATTCATTGTGTATTCCCTTGCCTTGTTAGTCCTCCCAAAATGTATCACCTCACACTTTTCAAGGTTAAATTCCATTTGCCTCTGTTCTGCCCATCTAACCAACCCGTCTATAGCGCCCTGTAGACTGAGGCTTCTTTCCTCGCTATTTACCACTCTGTGGCAGAGCCACTAAGGGACTCGGATCAACTGTATATAATTCCCTTTAACAATGTGTTAGCTACAGCCTGAATCTGTATCTTTGTATATACTGTTTGCATGTACAGAGCGCGGTCCCTTTAAGAGCGCGGGCAAACGCGATGACGTCACGCCGTTCATCATGTCATCACGTTTTTCCCGCTGTTGGGGGATCACGTCAGCCACGGGACCGCCCAAGCAGTCCGCGTGGAGCCTCCGAACTGACTAGACCTGTATTCGTAGTTCTCGTGCTTTTGTTTGTTAAACTCAGTTAGTTTTACATTAAACATCTTTTGATTGATCGCCTGAGTCGACCTCAGTCTTTTGATAGGAATTAGACATTCCTACAACTCCACCAATTTTTGTGTCAGCTGCAAACTTACTGATCATACCTCCTACATTCATATCTAACTCATTAATGTACACTACAAACAACAAAGGACCCAGCACCGATCCCTGCGGTACACCACTGGACACAGGCTTCCAGTCACAAAAACAACCTTCGACCATCACCCTCTGCCTCCTGCCGCTAAGCCAATTTTGGAACCAATGTGCCAAATTGTCCTGGATCCCATGGGCTCTTACCTTCTTGACCAGTCTCCCATGCGGGACTTTGTCAAAAGCCTTACTGAAGTTTATGTAGACTACATCAACTGCACTACCCTCATCCACACACCTAGTCACCCCCTCGAAAAATTCAATCAAATTGGTTAGACATGATCTCCCCGACAAAGCCATGCCGACTATTCTTAATTAATCCTTGCCTCTCCAAGTGGAGACTAATTCTATCCCTCAGAATTTTTTCCAATAATTTCCCTACCACTGATGTTAGGCTCACTGGCCTGTAATTCCCTGGTTTATCCCTACTACCCTTCTTGAATAATGGTACTACGTTAGCTGTCCTCCAGTCCTCTGGCACCTCCCCTGTGCAGGGATCACCAAACGAGGTCATATGGGTCGAATTGAAAAACAAAAAAGGGGCGATCACACTGCTGGGAGTGTACTACAGACCCCCAAACAGTGAGAGTGAGATAGAAGGACAAATATGTCGACAAATTTCTGAGAAGTGCAAAAACTATAGGGCAGTAATAGTAGGGGATTTCAACTACCCCAATATTAACTGGGATAAAATTAGTGTGAAGGGTATAGAGGGTGCGGAATTCCTAAAATGCATCCAGGAGAACTTTTTTAGCCAGTATATAGCACGCCCAACAAGGGAGGGGGCGGTTCTGGACTTAGTTTTAGGGAATGAAGCTGGGCAGGTAGAAGACATATCAGTGGGAGAATATTTTGGTGCTAGTGACCATAATTCTGTTAGATTTAAGGTAGTTATGGGAAAGGACAAGGATAGACTAGGAATTAAAATTCTAATCTGGGGAAAAGCAAATTTTGCTAAGCTCAGAGGGGATTTAGCCATAGTGGACTGGAAACAGCTACTTGAAGGTAAATCAGTGTCAGAGCAGTGGGAGGCATTCAAGGAGGAGATCCAGAGGGTTCAGACCAAATATGTGCCCTTCAAGAAAAAAGGTGGGACTAACCAATCTAGAGCCCCCTGGATGTCTAGGGACTTACAGGGTTGGAGAACGAAAAAAAGGGAGGCGTATGATAGATACCGAGGGCTAAATACTCCAGAATCTTTAGAGGAGTACAGAAAGTGCAGGGGTGCAATTAAAAAGGATATTAGGAAAGCAAAGAGAGAGCATGAAAAATTCTTGGCAAGTAAAATCAAGGAAAACCCAAAGATGTTTTTATAAATATATTAAGAGTAAGAGGATAACTAAAGTAAGGGTAGGGCCTATTAGAGATCATGAGAGCAATCTGTGTGTGGAGGCGGGAGACGTCGGTAGGGTTCTTAATGAATACTTTGCGTCTGTTTTCACAAAGGAGAGGGGCGAATCAGACATTGCTATCAGGGAGGAGAAGTGTGAAATATTAGATGAAATAAACAGTGAGAGGGGAAGTATTAAGGGGTTTAGCAGCTTTAAAAGTGGATAAATCCCCAGGCCAGGATGAAATGTATCCCAGGCTGTTAAGTGAAGCAAAAGAGGAAATAGCAGAGGCCCGGACCATCATTTTTCAATCCTCTCTGGCTTCAGGTGTGGTGCCGGAGGACTGCTAATGTGGTACCGTTGTTTAAAAAGGGAGAAAAGGATAGACCGAGTAATTACAGGCCAGTCAGCCTAACCTCGGTGGTGGGAAAATTACTGGAAAGAATTCTGAAGGATAGGATAAATCTTCATTTAGAAAGACACGGATTAATCGAGGATAGTCAGCACGGATTTGTTAATTGATGGTCATATCTGACAAACTTGATTGAATTTTTTGAGGAGGTAACGAGGGTAGATGAGGGCAGTGCGTTTGATGTCGTGCATATGGACTTTAGCAAGGCTTTTGATAAGGTTCCACATGGCAGACTGGTCACGAAGTTAAAAGCCCATGGGATCCAGGGCAAAGTGTCAAGTTGGATTCAAAACTGGCTCGGAGACAGGAAGCAGAGGGTAATGGTTGATGGGTGTTTTTGTGACTGGAAGGCTGTTTCCAGTGGGGTTCCGCAGGGCTCAGTACTGGGTCCCTTGCTTTTTGTGGTATATATCAATGATCTAGACTTGAATATAGGGGTATGATTAAGAAGTTTGCAGATGATACTAAAATCGGCTGTGTGGTTGATACTGAAGAAGGAAGCTGTAGACTGCAGGAAGATATCAATAAATTGGTCAGGTGGGCAGAACAGTGGCAAATGGAATTAAATCCGGAGAAGTGTGAGGTAATGCATTTGGGGAGGGCTAACAAGGAAAGGGAATACACATTAAATGGTAGCTCACTGAGTAGTGTAGAGGAACAAAGGGACCTTGGAGTGCATGTCCACAGATCCCTGAAGGTAGCAGGGCAAGTAGATAAGGTGGTTAAGGCGGCATACGGAATGCTTGCCTTTATTAGCCATGGCATAGAATACAAGAGCAGGAGGGTTATGCTTCAACTGTATAAAACACTAGTTAGGCCTCAGCTAGAGTACTGCGTGCAGTTCTGGTCACCACATTACAGGAAAGATGTGATTGCACTGGAGAGGGTACAGAGGAGATTTACAAGGATGTTGCTGGGAGTAGAGAATCTTAGCTATGAGGAAAGACTGGATAGGCTGGGTCTGTTTTCCTTGGAACAGAGGAGGCTGAGGGGAGACCTTATTGAGGTGTGTAAAATTATAAGGGGCCTAGGATAAAGTGGATAGAAATGACCTATTTCCCTTAGCAGAGGGGTCAAAAACCAGGGGGCACAGATTTAAAGTAATTGGTGGAAGGTTTAAACGGGATTTGAGGGGAAATTTCTTCACCCAGAGGGTTGTGGGGGTCTGGAACTCACTGCCTGAAAGGGTGGTAGAGGCAGGAACCCTAACCACATTTAAAAAGTACTTGGATGTGCCATTGGGATGCTCTAACCTGCAGGGCTACGGACCAAGAGCTGGTAAGTGGGATTAGGCTGGATAGCTCTTTGTTGGCCGGTGCGGACACGATGGGCCGAAATGGCCTCCTTCCGTGCTGTAACTTTCTATGATTCTATGAAATCCAACCCGGCCAATTACCGCCCCATCAGTCTACTCTCAATCATCAGCAAAGTGATGGAAGGTGTTGTTGACCGTGCTATCAAGCAGTACTTACTCACCAATAACCTGCTCACCAATGCTCAGTTTGGGTTCTGCCAGGACCACTCGGCTCCAGATCTCATTACAGCCTTGGTCCAGAGGTGAGGTGAGAGTGACTGCCCTTGACATCAAGGCAGCATTTGACCGAGTGTGGCTTCAAGGAGTCCTAGTAAAACTGAAGTCAATGGGAATCAGGGGGAAAACTCTCCACTGGCTGGAATCATACCTAGCACAAAGGAAGATGGTTGTGGTGGTTAGAGGCCAATCATCTCAACCCCAGGACATCACTGCAGGAGTTCCTCAGGGCAGTGTCCTAGGCCCAACCACCTTCAGCTCTTTCACTAATGACCTTCCCTCCATCATAAGGTCAGAAATGGGGATGTTACCTGATGACTGCACAGTATCGAGTTCCATTCACAACTCCTCAGATAATGAAGCAGTCCATGCCCGCATGCAGCAAGACCTGGACAACATTCAGGCTTGGGCTGATAAGTGGCAGGTAACATTTGTGCACAGAAGTGCCAGGCAACGACTATTTCCAACAAGTGAGCGTCTCTTGACATTTCAACGGCATTACCATCACCGAATCCCCCACCATCAATATCCTGGGGGTCACCATTGACCAGAAACTTAACTGGACCAGCCACATAAATACTGTGGCTACAAGAGCAGGTCAGAGGCTGGGTATTCTGCGGCGAGTGTCTCACCTGCTGACTCCCCAAAGCCTTTCCACCGTCTAAAAGGCACAAGTCAGGAGTGTGATGGAATACTCTCCACTTGCCTGGATGAGTGCAGCTCCAACAACACTCTAGAAGCTCGACACCATCCAGGACAAAGCAGCCCACGTGATTGGCCACCCCATCCACCACTTTGAACATTCACTCCCTCCACCACCGGTGTACCGTGGCTGCAGTTTGTACCATCTACAAGATGCACTGAAGCAACTGGTCAAGGTTTCTTTGGCAGTACCTCCCAAACCCACGACCTCTACCACCTCGAAGGACAAGGGCAGCAGGCATATGGGAACACCATCAACTCCAAGTTCCCCTCTAAGTCATACACCATCCTGACTTGGAAATATATCGCCGTTCTATCGTCATGGCTGGGTCAAAATCCTGCAACTCCCTCCCTAAACAGCACTGTGGGTGTACCTTCGCCACACACACCACCTTCTCAAGGGCAATAAATGCTGGCCTTGCCAGCAACGCCCACATCCCAAGAACGAATAAAAAGAGCCACGGCTGACACCCAAGAGCCATTATGGAAGAGTGACGATGAGCAGATAGCTACAGGAGATGCCCAAGGGAAGGAGTGCAGCCTTGTAGCATCTACAAGGAGCCCTGGAACTGATCGATATACACTCAGCATTGTCAACATTTTTCAAATGGTGATGAGGTACAACGTGAGGAGAGAATGGCCAATGGGAATGCACGCAAAGCTGAAATCAGAGCCAGTTATTACACAATAAAGCAGCAGAGATCCTTGCTCATATCAGAAGTTACTCTGGGCAATGTTGTGGCAACAGAAAACACTCCAATTTATTGTCCTGCGCAACTCTGACCGTTAGCCGCAACCAAGCCTCCAATCATCGGAATCGCCCTGACCTTCCGACTACCTCGTCATCTCTTCACAATGAAGAGCACTATGCCCTCATGAGGTGCGCATTTCTCACAGCATGGAATGTGGAGGTTTATGACCTTGAGGGCTTGTTTCGATAAAAGCCAAATTGTTTAAAGGTCTCACTATTTCCAGCAGTTCTGGCACCATGCCCATAACTGCACACTGTGGTGTGAAAGCACTAAACGGGGTTCTGCAAATGCCCGTCAGGTCAGGCTCTGAGGTGTGGGCTCGGCTCAGGTCAGCCATCTTGCTGCAGGAGGGACCAAGAGGTGGCACCCAGCCTCCTCGCTGTGCTGCAGTACTTCACCAGCCCTGAGCCTCTCAACACCCTGAATGCCAGTGCCATATTGGAGCACCAAATGCTGGTACCGTGAGCCCCGGACTTGGCTGGCGCAGGTCAATAAATAAAACGATACTTGGATTAAACCCATTAACTACTGCCGAGGAGATGTGTTACCAAAGACTGTGCCGAGTAAACACATTTTATAAACTACTAATCACACAGCAGCACTTCCACTAAAAGCCAAGATATTTGGAATCATATTACAGAACGTGTTAAAATGCAAGGCCTTTAATTCACAAACTTCCCACTGTTTCCAGGTTGTGGGAAGGCAGCCCACATTGCATTCTCGGCCTGTGTTTGATTTGCAGACGCTCAGCTGTGCCACAGTTTCAGCTCCAAACATTCCTCCCACAAACTCGGCCTCCTCCTGCATCCTCACTGGGCTGAATCCAAACGCCTCTCCCAACCCATCCTGTCCCAGGAGCTCAAAACTACTGAACTACAAAAAAGGAAAGAAGAAAAGAAAGGAAAGGTGGAAGGAAGGAAAGAAAGACATTCGGAAAGTCACTGTTCTTATGTGCACAGCAAGGTTCCACAGACAGAAATGTGATAATGACCAGATAATCTGTTTTGGTGCTGTTGGTTGTGGGGTACATATTGGGCAGGACACCGAGAAGAACTCCCCTGCTCTTGTTCGAAATAGTGCCACGGGATCTTTTACGTCCACCTAGAGGGCAGGCGGGCATCTTGCCACCTAACCATTACTATTTGATGTTACCAGCACTCTAACCACTTTCAGCCTTGCTGACCTGGACTGTGGGTCATGGCCCTTCACCTAGGTTTCTCAGCAAGAAGTTCCACTAGTTTCCATTTCCCCCCACATGACAAGTACCCTCAAATGAACAAAAGATAAGTGGTTAAAAAGCAGCATTGTCTCGTCACACAGCGAGCTTCTTTCTGATCTTCAATGTGGATTAAAAATACGAGTCAACATCCAGGGACAAAGGCACCAGGAGGAATCATCACCTCAAGCCACTCTCGTGATCCTCCAAGCAACACTCGGCAAAGGACTTGCGACAGGGAACTTTATTCTGCTGTTGGCAGTGAAAGGGTGTTAGCCGAGGGACTGGATAGGTTTTTAAAGTGGATGAGAATGTAATTCCACAGAATGATGCCATGATAACGTAAGTAGAAGTATCTGGAACACAGAGGTGCATACAAAAAAACTCAGCAACAGGCCTTATACAGATCAGCTGTGAGGTCATTGAATGGCGGAACAGGCTCAAGGGGCTGAATGGCCTCCTCCTGTCCCTATGACAGTGAAGCAATGGTTTGCAGCCTAGGACTTCAGCAGACCTTTTATATTTACTCCATTCCCAGGCTGTGGGCGTCGCTGGCAAGGCCAGGCCAGCATTTATTGCCCATCCCTAGTTGCCCTTGAGAAGGTGGTGGTGAGCCGCCTTCTTGAACCGCTGCAGTCCGTGTGGTGAAGGTACTCCCAGTGCTGTTGGTGAGGGAGTTCCAGGTTACTGAATGCGAATCATTACTGGTGATTGCTCATTTAGGTTTAGAAATGTGGCACCTCCTTGGCGCACAGCACTCTTAGTGAACAGTTTGGAAGCTGCAATGCTTACTGACCACAGGTGTCCGTCCCCATTAGTTCTCCGACATGGCTAGTTCTCAGATCCGGGTTCAAATCCAGTCCAGACAAATGAGAGCAATTGAAAAACTATTGAGACTCATTTCTTCTACTGCAAGTTAGCAGAAAGGTGTGTTTGTAACTGCAGATCTGATGATGGACCTTCCGCACATTGCTGTTCGGTTTGGATCGACTTCAGCCTGCCCCTCGACCAGACCCAAAATAGTGACTGAACGCCAAAGGTCACGAGCACAAGCTGTTTCTATTTGCTGCTGTTGGTGGCTAGTCATTGTAGACTACCCTGCAGTATAAAGGCAGCATTAATCTACTGCCAACAATTAAGCTCAGATATCCATTATTCTTCTACACTTCCACCTGCTTCTCACTTGGCTACACAGGAGGCCTCGAGCCCCATCGCAGACCGGGTGGAGGACACGCTAGCAGGGCGTTCTTGGAAAATCACCCATGAGATTTCAGGTTATCTGCACGTAAAAGGTAATCGACACCAGCTCAATGTACACCTCAGTGACCTGTACAATTATTAAAACCAGACTTTAAGCTTTGACCTGGGTTACGGCAGAAATCAGTGCAACAGTTTATGAAACACTCATGTACATACCTACTCATTATATTTTTGGTTTTAAGAGGTGCAGTGGCAGAACAGGCTCGAGGGGCTGAATGGCCTATGTTCCTCTGTTAAAGCAGTGATTCTGTTGAATAGCATCCTTTGCATTAAAATAACCCAAGTACATTTGAACAATCCTTCAGTTTAGCTTCGTATCCTGGCTACGAGAGCTCAGGAGAAACAGGACTCAACAGCTTTGCATAAAGCTCCACCTTTTTTTTTATTAATCATGTTCATTGTTTGAGAACAATACAAGGCTTCTGCCCAACATCTGCAACATTACTTGCACACGACATTACAATGCTGCAACACACGGTTATGGATATAAACGGAGAACTGGAAACACTTTTGTAGTGTCCGGGTATCAATAATACTCGGACTGCAGGAGAACAATAAAACAGGTATTTACTGAACAGAGGGGAACTCAAGACTGAAATACAGAAGCCTGCTATGGCTTTATATACAGGGGTGGTCACTGCCAGTACTGCAGTATAGAATCAGTTATTCCCTTAAAGGTACATACACAACAATTCCTCCCCTTTTAGATAAACAGTACATAACATTCATTTAACAACTAAATAATAACTAATTACAATTTTCTCTGTACTATATACATCAACTGAAATAATCATTTATAAGTTCAGTCTTTGAGGAGGCTTCCTGATCCTGACTGGATAGCGCCTTTCTCGAGTATCCTGTTCTTGCGGCGGAGTTGATTCTGGCTCATTGTCATTGGTTGGTTCGTCAGCTTCCAATACCACTGCTTCTGAGGTAGACGCAATCTGTACTTCGGGTTGATTACCAGGTGCACCTGCTCGTGGTATGGGTTTGGCTTGTTCCTGTGACTCTAGAATCTGGTCAGCATGGCGTCTCACGATGCTCTCTCCAACGTCCACTGTGTGCATTAGTGGTCCCTGCTGTGTGCATATCGTTCCTGGCTGCCATTTTTCTGTTCGGTAGTCACAGGCCAAGACTGGTTGCCCTATCTTGAAGCTCCTGGTTGGCTTCTCATTTATGTGCTGGAATTGCTTATCCTTAACATCTCGTCTTATGTTTGGTTTGAGCAAATCCAGGCGGCATCTTAGCCTTCGGTTGAAGAATATTATGGCTGGAGCTTGGTTGGTGACTGCATCTGTCGCATTCCGGTAAGCAAACAAGAAATTATCCACCTTGTGTTGTAGTGGTATGTCGTCATTATACATTGCCTTTATTGCCTTTTTAAAGGTCTGAACAAACCTCTCAGCCAATCCATTTGTGGCTGGATGATATGGGGCAGATATGTAATGTTTCACCCCATTATTCCTCAGAAACCTCCGGAAATCCTCGGACACAAACTGTGGCCCATTGTCGGAGCAAATCTGTTCTGGCAAGCCATTCCTGGCGAAGATGGTCCGTAGGACTGCAATCGTTTTCTCCGTGGTGGTGGAGGACATTTTGATGACCTCTGGCCATTTCGAATGGGCGTCCACAGCGATTAGGAACATTGAGTCCATAAATGGACCAGCAAAATCAATGTGTACCCGTTGCCATGGAGATGGGGGCCACTCCCATGGATGTAGCGGGGCCTGTGGTGGAGCGTTTTGGACCTTCTGGCATCCTGTGCATCTCTTGGTCATATCCTCGATTTCTTTATCAATTCCTGGCCACCACACAAACGCCCTGGCTAGGCATTTTTACCCCTCCCAAATGACACTCATGAAGCACATCGAGCACTCTATCTCTCAACTTGGGTGGAATTACCACTCGGGATCCACACATCAAGGTCCCCCGGCACACTGACAGCTGTTCTCTCCTTGGCGAGAAAGCTGGCAACAGTGAGTCGCCATGTGCTGGCCATCCCTTCACCGTCAAATCATAGACCCGAGAGTGTGTCGGGTCATTTCGGGTTTCCTTCTCTATACTTGAGTTTGTAACAGGTAGACATTCGACTATGGTCGCATGGAATATCTCAACAGGGTCCACTGCAGGTGCTTCCTCTACCGTAGGCAACGGTAGGCATGACAGCCCATCAGCGTTTCCATGCTGTTTCATACCCTTGTACTCTATGTCGTACTGATGTGCGCCTAGAAAAAGTGACCATCTTTGCAGCCGTTGCGCCATCAGCACCGGAACGCCCTTCTTTGGGTTAAAAATGGAGACCAGGGGCTGATGATCAGTCAGTAGGGTGAATTTCTGCCCGTGCAGATAGTGATTGAACTTCTTCACCCCCCACACCAGGCTGAGGGCCTCCCTGTCAATCTGGGCATAGTTACGCTCGGCTGAGGTTAACGAGCGCGACGCAAAGGCTATTGGCCTCTCTGAACCGTCAAGGAATTTGTGTGACAGCACCGCTCCGATGCCGTAGGGAGACGCATCACATGCTAACCGAATCGGTAGTGTTGGATTGTAGTGGGCCAATACTTCTTTTGAAGTGATTAGGCATTTACATTTCTGAAAGGCACGCTTACACTCATCACTCCATTTCCATGTTACTCCAGTTTGCAGCAGGGCGTTCAGTGGGTGCAGAATTGTAGATAAATTCGGCAAGAACTTATGGTAGTAGTTCACCAACCCGAGGAACGACCTCAGTTGCGACACATTTACCGGTGCTGGAGCCTTGACTACAGCCTCAATCTTGTCCGGCGACTTATGCAACCCTTCCTCATCAATCATGTGGCCACAATACGAGATTTCTCTCCTGAAGAACTCGCATTTGGGGCGGTTGGCTCGTAGCCCATATTCCTGTAATCTCGTGAGCACCTGCTCCAGGTTGGCAAGGTGTTCACTGTCATTTTCGCCCGTAACCAGGATGTCGTCCAAATAACACTGAGTCCCCGGGATCCCTTGCAGGACTTGTTCCATCGCCCTCTGCCAAATAGCCGGGGCTGATACTACCCCGAATACCAGTCGATTGTACTGGTAAAGGCCTTTGAGTGTTTATCGTGAGGTATTTCCTAGATGCTTCTTCCACCTCCATTTGTAGATACGCTTGGGCCAGATCAATCTTTGTAAAGCGTTTCCCTCCTGGTAATGAGGCGAAAATATCTTCTATCCGTGGAAGTGGATATTGTACTGTGTGCACGACTGGGTTCACAGTTACCTTGAAGTCCCCACAGATGCGAACCTTCTTCGGTTCCCCAGGCGTGCTGCTCAATGATTTCTTCATTACAGGAACGATGGGTGTGGCCCACTCGCTCCAGTCCACCTTGGACAGCACACCCGAACGCTCCAGACTCTGCTTCAACGGCTGGGCGGATCGCGTAGGGTAAAAATTTTGGGTTTGCGTTATCTTCGATTTTTATCGTTGCCGTTACTCCTTTTAGAGTCCCAAGTCCTTGTTGGAACACCTCTTTCGCGTCAGTTAGAATCTTTGACAGTCGTCCAGGTGTGACGTCATCATCCTTTTTATCAGTCACAGTTAGCGCCTGAATGGAATGCCAATCCAATTGTATTTTTCGGATCCATTCATGTCCCAATAATGGTGGTCCTCCATCTGGTAGTATATATAGATACAGTTTCTGTGTTTCCTTGCCGTTGTATTCAACTGGCACCCTTATTTTTCCTCTGGGGTAGACTTTTTGCCCCGTGTATGTCTTCAATACAATGGGACGTGTCCTTCAAGGGTATGTGTGAGAATAGCCGCTCATAGTTTCGTCGATTCATGAGAGTTAGGGCTGATCCTGTGTCCAATTCCATCTTTACTGGGGACCCTGCTATCATGAGGGTGACCCAAATGGTTCGGTGATCCTCCTTTGCGATCACGTTGTGTAACTTTAGACAACTTAGTCTCCTGATCTTCCGAACTACTGTCTATCAATTTCTTCACTTTCTTGTACTTTTCCTTAGTAGTTCTTGTAGTGTTGGTTTTCTTTCCCGACCTGCAGACTCTTGCTATGTGTCCCATTTTCCCACATTGCCTGCATACTTTGTCCTTAAACCAGCAGTCCTTCTGATCATGGGTTGTTCTGCCGCAGCGATAGCACTTTTCTGCTCCATACGCCATTTCGTTAGCGCTGTATTCCTGTGGTTTCTGTTGTATTTCCACAGCTCCCCGTGCTGCTGCTTCGTAGGATACTGCCACGCTGAAAGCCTTTTCTAGCGTCAGGTCCTTTTCCGAAAGTAGTCATTTCTGGGTTCCTTCACTCTGGAGCCCGCAGACAAACTTATCCCGTAAGGTGTCTGCCAGTCCTGCTCCGAACTGGTAGCGCTTCGATAACTTGCGTAGTTCCGTAAGATAGTCAGCATTGCTCTCATCTTTGTGCTGGTTTCTTTTATGGAACTTGAATCTTTCTGCTATCAGCAGCGGTGTAGGGTTTAGGTGTTCCTGTAAGATATTAACAATCTCTTCAAAACTTTTCTCCATTGGTTTAGCTGGGGTAATTAAATTCCGCAATAGGCCGTACGTTCTCGCGCCCATCAAATTTAATAATACCGACGCCTTCTTTCCATCGGCCACCTCATTTGCCTTGCAGTACACGTCAATTCTTTCCACATACGTGGTCCAGTCTTCTACCTCGTTGTCGAAAGCAGTGATACTGCCACTCTTCGGCATCTTGAGTGATTTAAAACGGCGCCTCCCGCGCTTTTTCTTCTTCCCCAATGGAATAAAATGGCGCCTCCTGCGCTTTTCCTTCTTCCCCAATGGAATAAAATGGCGCCTCCCGCGCTTTTCCTTCTTCCCCTTGCTGCCACGCTGCTCCTAGCGTTCTACAGGGTAATGGCGGCAACCCGCTGCTTCGGCGCATATCACTTTTCCTTCCCCTCGTTCTATGCTCTCCACGCTGCCCGGTTCTTGAGCACCGACCGCGCCGTGCGCTCCACCCTCTCTCTCTCTCTTCCTCCCGACGACGCTGCACGGCCCCTTTTGCAGAGCCGCTCGATCGAGCCCGAGCCCGCTGCAGTCCGGAAGGGTCAGCGCACTACCTGTTACCAGCACGACTTGCTGGAACACCTCGACTGGGGAGCCAGGCCCAGCTCTCCACAGCCTCCCCTGCAACTCTCCGATGGATCACTGGGCGGTTGCCCGCGGTCGACGCCCGCCGTTCTGACTTCGACCTCCAAGAAGCTTCTCTTCAGGGAAAAGATCCCCGTGAGGTGATGCAGTACTGCAGGTGAGTTCGAACCTGCCCGTCGCCAGTGTAGTGTCCGGGTATCAATAATACTCGGACTGCAGGAGAACAATAAAACAGGTATTTACTGAACAGAGGGGAACTCAAGACTGAAATACAGAAGCCTGCTATGGCTTTATATACAGGGGTGGTCACTGCCGGTACTGCAGTATGGAATCAGTTCTTCTCTTAAAGGTACATACACAACAACTTTCAATGCCCTGCCATCGATAGGAAGCTACTTTCACCTCCCCCTTCACAATTTATTTTCCATTGGGACTGGTGAGATCCAGAATGCTCAGGGCACTTACACACTAAACAGGCATCAATTAGCACCATCCCAGCCCAGCTAAACTCCTACACCACAACCAGAAATTTCAACTGCCAAGCCTTCAGCAGCATGAAACGTTTACTTCGGCAGCACCTCTCTCCCTCTGCCCCGCACCACCACCCCCCACGACCCCCACCAGCAAGAAGGACAAGAGCAGCAGTGCTGAGGGAACATCACCAGCTCCAAGTGTCCCCTCCCAGTCACACACCATCACAATTTGAACATATATCGCCGTTCCTTCAATGTTGCTGGCTCGATATCCTGGAATTCCCCGCCCAGCATCATTGCTGGATCACCATCACCACACGAACTGCAACAGTTCAAGGAGAAGGCTCACTAGCAGGGACAATAAGCACAGCCCGCAAAACAAATGTATTAATTAGTAATAAAACTGTCTTGGTGCTCCCCTGTGGTAAATGTGCTGTGATGTGGTACACAGACTCAGGAAGATGCGAAGTTGGCCTGGTCTGTGCTGATTACCAGCAAATGTTGGTGGAGGGGGGAGCGCGGTGGGTGAGTGGTGGGGGAGCGCGGTGGGTGAGTGGTGGGGGAGCGCGGTGGGTGGGTGGAGGGGGGAGGGCGGTGGGTGGAGGGCGGTGGGTGGAGGGGGAGCGCGGTGGGTGGGTGGAGGGCGGTGGGTGGCTGGGTGGAGGGGGAGCGCGGTGGGTGGCTGGGTGGAGGGGGAGCGCGGTGGGTGGGCGGAGGGGAGAGTCAACACTTGGACCCACTTCTGATCACAATGCAGTGACCTTTGTTGGAAAGGCCACACACAGACATTGTTAGGACAGGGCCATGCTCAACTGATGTGTTCCATGGGCGAGTACCCTGCTGGAGTATTGGAGGCAATGGAGGACAGCAATTGCCTGTGGAGCCGTACCTCAGTACAAGTCGTCACATTCCGAAGACTGGGGAAGGGGGAAAAGAGAGAGGAAATCAAATTTATAAATCCCTTGTCAAACCAGGCAATGAGGTCAAGCATGGAGGCCAATCAGAAACCACGAGCCAGTTCCTGTCCTCTGCTTATTTCAATGGTGGGGTAACTCTACGCCCCGTGTACAGCGACAGTAACTCGAGTCAGGTTTGAGCCGTGTTCCTCATTTGCTGGTAATCAGACTCAATTCATTGCAATGAGACATGGGAGCCGACTGGAATTTCCCTGCCTTCCTACAGAGACTATACTTCAACAGCACTTCATTGGCTGTAAAGCACTTTGGGCCATCCTGAGGTTGTGAAAGGTGCTATATAAATGCGACTTCCCTCTTTGTGATATCACAGAATCCTCTGCATTGGTTATACCGCCCATTGGAGAGTCATAGAGTCATAGAGTAATACAGCACGGATAGAGGCCCTTCGGCCCATCGTGTCCGCGCCGGCCATCAAGCCCTGTCTAATCTAATCCCATATTCCAGCATTTGGCCCGTAGCCTTGTATGCTATGGCATTTCAAGTGCTCATCCAAATGCTTCTTAAATGTTGTGAGGGTTTCTGCCTCCACAACCCTTTCAGGCAGTGAGTTCCAGACTCCAACCACCCTCTGGGTGAAAAAGTTCTTTCTCAAATCCCCTCTAAACCTCCCGCCCTTTACCTTGAATCTATGCCCCCTAGTTATTGACCCCTCTACTAAGGGAAAAAGCTCCTCAGCATCCATCCTATCTATGCCCCTCATAATTTTGTACACCTCAATCATGTCCCCCCTCAGCCTCCTCTGCTCCAAGGAAAACAAACCCAATCTGCCCAGTCTCTCTTCATAGCTGAAGCGCTCCAGCCCTGGTAACATCCTGGTGAACCTCCTCTGCACCCTCTCTAACGCGATCACATCCTTCCTGTAGTGTGGCGACCAGAACTGCACACAGTATTCCAGCTGTGGCCTAACCAGTGTTTTATACAGCTCCATCATAACCTCCTTGCTCTTATATTCAATGCCTCGGCTAATGAAGGCAAGTATCCCATATGCCTTTTTTACCACCTTATCCACCTGTTCCGCCGCCTTCAGGGATCTGTGTACTTGCACACCCAGGTCCCTCTGACCCTCCGTCTTGCCTAGGGTCTTTCCATTCATTGTGTATTCCTTTGCCTTGTTAGTCCCCCCAAAGTGCATCACCTCGCACTTTTCCGGGTTAAATTCCATTTGCCACTGTTCCGCCCATCTGACCAACCCATCTATATCGTCCTGCAGACTGAGGCTACCCTCCTCGCTATTTACCACCCTACCAATTTTTGTATCATCCGCGAACTTACTGATCATACCCTTTACATTCATATCCAAGTCATTAATGTAGACCACAAACAGCAAGGGACCCAGCACCGATCCCTGTGGTACCCCACTGGCCACAGGCTTCCAGTCACAAAAACAACCTTCGACCATCACCCTCTGCCTTCTGCCACTAAGCCAGTTTTGTATCCAATGTGCCAAGGCACCCTGGATTCCATGGGCTCTTACCTTCTTGACCAGTCTCCTGTGCGGGACTTTATCGAAGGCCTTACTGAAATCCATGTATACCACATCCACTGCGTTACCCTCATCCACACACCTAGTCACCCCCTCAAAAAATTCAATCAAATTAGTCAGACATGATCTTCCCTTGACAAAGCCATGTTGACTATCCCTGATTAATCCTTGCCTCTCCAAGTGGAGACAAATTTTGTCCCTCAGGATTTTTTCCAATAATTTTCCTACCACTGATGTTAGGCTCACTGGCCTGTAGTTCCCCGGTTTTTCCCTACTACCCTTCTTGAATAATGGTACTACATTAGCGGTTCTCCAGTCCTCTGGCACATCCCCTGTGGCCAGAGAGGTTCTGAATATGTGTGTTAGAGCCCCCGCAATCTCTTCCTTTGCCTCACACAGCAGCCTGGGATACATTTCATCCGGGCCTGGGGATTTATCCATTTTTAGGCCTGCTAAAACCACCAATACCTCCTCCCTCTCGATGAACACGGGTTCTGAGATCTGTTGCAGTTCCACTTCCAACAGGGACCTTAACCAACTGGAATTATAGCTGTCAACTCCTAGGCTTGCAATTATAGTCAGAATTCAGCTCAAATTCAACTGTTGACTCTCCTTCCCCTCACCGGCCTCCACTTACAACACATCCATACCAGACAGACCCAGCAGTCCTGTGCACGGCGGCAACAGGAACAGACCAAGCCAAGTGGGAGGCTCGGCCTTGCACGGATTCCTGACTGGGAACAATTCTGCATTGAACCAGCCGCAGTGCTTGTGCCCAATTCATTCCTGAGCCCCAGAAGAAATGCTGAAATATTTCAATGCCAGTTTCACCGATGGTTGTCCTTGAATGTTGGTTTGGAGCGCGACCAAAAGTGCTCTTAAACTGCCACAGACAGGATTATTTTTCCAATGTTTACAGCTCCTTTTTTTCCACTTTTATTAGAGATTTTTTTTTACCATATTGGAGATTTTTATAGAAAAATGTTAGTCGTTATTTTTTTTAAACTTAAGGTGTTTGTTATTAAAACTCAAATATTGGATTTGATAGTTGACGTGGTCTAATATGGAAGAAGGATTGAGAAGGGAGATCAGCAGATACCAGACCATATCTGCAGACCTTATTCAAAGCTACCTGCCAATGTTGGCGTATAGGTGCTCAGGTCAGCAGGAAGAGTGAGGAGCGAGCCAATTCTTCTTGGGATTTGACAACAAGACCTTACTGCTGTCCAGAGTTAGGAATGCAGTTACAGCAGAACACCCCTTATTTTGCCGGGGGGGGCGGGGGGGAGTTTTTTCAACCCAAAAGTAGTTTTCCCCCTAATCCTGGCCACATATGTTGCACTTTTAAACCAGAACTACTTGTATTTACACAGTACCTACATCCTTGCTGCACGGCACTGCCAATGAATTAATCTTCAACTGTAGTAACTGTTGTAATGTCAGCAAATGGAGCAGCCAATTTGCGCACAGCAAGGTCCCACAGACAGACACAAGATAACCAGGTACTCTGTTTTTGATGATGATGGTTGAGGGATAAATATTGGCCAGGACATCAGGAGATCTCCCAAGCTCATCTTCAAATCGTGCCATGGGATCTGTTACATCCACCTGAACAGACAGACGTTCAGCCTGAACAGCTCCTCAATTCAACATCTCATCTGAAAGATGGCACCTCTGACAGTGCAGCACTCCCTCAGTACTGGCTTGGGGCTTCAACTCAAGATTCTGACTGAAGACGACACGACACAATTTCTCATACTCAAAGAAAAAAATCCCATTTTTGAATGTGAAGACAATCTGCTGGGACCTGATTTATTGAGTAGGCTTTTGATTGCTGAGCAGAGATTGGATCTCTTCTATGTCTGAAGGAGCTTCTAACACAATTAAAGTACAATCTGACCACTATATCTTTCTTTTCCATCTGAGACATCCTTATCTAAAATTGTTCTTGGATACAACTCTTCAGATATTTGCACCTAAAGGTCAAATCTTTGGTTTATTGTTTTAAGCCCAATCTTCAAAGAAAAAGATAGCTTCTCCAGCCAGCTGTCTCGTGGTTGACTCGGCAGGTTTAAATCCCATGTATTTGTCTCCTAAAATCAATAGGTCTTCAAACGGGAATGGAAGGGGCACTATCGGAGATTGTAGAGGTCTGGGAAACCTGCTGCAATCTACATACTTGCACAACTTCAAATACTTCTCTTATGTAAACTTCAACCATTGAAACAATTTAAAACTGTAGCGCTAAAAATATTTAATTCCGTAGGTGCCCCATTGGGAATGTTCCGAAGGCTGAGGTACAGTGTGAAAGGTCATATTTTCTATTCTAGAAACACTGCACTGCAAGAGAAAGTTTGATAACTGTAAAATGGCAGTGGAGGCTTATTTCCTCCATGGCCTCACCCCTGCCTCCCATTTCTGTAACATCCTCGAGCCCTACAACCCTGAGAACTCGGCGTTCCTCCAACTCTGGCCTCTTGAGCACCCCCACTTTCTTCACCCCATCATTGAAAGCCGTGCCTTCAGCCATCTAGGCCCCATGCTCTGGAATTCCCTCCCCGAATCTCTCTGCCTCTCTCCCCTACTTTAAGACACTCCTTAAAACCTACCTCTTTGGCCAAGCTTTTGGTCACCTGTCCCAACAGCTCATTCTTTGGATTACTGTCAACTTTTACCCGAGTATGCTCCTGTGAAGAGCTTTCACTCCAAGCACCATCCCAAAGGCTAAGAGGAGACGTTAAATACTGAAGCAATATAGTAGATTCTTAATGTATTTAAGCTCTGAACACTGCATAATTTTCAAAATCCTTTGAATTACAACCCATAATTCACATGGCAAAACAACATTTAGTTACTAATCCAGATTAACATCTGTGAAAAGCCCTCAGCAATTTACGCCACTCTCTTTGTTCTCATAACTGTCAGACGTGCCAAGATCCAACTTAGTGTTGGGAATGGAAAATCAGTTGAGTACCAAAGGTGGGCTCCACTAATTTCTACCAGAGAGAGAATTAGCTACAGTTAGAGTTCTGCAGTCACCATTAAGAGTGGCAGCTTGGGGAACCTAGCATGTAACATGGCTGTCAGATAACAGGATGTTAGGACTCTGGGATCCCCGTGCTCCCAGTGGGTAGGCGTGTTCACAGGGGGGACGACACAGGTTGAAGAACTGGTGCTACAGTGCAGGCACTCTATCACTGACCCGCACTCCCTGTGGGCACTGCTGGGAGCGCAGAATCTATTGTCAAAGATGAAACAACAAATAGGTGCAGCTTATTCGGTGGATGCAATGTTCATCACTGGGCAGAGTAACTGAAAACTAAGAGGAGGAATTGGCCAATATTGGGAGCAATCTTTACTGTGTGGCTGAGGTATTCTAGCCAGTCAGGAGTTTAGAAAAGTGCCTCCCTGTAAACAGTAAGGTGCAGCGGTGAGAGCTCAGAGCTGTAGAAAGCAACCTTGAATTCCTGTTGTGCTCAGGTTGGCCACTTAAACCGCCCCCCCACCCCCAAACTCCCCCCAGGTATATTCCTGGATTTATTAGGATGACCCCTGAAGCTTGAGATTCTGGAGGTAAATTTCTATGCCGCTCTCTGAAGGACCTTTGGTCTGGTTTTAGAGTTTTGCACAGTTTTCTCACAAGTAATTCTATGTCAGCCGTGGCTCAGTGGGCAGCGCACTCGCCTCTGAGTCAGAAGGTTGTGGCTTCAAGCCCCACTCCAGGGACTTGAGCACAAAAATCTAGGCTGACACTCCAGTGCAGTCTTGAGGGAGTGCTGCACTGTCAGAGGTGCTGTTTTTCAGATGAGATGTTAAACCGAGGCTCCATCTGCCCTCAGGTGTTCGAAGAGCTGGGGAGTTCTCCCCGGTGTCCTGGCCAATATTGATCCCTCAATCAACATCACTAAAAAACAGATTATCTGGTCATTATCTCATTGCTGTTTGTGGGATCTTTCTGTGCGCAAAATAGCTGCTGCGTTTGCTACATTACAACAGTGACTGCACTTCGAAAGTACTTCACTGGCTGTGAATTGCTTTGGGACAGAGATTGTGAAAGGCGCTATAGAAATGCCAGTCTTTCTTCTTCCTTCGCACGTCTAACAGCAAAGAGCCAAGTGTCAGCAAAGAGTTGAACTGCAGATGATTAGGTGGGACCCACTATCACCTCTGAAAAGCCTCAGATTGTGAAACTTTGCAGTTCACCTCTGGCAGCTCAAACAAATTCCATCCCATCGTAGCTGCTTTCCTGATCTTTGTCGTGTCCTGGCCTGGCTCACTCGTGCAACACAGGACGCCTGCCTTTACACATCAATCTCCCGCGTCGCACTAATCTCGGCAAAGAACAAGCTGCCAGCTGAAGGTAGATAACTAACGCACTGCTAATTGAGGAATTGGAACATATCATTTAGGTTGAACCTATGAAGGACGCACCCAATATGAAAGTTAAGAATGCGAATGTTAGTCTTATCGACACTGCAACTGAACCACAGATAGCCAAAGGAAGCTTCATAACTATATAAAAAACTGTGCGGTAATGAATATCTATTCATTTCATGTGATCATCTTCAGGTCTCAAATTCCCATTCCTCGAGGCTTCTTGGAACATTGGAGACACACATTTACATCTTGCATGAATACAAATAAAAAATGTTATTCTTCATTATAGTGCCAGCCTTGGCTCAGTGATAGCATTCACGTCGGAGTCAGAAGTTCCTGGTTTCAAGCCCCACTGGAGTGCACAATCTAGGCTGGCGTTTCACTGCAGTACTGGGGGAGTGCAGCACTGTCAGAGGAGACGTTAAACCAAGGTCCCTGTCTGCCCTCGGGCAGAGGTTAAAGGTTCCACGGGACTAATCGGAGAACAGGGGCAGTCTCCCGGTGTCCTGGCCAAGATTTATCCATCAACTAACACCACCAAAAACAGATTAACTGGTCATTCACCTCATTGGTGTTTGTGGGATCTTGCTATGCGCAAATTGGCTGCCGTGTTTGCCTACAAACCAGAAACTATACTTCAAAAGTAATGCACAGGCTGTGAGGTGCTGTGGGGCATCCTGAACGATGCACTGTAAACACAAACTCTCTCTTTCTCGAGCTGGCATATTCAATGGGCTTGTGCACTTCTGGTCAGGCACGGAGGAGGCTGCAGCTTCACATCACAGGAAAGAAGCTTATTTTGTTTTTAATAAGATCTATTTCATTTTTGCTTTATTTGTGACCTAACAGACTAGCGTCCATTAAGTCATAACATATAAAATTCTTTTTATTTCAAAAAGGGAGTTGGTAAATGCGAGGGGAGGATGGAGAAAGAGAGAGTGTGTGTGCCGAGTATTCATGTACAATCGGCTTCTGCTTAAAAATTTAAAGGCTTTTTTTTTCAAAATATTCAGTAATTCAAATTAAACAATTTAAATAAAACACAGGAGTCATTTTATGCTTGAAAGAAATCAAATTAATTCAAAATAAGCAACCTTGAAAGAAATCAAATTAATTCAAAATAAAAAACCTTGAATTTAAAAACCGTGCTGACTCTATATAGAAAAGATCCACGTAGATTTTTAAGATTTTTAAGATGAGTTGCTGTGTTTATCAAACAGGTAATTTTCGTATTATCTGCGCACCAGGTTTCCCTCGTCACCAGGCCACTTCATAACATCACCGACAGGGAGCAGTCCAGAGGGTCTCAGGGCCCCTCCACACCAGTCTGACCTCGGAGCAGGAACTGCCTGACCCAAGGAGGCCACGGGTCCAGAGATGCGACTCGATGATGCAAAGTGTGCAGAGGCCTGTGGCCTCCTCCGTGGCTGACACGAACAATACAAGTGTCCATAGAAACAAAGAAGATAGGAGCAGGAGTAGGCCATTCGGCCCCTCGAGCCTGCTCCACCATTTAATGCGATCATGGCTGATCATCCAAATTCAGTACCCTGTCCCTGCTTTCTCCCCATATCCCTTGATCCCTTTAGCCTTAAGAAATATATCTAACTCCTTCTTGAATATATTTAATAAATTGGCCTCAACTGCCTTCTGTGGTAGAGAATTCCACAGGTTCACCACTCTCTCGGTGAAGAAATTCCTTCTCATCTCAGTCCTAAATGGCTTACCCCTTATCCTTCGACTGCGACCTCTGGTTCTGGACTCCCCCGCCATCGGGAACATCCTTCCTGCATCTAGTCTGTCTAGTCCTGTTATAATTTTATACGTTTCAATGAGATCACCTCTCATTCTTCTAAATTCTAGCGAATATAAGCCCAATCGACCCAATCTCTCTTCATACGTCATTCCTGCCATCCCAGGTATCAGCCTGGTGAATCTTCGCTGCACTCCCTCCATGGCAAGAACATCCTTCCTCAGATAAGGCGACCAAAACTGCACACAATACTCAAGGTGTGGTCTCACCAAGGCCCTGTACAACTGCAGCAAGACATCCTTGCTCTTGTACTCGAATCCTCTCGCTATGAAGGCCAACATACTATTTGCCTTCTTAACCGTCTGCTGCACCTGCATGCTTACCTTCAGCGACTGGTGCAGAAGGACACCCAGGTCTCGTTGCACTTCCCCTTTTCCCAATCTACTGCTGTTCAGGTAATAATCTGCCTTCCTGTTTTTGCCACCAAAGTGGATAACCTCGCATGTATCCACATTATACTGCATCTGCCCAATCACCCAACCTGTCCAAATCATACTGGAGTTTCTCTGCTTCCTCCTCACAGCACACACGCCCATCCAGCTTTGTGTCGTCTGCAAACTTGGGGATATTACATCTAGTTCCCTCGTCTAGATCATTAATATATATAGTGAATAGCTGGGGTCCTAGCACCGATCCCTGCGGTACCCCACTAGTCACTGCCTGCCACTCGGAAAAAGACCCATTTATTCCAACTCTTTGCTTCCTGTCTGCCAACCAGTTCTCTATCCAAGTCAGTACCTTACCCCCAATCCCATGTGCTATAACTTTACACGCTAGTCTCTTATGCGGGACCTTATCGAAAGCCTTCTGAAAGTCCAAATACACCACATCTACTGGTTCTCCCTTATCTATTCTACCAGTTACATCCTCAAACAATTCCAGATTAGTCCAGCACGATTTACCTTTTGTAAATCCATGCTGACTTTGTCCGATCCTCTCACTGTTTTCCAAGTGCTCTGCTATTGCATCTTTTATAATGGACTCTAGCATTTTCCCCACTACTGATGTCAGGCTTATTTTTCCCCGTTTTCTCTCTACCGCCTTTTTTAAATAGTGCTTGCTTTCACTTCTCTGCTTGCTTTCTTTCTGACTCAGAAGCAACAGTACCACCCACTGACTGAGCCAAGGAGTCTTTTAGGACGCACGGGGCTAACCCTGCTCATTAAATCAAGCAGCAGCCTACCACAAAGAAAGCTGCGATCTGCTGTACCTCCCTGCAGCTAAGAAAATTGTTTTTAAAATCAGTCAAACACAAAACCTTTATCTATTTAATTTTCCAGTATAAATTTGGAGAGTGCTTTTAACAAAGTGCTTAACCACCGCCCCACCCCCCACCCCTCCCCGAGACTTTCGTTCTCCTTAAAAAAAAATGAAGAGTCTGGAAACAACGTGAACGACTGTTGCTGAGCTGTCTGCTCGTGTGTGGGAGCACACTAGGGTTTACGACGAGATGGAACCATTGCCTCAGTCACAGAATTATGAATGATACCCTTGGAGGCCACATGACTCCGAATGCCAACTGTTACTGGTATGTGACCTCTGCTCTTCTGAGTGAACAGTCAATGCCCTACTCCTGGACCACCTGTGTGGCGGAATCTCATTACAGTCGGGTGGCATTGGTCCGCACAGTTCTGAAAACACCATTATTCTGATATGTGAAGTATTTGAAAAAATTGATTGTAGTTTGGGGGGGGCAGGGAAGCGGTCAGAGAGTAATTATGCAGGATTTTATTTCAGGACTAAATGGGTGACGCAAGTTGGATTGGGTAGTCAATTCATTCCTCAATATTTACTTGGAAATATATCGGCCGTTCCTTCATCGTCGCTGGGTCAAAAACTGGGAACTCCCTCCCTAACAGCGCTGTGGGAGTACCCTCACCACACGGACTGCAGCGGTTCAAGAAGGCGGCTCATCACCACCTTCTCAAGGACAACTAGGGATGGGCAATAAATGCTGGCCTTGCCAACGACGCCCACATCCCAGGAACGAGTAAAATAAATTAACAAATGTGCCATGACGTTGCATCAGATGATCATGCATCAATGAGAACCTGATTCCACGTAAGGCACAGTGCACTATTCTGCTGCTAAGGTACACGCTGTGTTTAAACTAGCTCCTGAAGGCTATGAAGTCTGGTTGTGGTAAATAACCAGACTGAGGACAGTCAGAGTTTAATTGTCGTTTGGTGGGCAGTTTGTACATTGGAAGCTGCTGCAGAATTTCTGGCTCAAGGTCAGAAACACATCATAAAATGACTGGCTCTTTCTCATCAATACTTCTGGCCATCTGAAGCTTGACAACACTTTCAACATTTTCCTGTTGGCTATTTAGTGTCCTGTGGTGTTGCGTGTGTGGATTGAAAGATTCCAATTAGTAACTAAGGGAAATTAGAGAAGCAATAAGGGCACAGCAGTCATCATGGGTGACTTTAATCTACATATAGATTGGGCTAAACAAATTAGTAACAATCACAGAATCACAGAACCCCCACAATGCAGATAGAGGCCATTTCGGCCCATCGAGCCTGCACCGACACATATCCCACCCGATCCCCGTAACCCCAACACATATCCCACCCTATCCCCTGTAACCCCACCTATTTAATCCCCCCTAACACTAAGGGTCAATTTATCATAGCCGATCAACCTAACCCGCACTTCTTTGGACTGTGGGAGGAAACCGGAGCATCCGGAGAAAACCCACGCAAACACGGGGAGAATGTGCAAACTCCACACAGACAGTCACCCGAGGCCGGATTCGAACCCGGGTCTCTGGCGCTGTGAGGCAACAGTGCTAACCACTATGCCTCCGTGCTGCCCACAATTCTGTGGAGGAGGAATTCCTGGAGTGTTTAAGGGATGGATTCCTGGACCAATATGTCGAGGAACCAACCAGAGATCAGGCCATCTTAGACTGGGTATTATGTAACGAGAAAGGATTAATTAGCAATCTTGTTGTACGAGGTCCCTTGGGTCGGAGCGATCATAATATGATCGAATTCTTCATTAAGATGGAGAATGAAGTAGTCGACTCAGAGACTAGGGTCCTAAATTTAAATAAAGGAAACTGCGATGGTCTGAGGTGCGAGTTGGGTAGGATTGATTGGGGAATGTCACTCAAAGGGTTGACGGTGGATAGGCAATGGCAAACATTCAAAGATCGCATGGATGAACTACAGAATTTGTTCATCCCTCTTTGGCATAAAAATAAAACAAAAAAGGTGACTCAACCGTGGCTAACAAGGGAAATTAGGGATAGCATAAGATCCAAGGAGAGGACATATAAATTGGCCAGAAAAAGCAGCAAACCTGAGGATTGGGAGCAGTTTAGGATTCAACAAAGGAGGACAAAGGGATTAATTAAGAAAGGGAAAACAGAATATGAGAGTAGGCTTGCAGGGAACATAAAAACTGACTGTAAAAGATAGATATGTGAAGAGAAAAAGATTGGTGAAGTCAAGCGTTGGTCCCTTGCAGTCAGAATCAGGGGAATTTATAATGGGGAACAAAGAAATGGCAGACCAATTAAATACATATTTTGGTTCTGTCTTCACAAAGGAGGACACAAATAACCTCCCAGAGACGTCGGGGAACATAGGGTCTGATGAAAGGGAGGAACTGAAAGAAATCAGTATTTGTAGGGAAATGGTGTTAGGGAAATTGACGGGATTGAAGGCCGATAAATCCCCAGGGCCTGATAATCTACATCCTAGGGTACTTAAGCAAGTGGCCCTAGAAATAGTTGATGCTTTGCTGATCATCTTCCAGCATTCGATGGATTCTGGAACAGTACCCATGGATTGGAGGGTAGCTAATGTTACCCCACTATTCAAAAAAGGTGGTAGAGAGAAAACGGGGAATTACAGACTGGTAAGCCTGACATCGGTAGTGGGGAAAATGCTAGAGCCCATTATAAAAGATGTAATAGCAGAGCACTTGGAAAACAGCGACAGGATCGGACAAAGTCAACATGGATTTACAAAAGGTAAATTGTGCTTGACTAATCTACTGGAATTTTTTGAGGATGTAACTGGTAAAATAGATAAGGGAGAACCAGTGGATGTGGTGTATTTGGACTTTCAGAAGGCTTTCGATAAGGTCCCGCATAAGAGATTAGCGTGTAAAGTTAAGGCACATGGGATTGGGGGCAAGGTATTGACTTGGGTGGAGAACTGGTTGGCAGACAGAAAGTAAAGAGTTGGAATAAACGGGTCTTTTTCCGAGTGGCAGGCAGTGACTAGTGGGGTACCGCAGGGATCGGTCCTTGGGCCTCAGCTATTCACAATATATATTAATGATCTAGACAAGGGAACTCGATGTAATATCTCCAAATTTGCAGACGACACAAAGCTGGGTGGGCGTGTGTGCTGTGAGGAGGATGCCGAGAAACTCCAGGATGATTTGGACAGGTTGGCTGATTGGGCAAAAGCATGGCAGATGCAATATAACGTGGATAAATGTGAGGTTATCCACTTTGGTGGCAAAAACAGGAAGGCAGATTATTATCTGAATGGCAATAGATTGGGAGAAGGGGAAGTGCAACGAGACCTGGGTGTCCTTGTGCACCAGTCGCTGAAGGTAAGCATGCAGGTGCAGCAGGCGGTTAAGAAGGCAAATGGCACGTTGGCCTTCGTAGCGAGAGGGTTCGAGTACAGGAACAAGAATGTCTTGCTGCAGTTATACAGGGCCTTGGTAAGACCACATCTTGAGTATTGTGTGCAGTTTTGGTCGCCTTATCTGAGGAAGGAGGTTCTTGCCATGGAAGGAGTTCAGCGAAGATTCACCAGGCTAATACCTGGGATGGCAGGAATGACGTATGAGGAGAGATTGGGTCGATTGGGCTTGTACTCGCTGGAGTTCAGAAGAATGAGAGGGGATCTCATTGAAATTTATAAAATTCTGACAGGACTGGACAGACTAGATGCAGGAAGGATGTTCCCGATGGTCGGGGAGTCCAGAACCAGGGGTCACAGTCTAAGGATAAGGGGTAGGCCATTTAGGACAGAAATGAGGAGGAATTTCTTCAGCCTGAGAGTGGTGAACCTGTGGAATTCTCTACCACAGAAGGCAGTAGAGGCCAATACATTAAATATATTCAAGAAGGAGTTGGATATATTTCTTACGGCTAAAGGGATCAAGGGGTATGGGGAGAAAGCAGGGACTGGGTACTGAATTTGGATGATCAGCCATGATCGCATTGAATGGCGGAGCAGGCTCGAGGGGCCGAATGGCCTACTCCTGTTCCTATCTTCTATGTCTATGTAACCATTCCAATGTTCTATTCATTCAGCACAAAAGCTCACACAATCACACACGCACAGCTTGGTCAACAGATAAATCGCATTCAGATCAACATGGGATAAAAATTGATAAGGAGGAGGCACTAGAAAGGCTGGCTGTACTTAAAGTAGGTAAGTCACCAGGACCGATGTGATGCATCCTACAACGCTGAGGAACGCTGAGGGAAGTGAAGGAAGAAATCACGGAGGTACTGGCCATAATCTTCCAATCCTCCTTGGATACGGGGATGGTGCCAGAGGACTGGAGAATTGCAAATGTTACACCCTTGTTCAAAAAAGAGTGTAAAGATAAACCCAGCAACTACAGGACAGTCAGTTTAACCTCGGTCGTGGGGAAGCTTTTAGAAACAATAATCAGGGAGAAAATTAACAGTCACTTGGACAAGTGTAGATTAATTAAAGAAAGCCAGCACAGATTTGTTAAAGGCAAATCATGTTTAACTAACTTGATTGAGTTTTTTGATGAGGTAACAGAGGGTTGATGAGGGCAATGTGGTTGACGTGGTGTACGTGGATTTCCAAAAAGCATTTGATAAAGTGCCACCTAATAGGCTTGCCAGCAAAGTCAAAGCCCATGGAATAAAAGGGACAGTGGCAGAATGGATACGGAATTGGCTAAGTGACAGGAAACAGGGAGTAGTGGTGAACGGTTGTTTTTCAGACTGGAGGAAGGTACACAGTGGTGTTCCCCAGGGGTCGGTACTAGGACCACTGCTTTTCTTGATATATATTAATGACTTAGACTTGGGTGTACAGGGCATAATTTCAAAATTTGCAGATGACACAAAACTTGGAAGTATCGTGAACAGTGAGGAGGATAGTGATAAGACTTCAAGAAGACATAGACAAGCTGGTGGAATGGGTGGATATGTGGCAGATGAAATTTAACGCAGAAAAGTGCAAAGTGATAAATTTTGGTAGGAAGAACGAGGAGAGGCAATATAAACTAAACGGTACAATCCTAAAGGGGGTGCATGAACAGAGACACCTGGGGGTATATGTGCACAAATCATTGAAGGTGGCAGGGCAGGTTGAGAAAGCAGTTAAAAAAGCATACGGGATCCTGGGCTTCATAAATAGAGGCAGAGTACAAAAGAAAGGAAGTTATGAAGAACCTTTGTAAAACACTGGTTCGGCCTCAACTGGAGTCGCGTGCCCAATTCTGGGCACCACACTTTGGGAAGGATGTGAAGGCCTTAGAGAGGGTGCAGAAAAGATTTACAAGAATGGTTCCAGGGATGATGGACTTCAGTTATGTGGATAGACTGGAGAAGCTGGGGTTGTTCTCTCAACCTTCTCTGCTCCAAGGAGGAGATTTGATAGAGGTGTTCAAATCATGAGGGGTCTAGACAGAGTAGATAGAGAGAAACTGTTCCCATTGGCGGAAGGGTTGAGAACCAGAGGACACAGATTTAAGGTGATTGGCAGAAGAACCAAAGGCGACATGAGGAAAAACTTTTTTACGCAGCGAGTGCTTAGGATCTGGAATGCGCTGCCTGAAAGGGTGGTAGAGGCAGATTCAATCACGGCTTTCAAAAGGGAATTGGATAAGTACCTGAAGGAAAAATATTTGCAGGGCTACGGGGGAAAAGGGCAGGGGAGTGGGACTAGTGAAGTGCTCTTGCAGAGAGCCGGCAAGGGCTCGATGGACCGAATGGCCTCCTTTGGTGCTGCAACGATTCTATCCCTTGCTATGTTTACCTGGTCTCAAAATGTTGTTACTGTCCAGCATGGACCTTCTACTGTGATAACCTGAACCTCCAGAAAGAGCGAGTTTGCGAGTCTCCACAAGCCTGCAGTAATGCTGTTAAACTGTAGTTTTAAAAACCTTTAGCAGTGATTGTCCCATCAGGCGATGATTCCGTGGTATCTTGAAATATGTAGGTTTATTGCACGGTAATCTCAGCACTGCACTGGAGTGTCAGCCTAGATTTTGTGCTCAAGTCTCTGGAGCGGGACTTGAACCTGCAACCTTCTGACCCAGAGGCGAGGGTGCTGCCCACTGAGCCACGATGACACCAAAGCAGGAATCCTGACTGATTTTCACCTTCCAAGTTTTCCATTCTCGCTCAGGATGTGGGCGTCTCTGGTAGAGCCATGATTTATTGCCCACCCTGAGTTTCCCGGAGAAGTTGGTGGCGGACCTTCTCTTGAAGCGGCACCGTTTGTAGCAGTTGGATCCAATCAGCGGCTCGCTAGGCCACATCAGAGGGTAGTTAAGAGGCAGTGGGTTCAAGCCACATTCCAAAGACTTGAGCACATAATCTAAGCCGACACACTGCTGAGGGAGCGCTGCACTGTCGGAGGACACGGTAAACCGAGGCCCCCTCGGCTGCCTCAGGTTGACGTAAAAGATCCCATGGCACTAGACCGGTGACATGGCCAACATTTACTCCTCAACCATCGGTCGCTGGTCATTATCTCTCTGCTGTTTGTGGAACCTGTTTGTGTGCAAATTGGCTGCCGTGTTTCCCTACATTACAACAATGACTAGACTTCAAATGTACTCAAGTTGCCTGTAAAGCGCTTTGGAACGTCCAGAGGTCAGGAAAGGTGCTTTATAAACTGCTTCCTTTTTTAACTTTATACTGGGCCCATCAAGCCTAGGGATAGCTGGGGCTGCCCGTTACCTTTCAATGGTATGACTTATAATCTAGAATGCTCGTAAGGTTTTATTGAAAAGGAAGCTTATAAAAGAGGATGTAACTTCCATAATATGGGTAAATGCATTTTATTTGAAGCCTTTCCCCTAGACAGTTCAATTTAGCTGCAGACAGCTGGCTTACTGAACGGTCTGTTTTCAGTTACTGAGATGGTAAATCAATCTTTACTGACATGCCCACAGTTCCCAGCCAGTCCATTTACAAAAGGGAGCCAGCGCCAGATAATAAAAAGCCAATGACAGAATTTGTCAGCTGGTGAGGTGTCCCGTCCATGAAACATTTCTACACACGGCAGGATTGGACCACATGGCCATCGAGTAAATGCATGTCATCACAGGAGCACTGGTTTGGGTGAACGATTTGTCCCAATAAAGTGATTCTCGAAAGAGGCAAGGTCCAGCGAGAGAGGCTGGAAAGTCTAAAGAATGTGCTACCCTGGTCCAGACCTGCTTATTGTTAAAATAACAGAAAATGCTGGAAAAACTCAGCAGGCCAGGCAACATCCGTGGAGAGAGAAATAGAATCAACGTTTCAGGTCGAAACCCTTCATCAGGACTGAAGAAGCACAGGAAATGAAACAGATTAAAAGGCCAGTTTGGGGGCTGGAAGAGAACAAAAGAGAAGTGAAGAGACATTAGGAGGTATTCAAAACCAGACGAGATGGTGACAGAACTAGTGGAGACAAAAGACGGCTCTAGATTAGGTGTGAAATGCGCTGGCAGAATGGGAGACAGCTGCCATGTGGGAGAGTAAAAAGGGGGGGGGTTCATTTCCTGTGCTTTTTCAGTCCTGACGAAGGGTTTCAACCTGAAACGTTAACTCTGTCTCTCTCTCCACGGATGCTGCCTGGCCTGCTGAGTATTTCCAGCATTTTCTGTTGTTATTTCAGATTTCCAGCATCCGCAGTATTTTGCTATCCTGCTTATTTTTAAATAGACGCCCCAGAAGGCATTTAACAAAGTTCCACACAAAAGGCTAAATTTAAGCTGAAAGTTGTGAGGATTCAGGTTAAATTGTGGGTATGGATAACAAAACAAGTGTTCATAATGCTGAAAATGGTCATTAATTTTTAACAGCATCTCACTGGGGAGTGGGGCGAGCTGAGCAGGTGCCCCGGGCGGGGCTCAGGCTTGGGAACAAGGCTAGTTCTAATTTACAGCAGTGACTGGCATACAACTTGCATTTATATAGCGCCTTTAATGTAGTAAAACGTCCCAGGGCGCTGCACAGGAGCGCTATCAAACAAGGTGTGACACGGAGCCACATAAGGAGATATTAAGTCAGGTCAGAGGTAGGTTTTAAGAAGCATCTTAAAGGAGGAGAGGGGCGGAGAGGTTTAGGCAGGGAATTCCAGAGCTCAGAGCCCAGGCAGCTGAAGGCCACCGATGGCGGCGCGATTAAAACCGGGGATGTGCAAGAGGCCAGAATTAGAGGAGCTCAGAGATCTCCCGGGGGGGGAGTGCGGTTGTGGGGCTGGAGGAGGTTACAGAGATAGGGAGAGGCGAGGAGAGGAAAGAACAAAAAGGGAAGGTCTGTGATAGGATGGAAGGCAGGAGAGATTAAATGACAAAAGGGATGATGGCGCAAGGTCTAACATCTATTTGGAGGAAAAAAAACACAGAAAAAAAAATCACACGGGAAATACAACTTGGACAAGTACTTCCCATTCAATCCACATCCATCCAAGTTTATATTGGCTGGTGTGATTACTGACTTCATTATATTACAATGGCAACCGCATCACTGCACATTGCTCAGCTCACAAGCCTGGTGAAGTGTTTCGAAAGCTATTCTTCCCAGGCAACAATATCCCTTTAATTAAGGAAAGAAAAACAGACAGGCAATATGACCAGGTCTTCAATGTGCCAACGTGCATGGCACAAAGTGAAGGTGGCCTCCCTCGTGGGTCAGCTGGTTCAGGCTGAGCCTCACAGGGCAGGAAGGTCCAACCTCCAACGAGTTAACCGCTTCCAGCCAGGGCAGCAGGAAAGATTCAACTACTGCACTGGCCTCAGCACCTGGGTAAGGGAGGAGGAAACCACCCAGTGTCCCTGATCCTGTTCGCTGTCCAGCAATCTGTTGGAAATCTGTATGGATGGAAATATAAAACTGGAGCTTTGGATAAACTCTCACATATTTCTACCGGTTTGTGTTTCCAAGGCTGACTTTGAATTAAGCAAAATTCACACACTTTTTACCTTTGTTATGCAAAGTGT
This sequence comes from Somniosus microcephalus, assembly GCF_052327205.1. Lineage (NCBI taxonomy): Eukaryota > Metazoa > Chordata > Chondrichthyes > Squaliformes > Somniosidae > Somniosus > Somniosus microcephalus. The sequence goes on along the minus strand of NC_141011.1, from coordinate 1,252,538 downwards.
GTCCCTCAATTGCAGTTGGAACCATTAAAAGTTGGTCTGAACATTTTTCACAGTAGTTATAAATCTATAGGGTTGATGTTCCTCCCCCCCCACTCCCTGCCCCAGCGTTAATGAGGTATGGTACTGCACCCACCACCACACTGCACCCGACGGGATGAATTTCCAGGGTCAGCTCATTTGCATGGCCTGGCCTTCACCCAGGAATGGGTGGGCGCCTGGAGCCAGGGAGAAAACGGGGTCACTGCGCCAGGCTGGAGGTCACTGCGCCAGGCTGGAGGTCCCTGCTGGCTTCAAAGTCTCCAGGCTGCTGCCCAAAGGTCTCCATCACTGCTGCTCCTCCTTCCTCGCCCAATACAATGGCCAACGTATCCTTCTGCAGTGCTAGGAGGGACCAGGCAGGCCCTTTTCAAATCCAACAACCTGATGGATTCGACACAATCTCTACCTTCTCTGGGTGATCCTCTTTCTGGGCATCCATCAGGCAGAATCCAAGGAACTAATGCGAGAGGCACTCCTCCATCGCGAACATACAATTTAGATGCCCCGCCGGGTTCAGGGGAGAGTTTCCAGTCCATACTGTCCCGGGAGATGTTCGGTGACCTGCCCCTGCTCCAATTTCTTCTGCCTAATGGTCTAGAGCCAAGTGCTCACTGGGCACTAAGTGGAGACAAACTGGCCGCACAAAGCTCGATTCGTGTCTTGACTACAAACCTCGGCCTGAATTATCGGCGACTTGCGCACGATATTTCTCCTTCCACTCCTGAATGCATCAACTCTCCCTTTCATAGACTTCCACAGGCTCAGACAAACCCTCCGGTCACGTGTGGGAGTGGGCATTCTGAGCGTGCGCATGTGGCAAATGTGTCTAGTTTGTGACTGTTTAAGCTGTTGGGCGGGTGTCCGTTACTTCAGACTGCCAGTGGCCTCCTCATTCTACATTCCAAATCGCTTCTGTATCCTGACCACTCACGGTTCATTGTTCAAATGGCGGGAAGCTATCCCGACAAAAAATGAAGCTGAACACTGAACACTACAGGAAGCTGTGTGTATTTTTAATTCTACTATTGTTAAACAACGTCTGCTCGTCTGGGAACTGGTCAACTGGCATCCGAAAGCAATCTGCAGTATTCGTCAACTAGCACGAGGCATCAAAAGTCAGAAGAAATATATAATAAAAATACTGGCAGATTTTCCAGTTCAGGAATACGCTTTGGACACTTGTGCGAGACCAGAGCTTCTCCGAGCACGATTCTGGTGGAGCTGGCTGCATGCCAAACTTAAAACGGCCGAGGCTGAAACAGGCAGCTGAAAGATGTGCTTTTAGTGGGTCCCGTCAATTTTACACTCGACTTCCAGCCAACTGCAGATGCCCAGCGTATGGGGAACATGGTGCAAGCTGAAAGCCCCTACTGAGCTCAGAGGCCAGGGTCGGGCGAAGGCTTGAACTCCATGCATCACCTTTCATTTTCAATCATCTCAGGGGAGTTACAAGACACAACCTACCGAATTCAACTTGCCACTTACACAGACTTTGTGCTCCAAGATCAAAGGACAGTTACACATCTTCAGAAGTTATTGAAATGCATAATTAGCCCATTCTGCACTTGCCATGTTGTATTGTACTGGCAGTATTTGCCAAATGCTTTCATGCTTCATATTGCCATTTAATTAGCAAATCAGTATTTTTAGTTTAACCAGTGAGAGAGAGCAACAAAAATAATAGATCGGATTTCCCAACTCAGTGCCGGTGGAGAGTGAGGCAGAGAGCAGCATATTTCAATCTCACTGCAAGACATTTATAGCTCTGAGTTTTGGAGCTATTATAAAACTTCTTCCTCCAAAAGTGAAATGCTTCCCCAAAAAACGGTCCTAAATACTAACATTGACTGAACTCTAGTTGTGATTGTGAATCGGGAACTCTGAACAAGGGAGCACTGCTTACTGCAGCAAAATCACAGGCAGACGGCCCATCGGCGGTTTATTTAATTTGTTCCTGGGATGTAGGCGTCGCTGGCAATGCCAGCATTTATTGCCCATCCCTAATTGCCCTTGAGAAAGTGGTGGTGAGCCGCCTTCTTGAACCGCTGCAGTCTGTGTGGTGATGGTACTCCCACAGTGCTGTTAGGTCAGGAGTTCCAGGATTTTGACCCAGTGACGATGAAGGATCGGCGATATATTTCCAAGTCAGGATGGTGTGTGACTTGGTGGGGAACTTGGAGGTGGTGGTGTTCCCACGCGCCTGCTGCCCTTGTCCTTCTAGATGGAAGAGGTTGTGGGTTTGGAAGGTGTTGTTGAAGAAGCCTTGACGAGTTGCTGCAGTACATCTTGTAGATGGTACACACTGCAGCCACGGTACGCCGGTGGTGGAGGGAGTGAATGTTTAAACGAATGGACATAAAATGACAAGCTGCGTGCTCGCGATGCACTCCCCGCGGAGCGACAGTTTCTCCTGGGAGTGCCTCACTGCAGAATCACTCCTCGTGGCTTCAAAAAGAGATGTACAGATTCAAGTAAAGGAGCACACTAGATACAAGGAGTAGGAATAAATTTATAGAATTCTTAAAATATTGTAGTTGTTGTGAAAAGTTCATTTTAAACAAATGTTTTATTGTTTTTAAATAATAAAAGGTGCAAAAAAGATTTACTAGGGTGATACCAGAACTGAGAATTATAACCATCAGGCCGGGGCTCTTTTCTCTAGAAAAGGGAAGGCAGAGTGGTGACCTGATGGAGATTATGAAGGGGTTTGAGAGGCATTTAGGGGAAGCTAGATAATGAGGGAGAAAGGAATAGGAGGATATGTTGATGGGGTGAGATGAAGTGAGGCGGGAGGAGGCTCGTGTGGAGCAGAAACACCGGCACAGACCAGCGGGCCGACCGGCCGGTTTCTGTGCTTTACATTTGATGTAATTTATTGTAATATATAATCTGCATTTTCAGTTAGGGGTACTGAAAGTGATTTAGTTTTTGGAAGAAATGCAAGTGATGTTAATGTGCAAAGAGCAACACATTTGAGGCCACTTTCCAAACCACTCGCCCTTTGCATGCAGCTCGACATGCTGAACACAGACAGCGGCATGCTGAGGTTAGCTGTAACAGGGCAGAACGCTCACAGCGCCAGAGCACGCTATGTTAGAGTGCACGCAACACAGACTGGGTGCAGGAAGACTTACCGTACTGAGGGGGCTCTGGGCTGCTGTTCATTTCTGCTACAACTGGAATCATTAGAGGGTAAAGTGGGGTCGCTGGGCCATCCAAGAAGGAGACACACGGACAGACAGAGGGGATAAGGAGCGGGAGAAGACAGTGGCGTCAACAAAACAGGGCAACGGGTTAACGAGGAGGAGGAAAATAGGACAAGAGGTACAGAAAAAGAGTGAAAGGAAACAAGACAGGGGATAGGAACAGATTCAAAAAGGAAGGATGGGAGAGGGGAAGAAGAAAAAAAGAAAATGAGTAACGACAAATAAAATACAAAATGGATAAAAATACCCCGAATACATGATCATAGATTAAAATCCAATCCCATTTACAATTCAACTTCCTTTTAGCTCATGTAAATAGTTCAACATTTTTACTTCAAAAGGCAATCCTTAAATAACTGCAGGAAATTAGTTTTTGCATCATCTTCACCCGAACATTCCCAACATGGGGGAGGGCAGGATGTTTGAGGAACGTCTCTTCAAACGCCTCAGTCTCCCATCTGGTCACTGTAGGATGGGTTGCTGGTGCGAAAGACCAGCTGAAAAGCTGCTCCTTTTCATTTTAAACTGAAACCCTGTGAATGGGCAGTGACAAAAATAAATGTGCGCACACATTCTGCAACTGTTCCTACCGCCCCGGACCAAACGCAATGTTTCCGTTTCCCGCCCGACAGACGTTCATCGCAGACGGTCAACCCAAAGACAGAGCAGCTCTATCCTCGCTCCTGCAAGTGTTCACACGTTCTCGCCCATTCGCTCAGTTTCAAACAGGGGTCTATCCAGAAATTAACAACCCACCGCTGATTCTGAAGCTAAGAGAGGAAGCTAGAAGCCCCTGGCTACCGCCAGCTCTGCCGGTGTTACTGGTGGGAGCAGACACCTTGATGCTGATGAAATGTCGCCAAGGACACCTGCACTTGCAAAATGTCTGCAATATCCAAGACGTCAACACCAATAAATTGAGCAAACAAAAGCAGCTCCTCCCCATCGCTATTTCACCCAGGCAGCTGTTCACTAATTCCTACACCAGCTCCAAAGGCAGCTTTGAAACTTCACAAGTTTTTAGTTCCGGATTATTGTTCAAACAAGTGTAAACAATCGGGGCTTTCCAACTCTCTTCCCGCGTATTCCTGGAGGTTCCATCACATGTCCTCCCGCCGCACCCAGCCTTCTTCCTACTTCCAACACTGAGAGCTAAACGAAAGTCTTCCGAGCAAATGAAAAAACAGCATTTTATTTTTATGCCCATGTGATGTTTCTCCAGGGTTGCTCACAGCAGTGTGTCCAGGAAATCAATCTTAAATTCCTGGAGATGCCGGGACACTCCTGGAGGATTGACAGCAATGCCCCCGCGAAGCTGCGCGGACTGTGAGCTCCCGCGCAGGCCGCTCACCGGCTTTCGTATTGTAAAAACCGCGCAGGCGCAAAATTCGAATGGGCTGTTCAGCCAGTTAAAGGGCCCGTGCACCAAGAATGGGGGCATTGGCTGGCATCACCAACGTATAAAAAGAGATCAGACTATCTGCCTGTAAGCATGACCGGATCTAATCAGCCTCTGTGATTTGACATGTACAATGTAGTCCCTCATTATCTGCACCTTCAAGTTCTTTTATCAGTTGAAAGAAAGTCAAATTCTGCTGTCGAACGACCGAACAAACCCTTTCTGCATCTCACTGGTTTAAGCCTGCTCACTAACACCAGGGCCAAAGTTTCCTTTCCTGTTACAACTTAAACTTGCTTTAAGTCCTTCAATTCTTCTAACATGTCTGATCGCTAAACTTTCTGTTAAAGCTAAGAATGAATAAACAACTTCTGCAAATCTGAGCGGGTCATCAGTATTTTATCACAGGAAGACAGTCACAACACGCCAGCGATAAAAGCCCAATGATCTAGATTTTACTAGCAGCTGGTCGACAATAGCCAGCAGAGGGAAGGCATGTTGAAGCAAACCAGTTTTTTGTTCAATTTTTTGCTCAATTTAAAAAAAAAAAATTTTTAATTGCTTCCAGTTCCTACCCTACCCAGACAGCAGAAGGTAGCAGGGTGCCTCCCTAGTTTTAACTTCCTGGCATTCTCGATGCCACAAAAACTGTCGCTAAAGCGAAATGTTCTGGTTATTGTAAAGCTGCATTTACTGCTCTCCCCCCGCCCCACTCCATGCGTGGAGTTACACCTGGTTTAAAATTCTCATGCTTGTTTTCAAATCCCTCCATGGCCTCGCCCTTCCCTATCTCCGAGACCTCCTCCAGCCCCACACCCAAGATCTCTGCGTGCCTCCAATTCTGCCCTCTTGCGTATACCCGATTTTAATCGCTCCACCATTGGTGGCCGTGCCTTCAGCTGCCTGGGGCCCTAAGCTCTGGAATTCCCTCCCTAAACCTCTCCGCTTCTCTTTCCTCCTTTAAGACCCTCCTTAAAACCCACTTGTCCTAATATCTCCTCATGTGGCTCAGTGTCAAGTTTTGTTTGATAACGCTCCAATGAAGCGCTTTACTATGTTAAACGCGCGGTACAAATACAAGTTGCTGTTGTAGATGTTTCATTTGTAGAAGGCTGCAGCAAGACAAAGGCTCAATGACCCAAAATAATGATGCCTTCAGTGCAGTTATGTAGGTTATAGTATTACACAGGGAGCAGCCTGTTCAAACCTGAATGATTCAAGTTGAAAGTTAAACTTCCAAACCAAGCCAAGGTGCTCAAGGTAGATTTACTGCAGCGGAAATGAAGTGTAAATGATAAGACCTGGGAAGTGAAGGACCAGCTTGCCTCTGGTGTTGCAGCTGGAAGTGCGCGGGATCATTCTGCGTGGGCGTGTGTGGAGTGGACCTTGTGGTATTTTAGGATTTGTTCATTCCTCCCCCTGCGCATTGGGACACGCCCTGGGAGTGCGTAAGCAGTGGGAGGTGGGCTGTCGAGTGCAGCAGCAAACTGAACAACCATACACCGAACTGTTTCAAAGGGTAGTGCAGGACTTGATCAGTGCGTTGATAAAGAGAGCTGTGGACAGTGCTGGGGCCCGTGGAAGACACAGTTCTGTCCCATTTAGAGAGGGCTGTAGAGGAGCAGCCTCCTCTGAAGACTGCTTTCTGGGCTGTCTGGGGATGAAGAGAGTTCCAAATATCAGGAGCAGAGCTTCAAAAAGGTTTTACAAGTTTGTTACGGCGAGTGTACGCTGCACGCACCTGCTTCACGTGAGCTGCAGTCCACAGCTCCACACACACCACCACCTCAACCAGATGCACCGTCACTTTGCACACACAATGAATATTTGGAAATCCATTTTCAAACAATCATCAGGCAGCCCATATTCGTGCATAGCACACCTCTCAGCTGCCAGGGAAACCTCCGTGACGATGTGGGTCATGCCAGAAAACACAGGACGATATCATTGTTTCCACCAACAGCCACCTGCTTGCTCATTGACTCATCATGGGAGGCAGGGTGGTGAACTGCCCGGCAATGTCAGGGATCTTCAAACTAGCAACACTTCACTTATCGGAGTGCAGGACGAGAGAGAGTCCATGAGAGAAGGAAACGGTGAGGAGCTTGCAGTGCCCCCAATTACAGACCCATGCCACCTTGCATTGCATTGCTTTGGATTCAAAGAAGCCTATTGGAGGGGGTCATGCAGGAGGCCAACCTGCATCTCGCTTTCAAAAACAGATGATCCGGTCATTATCTCATTGCTGTTGTGGGAGCTTGTTGTGCGCAAACTGGCTGCCGCGTTTCCCACATTACAACAGTGACTCCACGCCAAAAGTACTTCATTGGCCGCGAAGCGCTTTGGGACGTCCTCAGGTTCTGAAAGGCGCTACAGAAATGCAAATTCTTTCTTTCTTTACCCCAATCTTACACACAGGCACTCGGTCAATCCCCAGCCAAAAGAGGCACCACAGGGACATAGTCTTGGCAAAGTCCTGTTTGCGTGATATCATTCAAAGCCCGCTGCAAGACTGGAGGATGCTGAGCCCAGCGCCCCACAGGCCGACCGCCACAGGCTACCCACAAGTTATGAGAGCCGGGAAGTTCCTTTGGAAATGCGTCCACATCTTTTCATCCGTTCACGAGGAGCAGCAGGACCAGCTTCCTGGATTGTCTGGGCAACCCGGCTGAAAAGCCTCAGCAAGTATATTCGCCGTGCCGTTTCAGGGCAGCGAGTCTCCCTAAAGTTCCTGCACATCACGTACAGCGGCAAAAAACTCCCCTTAATTGAAATAAATTAAATCTACAGACACAGAGGGCGGGTAATAATTGGCCCAGGACATGTAAACATAATTCAGTCCATATTTTCCACGGTTGATATTTTGTCCTTACTTTTGCATTTCCATTAGAAATTCTTATGTTTATAATTGAAAGTGCCTATGTCAACTTGTCACGCTGTAATGACACCCTTCTGTCAGTGGTGGTGCTGTAGCGCCGCCACAGGGGTAGGAGAGAGTGTCATTACATCCCAATAAGCTGTCAATAGGTTGTTTTCACTACGGAGTGTTGTCACAGTGCCGACATCATGGGGCAGACGTCACACTGTGACAAATGCAAAATAACCTTAAAAAGAGAAAGCTAGCCATTGAACTGAAAGTGGCCAGCCTTCTCCATTCGGCACAGTTCAGTCAACAAGCAATTAAACTCTGATGCTTTGTTTACTTCATGATGCCTCGTGGCCTTAAGACTCAGCTCCAGCTTGGCAGCAGAATAATACATCATCCGTTACATGGCAGAGAAGCTGCTGTCCTCGGCGTCAGCACACCATTCAACTCACCACAGGCAAAGTCATGGCAGGCCCACCAGTGTCGACGACAATCTGTAGAAAACTGTGTGTAGTTTTAAGTTTGGAACATTCCGCAGTCAGCTGCTTTTACTTTGAGAGGATAATGTTAGATAAGCAACACAACAGGAAATGTCTACCTAGCTTGACTGCCAACTTTGAAACTTTATCGCATCAGACAACCTCACCAAAAGGCCTTCTGGTTTTTGCATTTTACTTTTTCCCCCAGAAACAAAAATCAGATAGAAACATAGAAGATAGGAGCAGGAGTAGGCCATTCGGCCCCTCGAGCCTGCTCCGCCATTCAATGCGATCATGGCTGATCATCCAAATTCAGTACCCGGTCCCTGCCTTCTCCCCATATCCCCTGATCCTTTTAGCCTTAAGAAATATATCTAACTCCTTCTTGAATATATTTAATGAACTGGCCTCTACTGCCTTCTGTGGTAGAGAATTCCACAGGTTCACCACTCTCTGGGTGAAGAAATTCCTCCTCATTTCTGTCCTAAATGGCTTACCCCTTATCCTTAGACTATGACCCCTGGTTCTGGACTCCCCGGCCATCGGGAACATCCTTCCTGCATCTAGTCTGTCCAGACCTGTCAGAATTTTATAAGTTTCAATGAGATCCCCTCTCATTCTTCTAAACTCCAGCGAGTACAAGCCCAATCGACCCAATCTCTCATCATACGTCATTCCTGCCATCCCAGGTATCAGCCTGGTGAATCTTCGCTGAACTCCTTCCATGGCAAGAACATCCTTCCTCAGATAAGGTGACCAAAACTGCACACAATACTCAAGATGTGGTCTCACCAAGGCCCTGTACAACTGCAGCAAGACATCCTTGTTCCTGTAGATACATAGATACATAGAAGATAGGAGCAGGAGTAGGCCATTCGGCCCTTCGTGCCTGCTCCGCCATTCGATGAGATCATGGCTGATCCTTTAATTCAGTATCCCGTCCCCGCCTTCTCTCCGTAACCCTTAACCCCTTTTGCCCGTAGAAATATATCTAATTCCCTCTTAAATATATTTAATGAGCTGGCGTACACTGCCCTCTGTGGCAATGAGTTCCACAGGTTCACCACTCTCTGAGTGAAGAAATTCCCCCTCATCTCTGTCCTAAATGGTTTAGCCCTTATCCTTAAATTATGTCCTCTAGTTCTGTTCTCACCCGCCAAGGGAAACATTCCTTCTGCATCCAGTCTGTCTAGACCTGTCAGAATTTTATACACTTCTATGAGGTCCCCTCTCAATCTTCTAAACTCCAGTGTGTACATCCCTAAACTACATAGTCTCTCCTCATAGGTCATTCCCGCCATTCCTGGTATCAGCCTGGTGAATCGCCGCTGCACCCCCTCCATGGCAAGAACATCCTTCCTCAGATGAGGCGACCAAAACTGTACACAGTACTCGAGGTGTGGTCTCACCAGTGCCCTGTACAGCTGCAGCAAGGTATCCCTGTTCCTGTATTCTAACCCTTTTGCTATGAAGGCCAGCATACCGTTTGCCTTCTTGACCGCCTGTTGCACCTGCATGCTCGCCTTCAGTGACTGGTGTACAAGAACACCCAGGTCTCTCTGTACTTCCCCCTCTCCCAATCTATTGCCATTTAAATAATAATTTGCCCTCCCGTTCCTGCACCCAAGGTGGATAACTTCGCACTTGTCCACATTATAGTGCATCTGCCATTTATCCGCCCAATCGCCCAGTCTGTCCAAATCGCTCTGGAGCTTCCTGGTCTCTTCCTCTGAGCCCACCCCCCCTCCTAGTTTAGTGTCGTCTGCAAATTTGGAAATGCTGCATCCGACTCCCTGATCCAGGTCATTAATGTAAATTGTGAACAGCTGGGGGCCCAGGACAGATCCCTGTGGTACCCCACTTGTTACTGCCTGCCATTCAGAAAATGAGCCGTTTATTCCAACTCTCTGTTTTCTATCTGACAGCCAGTTCCCTATCCACGCCAATACTTTCCCCTTTATCCCATGAGCCTCAATTTTCCATGCTAATCTTTTATGTGGGACCTTATCGAAGGCCTTTTGGAAGTCCAGGTACACCACATCTACTGGCTCTCCCCCATCTATTCTACCAGTTACTCCCTCAAAAAATTCCAATAGATTAGTCAAGCACGATTTACCCTTTGTAAATCCATGTTGACTCTGTCCTATCCTGTCCCCATTTGCTAAGTGCTCCGCTATTTCATCCTTAATGATGGACTCCAGCATTTTGCCCACAACTGATGTAAGGCTTACAGGTCTGTAATTACCTGCTTTTTCCCTACCCCCCTTTTTGAATAGTGGGGTAACGTTAGCTACCCTCCAATCCATCGGCACTGTTCCCGAGTCTAATGAATTCTGAAAAATCATCCTTAGTGCATCCGCTATCTCTAGGGCCACCTCCTTCAGTACCCTAGGATGCATGTTATCAGGCCCTGGGGATTTGTCCACCTTCAATCCCTTTAGCTTCCTTAACACCATATCCTTAGAGATATTGATTTGCGTCAGTTCCTCCTTTGCCAATGTCCCTATTTTTCCCGATATCCCAGGGAGGTTTTTTGTGTCTTCCTTCGTAAAGACTGACCCAAAGTATGCATTTAGTTGATCTGCCATTTCCTTATTTCCCATTATATATTCCCCCGTATCTGACTGCAATGGACCAACTTTGGTTTTCACCAGTCTTTTCCTTTTGATATATTTATAAAAGCTTTTGGAGTTAGTTTTTATATTTTCCGCCAGCTTGTTTTCGTAAGCTATTTTGCCCCTCTTGATCATGCCCTTTGCCCTCCTTTGCTCTATCTTAAACTGTTCCCAATCTTCCGCTCTGGCGCTTTTTTTGGCTATTTTATACGCCCTATCTTTGGATTTTATGCTGTCTCTAATTTCCCCTGTTATCCACGGTTGAGTCACCTTTTTAGATTTCCTTTTATGCCAGATTGGTATAAACAATTTTTGCAATTTTGTCATTCTATCTTTAAATGTTTGCCATTGTTTATCTACCTCCAGTCCTCTCAGGAACGTTGTCCAATCAGACCTACTCAGTTCCCGTCTCATGGCATCATAATTCCCCTTGTTTAAATTCAGGACCTTAGTCTCTGAGTCAATTTCTTCGCTCTCCATTTCGAGTGAGAAATCGATCATGTTATGATCGCTCTGACCCAAGGGTCCCCGTACAACAAGATTACTGATTAGTCCCTTCTCATTGCACAGTACCCAGTCCAATATAGCCTGTACACGAACCCTCTCGCTACGAAGGCCAACATACCATTTGCCTTCTTAATCGCCTGCTGCACCTGCATGCTTACCTTCAGCGATTGGTGCACAAGGACACCCAGGTCTCATTGCACTTCCCCTTCTCCCAATCTATTGCCATTCAGATAATAATCTGTCTTCCTGTTTTTGCCACCAAAGTGGATAACCTCACATTTATCCACATTATACTGCATCTGCCATGCTTCTGCCCAATCACCCAATCTGTCCAAATCATCCTGGAGTTTCTCGGCATCCTCCTCACAGCACACACGCCCACCCAGCTTTGTGTCGTCTGCAAATTTGGAGATATTACATCTAGTTCCCTTGTCTGGATCATTAATATGAAATGAGCAGCGACCAAATCAGCTTTTCTTCATGCCAAAAAATTTATTTTTTGTAATCAGAAAATTCCAGGTATAATCAAAAACCCAATTTGGAAGAAACAAATGAAATACTTAAGTAATGAAGATCTACAGCTACCGTCACAGTGCATAAAGCCAACAGGCGCAGCCGGCACTGTTAGACAATTGGTCAGCCTTCAGTATCTGACACAGGCCACAGCTCTGGGTTAATGACGCTCTTCAGTACAGTGTCAGCCAAGGCTTAGTGGGCACACTCTCCCGAGTCAGAAGGTTGTAGTCCCACTCCAGAGACTTGAGCACAAATTCCAGACCCACACTCGAGTGCAGTACTGAGGGAGCGCTGCACTGTCCGAAGTGTCCACTTTCAGATGAGATGTTAAACTGAGGCCCGTCTGCCCTCTCAGATGGGCGTAAAAAATCCTACGGTACTATTCGAAGACGAGCAGGGGAGTGTCCAGGCCAATATTTATGCCTCAATCAATGCCTAAAACAGATTATCTGGTCATTTATTTCATTGCTGTTTGTGGGACCTTGCTGTGCACCAATTGGCTGCCGCATTTCTTACACTGTAGGGATATGGGGAAAGAGCGGGGGAGTGGGACTAACTGGATTCGAAAAAGCCGGTGCAGACTCGATGGGCAGAATGGCCTTCTATGCTGTACCATTCGATGATTACAACAGAATTGGCTGTAAAGCGCGTTGAGACATCCTGAGATCGTGAAAGACGCTATATAAATGCAAGTCAGTCTTTCTTTGGCGATATTTGTTCCCTGTGCCGAGCAAGGAAAGTGGCTGTGGCATACCAACACTGACACTTCCCGCTTTTGTCAAATTTAACCATAATTTTGGAATTTCCCTTTCAGGAAGCTGGCGGCAGTTACTGTTTGATTTTTTTACATTAAAATAATCAAAACCTTAAACATCTTCGGAGTCCGGGGAGCTCCGAATGTCCCCAGTGCTCAGTGACCAGGCACAGAGGACTTCCAGCCAGTCTCTGTTAGATTCAAGCCACACTCCCAGGGGTGAAATCACAATGTGTTGGCCAAGTGACTTCTCTATAAACTTTCACTAACTGTCTCCTGCCTCAATCGGATTCCGACTGTGGGGTAAAATTAAGACTCTTTACAGGAAAGGCAAGTCTATTTATGTCTGCAGAAAGCTTCTTGTGACAATTACAAGACAACCGTAAAATTAAGATTAAGGAAAATATAAATTAACCCATTTCAGGTGGAGAACATTTTCATTAAAAAAAAAATTTAAATCCACTTTAAATCACTGGCTCTGAACACCCTCTCACCGCCTCCACGGCCCGTACAAGAACAGAACAATCACGAATCAAACTCAGCTATTCAGCACAATGCTGCTCAGGGATCTGGGTCAGACTGCAACTGGGTAGAACACTGATCAGATAGTGTTCCCAACACAGGCCGAGGAGAGGTTCCAATAATCCTCTCAGAAATAGGTAGCGTCTAATGCATTTCCAAGATATATATATACTGCTTTAAGTTACTACAGTAGCAGTGATTCGATCACAAAGAGTGCATAAGAACATAAGAAACAGGAGCAGGAGCTTCGACCCCTCGAGCCAATGAGATCATGGCTGATCTTCGACCCCAACTCCACTTTCCCGTTAAAGTACCACCGCTTCTTTAATCCAATCTTTTAAACAAACTTTGCCGCAGTGTACTCATACTCTGTCACAATCAACTACAGTTTGGGCTGCACCCCAATACACTCCAGCTGTGTGCCCTGCAAATAGGCAGCTCCCGTAGACAGGCCCGCCCGTTCTAGAAACCCGATACCACACCTGAAATGTTAGCTGACTGTCCACGTGCTCCCGGTCTTTCTGAATACACTGTGTGCCTTATGCCAAAAACTAATTTGTACTTATTAAGTAAAATTATACAGAAGAATAAATTGAGCACTATACATCGTTTCCAAAATAGCACAAATTTCAAAATGTTACTGGTTTTCTTCAGTAGCCTTTGGTGCCTACATGAGGGAGGAGGGAATGCGTGGGGCAAGGTGTGTCGAGATAAGTAGGGTGGGAGGAGGCTGGTGTGGAGCATAAACACCGACCGGCACAGACCGGTTGGGCCGAATGGCCTGTTTCTGCTGTAAATTGTCTAATTCAATGTAAAGAGTCCATGAAGAGCATCAGGTGAGAAACCGAACCTTCTGAAAGCAGCGAGCTCAGTTTACCAGGACTGAAGGGGAGCACGAGGCCGCAGCCTGGTTATTGGAGCTCCTTGCTTTGATATTTAAGCTGGTATTTAAGCAGCTTCAAATGGTATTATTCCCAAAATAGAGTTATTTCCTGCAGTGAACCCGAGACAAAAGGAATCTGCCAGTGTAAATAAATCAAATCAAATTAGATCCCGGGCCAAGTCGCTTCGTGTATTTGCCTCGAGTCAAAAACAAACACTTCTTTATAGCAATGTAGTTTAACAGGGTTAATTTAAATTGGTCATTGATATACAATGCTCCCAGAAGGAGATGCCTATTGTGTCTGGTTTGCCAGCTCCAAGCTAAGATTCTCTCGAGATACTTTTAATCACAGGAGCGAGGGTTTCCACTTTAAATATTCCAGTGCCTAGGTCAAGCGAGTTTCATTTTCAAAAGATAATATATAGAATGTTCTATAAATTGAACCTGGATTAGTCTGCGCACACGTTTAATGAACTTTTGACTGATTTCTTCCTCCCTGGTTTACATTCATCTGCTTCTTGAACTCGACATCTAACCCTGAACGCAACTTCCCCCTCATTCTCTTTCCTCCCTCTGCCTCCCCAAGCAGAGAGAGAACTGGGAATTGGTTGCAGTTTCATTTCGCAGTAACTCCTCGCTGCTCTGCTGTTGCCACTCAGTTTTGGAACTGATATCCTTAGACCACCCCCGAAGGAGCAATATCACAGCAAATTTACACTGCCAGTCACAGACAGTTTTGTTATCAGTCAGCCACACAACCCATCCGTACTCTGCCCACAGGAGCCATTTCACTTTGATTTGCTGATAAAAGGACAGCTGGGATTTGGTGTTTATACAACCATTATCATGTTGCATGACACGTGTACAGTCAAAACTACACATGCAGCCTTAGAGTGGTGCAGAAATTGTACAGTATCTATTCCCCATAGTTGGAGGAGAGCTGTTAAGTTTAACTTTGTTCTGAAAGTGTGACATGCACGGAATCTTACAAAACTGGACACCGTCCAGAACTCAACATCCTAACCAATTGCACGGAAAAGTCATCTTCCCATTTCAGCACTTTGGGATCCCGACCGGTGAGCGAACATTGGAACAGGGGTAGGCCATTCAGCTCGATACCCTTACCTAGCAAAATCGATCGCTCTCCGCCTTCAAAGCTCCAATTGACCCCTAGCATCCACAGCCTTTAGCGGGGGAGAATTCCACATTTCCTCTACCGTGTGTGTGGAAAAGTGATTCCTGATTTCTCTCCTAAGTGGCCTGGCTCTAATGTTAAGATTGTGCCCCCCCTTGTGCTCGATTCCCCCACCAGAGGAAATCGTTTCTCTCCATCTTCCCCATCAAATCCTTTAATCATCTTACACACCTCGATCAGATCACCCTTCAATCTTCTATACTTAGGGAACACAACCCAGGTCTATGCAACCTGTCCTCAAATTTAACCCTTTTAGGCCCGGTATCATTCTGGTGAATCTGCGCTGCTCCCCCTCCGAGGCCAGTATCTCCTTCCCGAGGGGCGGGGCCCAGGACTGAACGCAGTGTCCAGATGGGGTCGGACCAAGGCTCCACACAACTGAAGCATCACTGCCCATCGCCCGGTATCGAGACTGCAAAGGGCAGGGCGCCGCTCCCTGTCCAACCTGCTGGAGGACCAGGGTAGAGGAAGGCGTGTCACAGAATCACAGAAACCCCACAGTGCAGATAGAGGCCATTTCGGCCCATCGAGCCTGCACCGACACATATCCCACCCGATCCCCGTAACCCCACGTATTTAATCCCCCTAACACTAAGGGTCAATTTATCATAGCCAATCAACCTAACCCGCACATCTTTGGACTGTGGGAGGAAACCGGAGCACCCGGAGGAAACCCACGCAAACACGGGGAGAATGTGCAAACTCCACACAGACAGTCGCCCGAGGCCGGATTCGAACCCGGGTCACTGGCGCTGTGAGGCAACAGTGCTAACCACTATGCCACCGTGCTGTCCATAGGTTTAAGACAGCAAAACCAGTCGTGGTGATAGCCAATATTCCCTTTGCTTTTCCATTTTTGGTTTTAAAAAGATGGAGTTTCTTATAAAAGCTTAAACTGTGATTTACTTACACACGATTAATGCTAGAATTACCAGCTGAGGAAGTTGTGTTAGTGCCCTCAGCTCAACACTAACTTCAGAACAACAGCAAAACACTGCCGGTGTTGGAAATCTGAAACAACAGACAACGCTGGAAACACTCAGCCGGTCAGGCAGCATCCGTGGCGAGAGAAACAGAGGCAACGTTTCAGGTCGGTGACCCTTCCTCAGAACTGGAAAGAGTTAGAGATGTAACAGCTTTTTAACAGATTCTTTCCTCCCTTCCCCCTTTCCCTGCCCCCACACTTGCTTAAAAACCTCTTGCATCTCTAACGTGATCCAGTTCTGACAAAGGGTCACCGACCTGAAACATTGACTCTGTTTCTCTCTCCACGGAGGCTGCCTGACCTGCTGAGTGTTTCCAGCATTTTCTGTTGTTATTTCTGTAACTTCTGTACAAAACATCAGGAGATACAAAATGCAGCAAATGATCTACAGCACTCCCAACACATGGAGGTACCACAAATAATCGACAATGTCAATTCCTTTTTTTTTTAAAACAATAACATTCCCTTGTATTCCTCTCCCCTCATTTTTCCAGCACTTCAATCTGTTATTGCCCCCACTAAATCTCACAGATTGGAACAATTCATTTGTCTACGTCAGTCTCCTCCTCCCCCACCTAGCCCACAGCCCTCAGAAGATTCATCTCCTTCATCTCTTCTGTCCTCAACTCCCTCCTAAAACACAACTTCCTTTCTTCATTTCAATGCTCGCTGACCTTCTTGTGAACTCCCTTTCATCAGGCACTGTTTCCCCCTCCTGTGCTTCAAAATGGTCACCATCATTGCCTTCCTGAAAAGACCCACCCTCAACCATTACATCATCTTCTGGCCCAACTCTTAACCCCCTTTCCTCTCCAAAGCCTTCGGGAAATGTCCCCACCCCCCATTCCCCACCTTCAGAAGTCTCCTCAGAAATGACCTCTTGGACTATACGTCTGCAGTCAGCTCCCCTCGTCCTACTGCTCGCTCAATGCCCATTCTCACCTCTGTGGGGGCACGGGGACTTTGATGTTAAAGGCACTACATCAATGCAACTGTCCCACCTCGAGGAGACGGAATGAAGTGGGGGGGACCTTTAAGACATTAAATTGAAGGTGGGCTGCAGGATGGAGTTACAAGGAGAATAGCTCCACATATGTTACGTATTGATGCAACACATTAAATCAACAAATCACTGACAGACTGCAGGACCATGTGTTGACCTGTGGGTTAAGCTGCTATCAAAGCGCAGAGAAAAGACAGCACTTTTTTTGATATATGAAACATTTTATTTTAAGGAAAGCGCAGATGAGGAACACACGACAAGAATAGGGGGCGCGATCGGAGAGTCTATCAGTACTCGTCATCTTTAGTGTAATGTAAATATTCATTTAATCGTGTATTTCTAGAAAACATGATTACTTCCTAACAAGACTGTAGCTTGGTACAGTGTTACAGCTGTAAAAAAGTTAAACTGAATTATACACCAACATGAATAAAATTAAACCATGATTGTAACTCATTAACAATTATTCCATGTAGTTATCAGCAACACAGCTGCAAGAGTTCGCTTCAAAGGCCTCAGGTACAAGACAAGCCAACACGCTTCAAATTTAAAAGGCAACTGATAATATCCTTTTTTTTCCTCCATGCAGCGAAATCACATCAAAGGACGAGGATATTGTCTGAAGAACATTTCCTTTAATGCATCTCCAAAACAATCCCAAAGCATACCTGCCGCACACTGCTCTGTAATTACAATCGCCACAACAGCAAACGGGAACATCTCAAACCTCAGCAACATGAAGTTTCCAAGCAGGGCAGGGGAGAGGGGGGCAGAGGCTAAACAACAAAACTCTCCTAAATCTGGAGAATTTATTGGCCCTCACCCATGCATGCAGAAGGCACTTCTCAGCAGTTCCGGGCAGAGGACATGAGCTGAGGCCTCTGCTTGAAACAAGCGTCAATGTCCAGAGTGATTGATGCCCTATGTATATTGCAACAAACAGCTGGGATGGAAGCTGCTGCTTCAAGTGTTACCACTGCTGGGGCTCGCTCTACGACTCGCTGGGAACACTGACCTGTCGCAGCAGTACCACTGCAATATTAACACAGCAAGATAGTGGCAACAACTCACATTTACAGAACGCCTTGAACGCCCCAAGGTGCTTCACAGGAACAAACTAAATTTGACACCGAGCCACATAAGGAGGTATTAGGGCAGGTGACCAAAAGCTTGGTCAAAGAGGTCGGTTTTAAGGAGCGTCTTAAAGGAGGAAAGAGAAGTAGCGAGGCGGAGAGGTTTAGGGAGGGAATTCCAGAGCTTAGGGCCTAGGCAACAGAAGGCACAGCCACCAATGGTGGCGAGATTATAACCAGGGTTGCGCATGAGGTCAGAATTGGAGGAGCGCAGAGATCTGGGAGGGTTGTAAGGCTGAAGGAGGTTCCAGAGATAGGGATGGGTGAGGCCATGGAGGGATTTGAAAACCAAGGTTGAGAACCCTCCTCATCTTTCTTAAGCCAATTACAGAATGCTGACTTGACACCAGGTTCGGGAGCCAGTTTGCCTCTCTTTAGTCAGTGTAGTCACCGCTGTTATGTAGGCAAATACAACAGCTAATTTTGTATACAGGACGGTAAATCTGTTTTTTGGAGATGTTGGTGAAGGAAGGAATGTTGGCCAGCTCACCAGGAGAATGCACGGTTCCCTCTTTGAACTGTGCATGTGATCTTTTACCTCCACCTGATCAGCAGACAGGGCCTCAGTTTAACATCTCACTTGAAAAACGCAGCCTGGATTTTGTGTTGACGTCCAGGAGTAGGACTTGAACCCACAACCTACTGACTCAGAGGCTGCCAACTGAGCCAAACTGAGACTGATTCATATGGTGCAACTCAGAAAAACAGAAAGACATTCAGCATATGGCGGCAACTGGGGTGGAAGCAGTAACCCAGTGAAAAGCTTCAGGACAAACCAGGACAATTTTCTCTTCAAATATACTCTACCCTGGTTCAGCCTTGAGGTCCTCGCACATCTCCCTCACTACTGCTCACAGATAGAGAATTGGAAGCTCGGGAGCGGTTAGCAGGAGGTTGGGAGACCGGGGGTGGGAGAGACTGAATGGTAGGCAAAAGACAAGGATGTGGTGATCAGGTGGGCAAAAGACCAATCGGCTGAGCTGACAAAGAGGTGGATGACTGGGAGAAAGTGCCTGAGGGAGGAGACTGAGCCAGTGAGATCAACACCTATGGAAGACCACAGCATCACACAAGGAACAGATTCAAGTGGATCAACTTAAACGCTATTTAAAAAACAAGCACATTGGTACTCACACAGTAAATAAGCTGTGTGCCGCCAATACAGCAGCTCACTGCCCATCAGTAACAGGAGTGAGGCCAGCAAGAGGATTTTAGCTAAAATGAAAACAGAAAATGCTGGAGATACTCAGCAGGTCAGGCAGCAACTGTGAAGAGAGAAACAGAGTTAACGTTTCAGGTCGATGACCTTTCGTCAGAACTGGAAAAAAGCAGGAAATGGAACAGATTATGAAGCAAGTGTAGGGGCTGGGAAAGGGGGAGGGGATGAAAGAACACAAGAGAAGGCAGGAGAGGCTAAGAGACATGAAGAGATACTGTATTCAAGGCAAGAGGAGATGGTAATGGGACAGGTTAGGGAACAAAGGATGGCTCGAGATGAGGTGTAAATTGCACTGGCAGAGTGAGAGGCAGCTGCCCTGTGGGAGGGAAGAAAAAAGTGTGGAGAAAAAAATATATACAGGTTGAGCGTCCCGAATCCGGCAACCTCGGGAGCGAGGCCGAGCCGGTTTTCCTGGACTCGGAACGCGGTTGATGTCCGAAGTCCGGAAATGCCCGAGCTCATGTTGCGATATTTCCGGACGTCGGACATCAGAAACACGCTCCGAGCTCGGAAATGCCTGGGCCCAGGTTGCGTTTTTGGTAAGCTTCCCTCAGGGTGTCCGGATTCCGGAACATTTTACAGATTCCAGACCCCTGCCACCAATCGTCCCGGAGTCCGGATCATTCCGGAACTCCGGATTTGGGACGCTCAACCTGTATATGATGGGGGCCGAGGCTATGATCTGAAATTGTTGAACTCTATGTTGAGTCCAGAAGGCTGTAAAGTGCCGAATCGAAAGATGAGGTGCTGTTCCTCGAGCTTCAGTGAAACAGTGTAAGAGGCCGAGGACAGAGAGGTCAGAGTGGGAGTGGAGCGGAGAATTAAAGTGACAGGCGACCAGAAGCTCGGGGTCACCCTTACGGACTGAACGGAGGTGTTCTGCAAAGTGGTCACCCAATCTGCGTTTGGTCTCCCCAATGTAGAGGAGACCGCATCGTGAGCAGCGAATACAATATATTAAATTGCAAGTACAAGCAAATCGCTGTTTCACCTGGAAGGGGTGTTTAGGGCCCTGGACCCATCGTTTCAGCCTGTTCTTGCCCCACGGAACTTATCTCTTCCTATCTCGACTCTATTTTTTCCCCCCCTTGTTCAGTCTCTTCCCACCTACATCCACGACTCTTCCGACGCCCTCCGCCACTTTAACAGTTTCCAGTTTCCTGGCCCCAACCGCTTCCTTTTCACCATGGACGTACAATCCCTCTACACCTCCATCCCCCACCAGGATGGCCTGAGGGCGCTCCGCTTCTTCCTTGAACAGAGGCCCGACCAGTCCCCATCCACCACCACCCTCCTCCGCCTGGCTGAACTTGTTCTCACATTGAACAACTTCTCCTTTGACTCAACTCACTTCCTCCAAATCAAAGGTGTTGCTATGGGAACCCGCATGGGTCCTAGCTATGCCTGCCTTTTCGTGGGATATGTGGAACACTGTTCCAGTCCTACTCGGATCCCCTCCCTCACCTCTTTTTCCGGTACATTGATGATTGTATCGGTGCCGTCTCCTGCTCTCGCCCTGAACCAGACAATTTCAATCACTTTGCTTCCAATTTCCACCCTTCTCTCACCCTTCTCTGACTCTTCCCTTCCTCGTCTTCTCCGTCTCCATCTCTGGGGATAGGTTATTGACAAACATTCACTACAAGCCCACTGACTCCCACATCTACCTGGACTACACTTCCTCCCACCCCACTTTCTGCAAGGACTCTATTCCATTCTCCCAGTTTTTCTGTCTCCGCCGCATCTGCTCCGACGATGCCACCTTCCACACCAGTGTTTCCGACATGTCTTCCTTTTTCCTCAACCGAGGATTCCCCTCTACTGTGGTTGACACGGCCCTTGACCGTGTCCGTTCTATCTCCCACACTTCTGCCCTCACCCCCGCCCCTCCCTCCCGGAACCACGATAGAGTTCCCCTTGTCCTCACCTTTCGCCCCACCAGCCTCCACATTCAACGGATCATCCTCTGCCATTTCCGCCACCTCCAGCGTGATCCCACCACCAAACATATCTTCCCCTCACCTCCCCTTTCAGCATTCTGAAGGGACCGCTCCCTCCGCGACACCCTGGTCCACTCCTCTATCACCTCCAACACCCCTTCCCCTTCACCCGGCACCTTCCCATACAAGCGCAGGAGATGCAACACCTGCCCCTATACCCCACCCCCTTCCCACTGTCCAGGGCCCCAAACACCCCTTCCAGGTGAAACAGCGATTTCCCCCCATCTATGACGAAAGGTCATCGACCTGAAATGTTAACTCTGTTTCTCTCTTCACAGATGCTGCCTGACCTGCTGAGTATCGAGAGCATCTTCTGTTTTTATTTCAGATTTCCAGCATCCGCAGTATTTTCTTTTTGTAGGAGGATTTTAGCCTTACTTACAAACATCTCATCAATGTATTTTGCACAAAGAACGAACTTGCATTTACATAGCACCTTTCACAACCTCGGGAGATCCCAAAGTGCTTCAGAGACAATAAAATACCTATTGAAGCATAGTAATTTGTCGTAATGTAGGGGAAAATGGCAGCCAATTTGCACACAGCAAGGTCCCATGAGCAGCAACGAGATACATGACCATAAAATCTGCTTTAGTGATGTGGGGCTAGGAAGAAATCTTGTTGAGGACACCAGGGAGAACTCCCCAGCTGCTCTTCAAATAGTGCCGAGGAATCTTTGATGGCCACCGACAGACGGCACTGCAGACAGTGCAGCAGACCCTCAGTACTGCACTGAAAGGCCCATGTGCGCTCAGGTCTCCGGGGTGGGACTTGAACCCACGACCTTCTGACACAGAGGTGAGAGTGCCATTACCGAGCCATGGCCGACACCTTTTGTGGACTTCATCTTACACAACAGTGTTAAAAATGTTACATTTGGCCTCCCAGTCCATGCTGCAAATGAGCAGCGTGTGTAAAGAGAGAAAGTTGGGTCTTGCAAATCATAAATTTAAAACATTAATAAGGCTTTTTTGAAAGGCTTTTATGTTCAAGTCAGATTTAACTGAGAGATACCATGGAGATCATCCCCGACACTTAATTAATTCAGAAATGATTGTGAAATCAAGTCCTCGAACTGTCTGCTATCACAAGTTTAACCGTCAGTTGTCGAGTGTCTTGCAATGAGTAACCTGCACTGGAAACTAGGAGAAGCCAAGGTGGGTACCTCCTCAGATACGGAAATCAGGTGTGCTGCCCACCCATCAACACCACCAGCAGTTCTTAATGTAGACCAGTCCAAGTCATAGCTAAACACGCCCACACAAAGACACAAGATCCTCAGGGAGTGAAGATGGGAATGAGATGGAGAAAAGAGGAAGAAATTAAACTAAAACACCAAGGTCATAGGGGCCTGTACTTAAGGACATAGGGTCACGACCCAAACATAGCTAGCTCAGTCCTCACGTCTCAAACTACAGTACAGGAAACTTTCGATTAACCGGCCCCTAAATAACCGGAACGCTCTATCCACCGGCAAAATTCAGGAGTCGGTTCAGGTAACTTTTTTTTAAACTTTTAGTTACTTTTTTTACTCCACCTGTTGCTGTGCAAGGGTGTAGCTGAAGCTGTTGCTAAGCTACAGAGACGCTTGCAACTTGTGCCGATTGTTTTGAAGCTGTTGCAACAGGGTTTGTTGCTTTATACGGAGCTCTGAGCTCCGTATCTTTTACTATAGCGTTCGGTTATCCGGAATTGTTGATGAACCAGCACCACGTCGGTCCCGGATACCAGAAAGTTTCCTGTATTGTGTTTCACTCAGAAGATGCTCTTTGTTTTGAAATCAACTAGAATTCGAAAAACATAAACTGAATCTTACATAGTGGCCAGGGCCACGGGTGAATGAGTAAGTCGCGCTGTTGAACTAGTAGACTCCTGTAACACTACTGATAGCAAATCGGAGGAGACTTTGGACCACATATCTGCAGTATAACAAAGACTGTCTACTTCCACCTCTGTAACATCGCCCATCTCCGCCCCTGCCTCAGCTCATCCGCTGCTGAAACCCTCATCCATGCCTTTGTTACCTCTAGACTTGACTATTCCAACGCACTCCTGGCTGGCCTCCCGCATTCCACCCTACATGGTCATCCAAAACTTGGCTGCCCGTGACCTAACTCGCACCAAGTCACGTTCACCCATCGCCCCCGTGCTCGCTGACCTACATTGGCTCCTGATTAAGCAATGCCTCGATTTCAAAATTCTCATCCTTGTTTTCAAATCCCTCCATGGCCTCGCCCCTCCTTATCTCTGTAACCTCCTCCAGCCCCACAACCCCCCCACCCAGAGATATCTGGGCTCCTCTAATTCTGCCCTCTTGAGCATCCCTGATTATAATCGCTCCACCATTGGCGGCCGTGCCTTGTTGCTGCCCTAAGCTCTGCAATTCCCTCCCTAAACCTCTCCGCCTCGCTACCTCTCTTTCTTCCTTCAAGACACTCCTTAAAACCTACTTCTTTGACCAAGCTTTTGGTCACCTGCCCCAATTTATCTTTATGTGGATCGGTGTCAATTTTTATTTTGTCTAAAAACACTCCTGTGCAGCGGCTTGGGGCATTTTACTGCATTAAAAGGCGCTATATAAATCCAAGTTGTTGGGAAAGTGATTTCTAACATTAAGGGTGTTATCAGCCGCGCGGGCGAGCGCGACAGCGGGCCGGCAAGGCACCGACAGCGGACCGGCGAGAGCGACAGCGGGCCGGCGAGAGCGACAGTGGGCCGGCGAGAGCGACAGTGGGCCGGCGAGGCACCGACAGCGGGCCGGCGAGAGCGACAGCGGGAGCGACAGCGGGCCGGCAAGGCACCGACAGTGGGCCGGCGAGAGCGACAGTGGGCCGGCGAGGCACCGACAGCGGGCCGGCGAGAGCGACAGCGGGCCAGCGAGAGCGACAGTGGGCCGGCAAGGCACCGACAGCGGGCCAGCGAGAGCGACAGTGGGCCGGCGAGAGCGACAGTGGGCCGGCGAGGCACCGACAGCGGGCCGGCGAGGCACCGACAGTGGGCCGGCGAGAGCGACAGCGGGCCAGCGAGAGCGACAGTGGGCCAGCGAGAGCGACAGTGGGCCGGCGAGGCACCGACAGCGGGCCGGTGAGGCACTAACTGGAAGTGTGCACAACACACAGGACTGCTCACAATATATGATACAAATGGGATTCTGGGATTTTACCAGTATTTTGGGAATCAGAATTTGCAATTCCATCCTCTGAGGGAAAAACAAAACCCAATGACCCTGACTATGGCAGGATGCTGCAGGTGCTTGAAGGATAGACACGAGTATTGGAATTTACTTTGCCTTTTCCTTTTTTGAAACTGCTCGAATTTACAAGACCATCAAACAAGTCTTGGTGATCGTGGCTGCTCTGGGTGCCGGGTAGGAAAGTTATGGAGGCAAAACATGGAGTGGCACTGCCTCGCGAGGAGGAATCTCCTTCCGCCTCTTCCTTCTCCTTTCCTCCAAATAAGAGATGATCGCAGACAAGAAGTTTCTTTCCAGCAATAGAGTGATGCAAAGGACAGTTGATGCCTGTTCCCACTGAGCCCCCCAATCTCAGGGCTGGGGGGGGGGGGGGGGGCGGGGGAGGAATCTGTGGGAAAGATTGCACCTTAAAATAAACCAATAAAACCCGGTTTAAAAATAAATCTGTCTCAAAAATAAATGAACACACCCAACAGCCACATTAGCTAAGTGAGAAGCGGATATGTAATAAGCACACACACACACACAATAGGTTATTAAAAGCCGCATTGTCCTTTGTGCCGCCTTTAACATCAACTTGCTACATGCATCCAAAAGCAGCCATAATAACTCGAAGTACATTTGACACCGACTATATTGTGAGGGTAACTGCAGCCTTCAGTTGTACAATGCTTGAAGCCAGCACGTCGCTGAACCCTGTAAAATCATCTTCACTGTAAACGTTATAGCTTCAAAGTACTTGAATGCTGCTAGTGCGAGCAGGGGTTGTTGGAGTAGGAGACTTAGCCACTTGCCCCTCGAGTGATCAGGTCAACTAGCAGAGCATGATGGGAAAGAAATTGCTGCAGTTAAAAAAAACTTGCATTTATATAGCGCCTTTCACGACCACCAGACGTCTCAAAGCTCTTTACAGCCAATGAAGTACTTTTGAAGTGGAGTCACTGTTATAATGTAATTAAAGCACCCAAGTAGGTCCCAGGACAGCACGAGCTGGTCGCCGCTACGTCCAACACACGCTTTGACAAGGACCAACTGAAACTGGGTCTCTCTCCCCCAGCCTCCCGCAAAAACTCCACCCTGTATCCAGACAGTCAGCTGTCATTCATTGCACGAAGAACAAATTTGCATTTATATAGAACCGTTCACAACCTCAGGACGCCCCAAAGCACTTCCCAGCCAATGAAGAACTGTTGAAGTGTAGTCATGTTGGAATGTAGGGAAAATACTTGGTGCTGTAAGAATACCTTAGTGAGCCACAGGGGACCCGTGGTATATTAAACTAAAGTCTTTCCAGTATCAGGTTGATTCTGTGATGGATTTAGTTTGAACAATTCAGCCCCAAGGTTTAGGCTTTTAGATGAAGTGCCTGGTGAAGCATTCCACTAGAACAGATAGAGAATTCAATCTGACCATATTGACTATCTGCCTTAGAGTGTGTCGGGGGGGGGGGGGGGTGGGGGCTCTCTGGGTTAACACACAATCCTTCCATTTCTACGAGTTGAATCACCTAATCTTCTGGGACAATAGCTTCATATTTCCTGACTGCAAGGATCCGACAGGAAAGAAGTTCAGCTAAACTCACAGCACAGCTGCATGCAATTCGACTGCACAAAGCTGCCTGTAAACCAGCAGGAGGTCTGCGCAGAGGGGCCGGGAGGGCAGCGTATTCATTCCCCAGCATCGTCAGCACCTTGATTTTTTCTTGCTCATCAGGCGAAGATGGGAAGGAGCAGATGGCAGAGAGAAAAGAAACAAAAGTTTGAAAATAACTGAATGTGATGATCGCCCAAGGGATAGTAGCTTCTCTCCAGAGACCCAAGTAACTTCCATCTATCCAGGATAATGGCTAGTTCATTGCTAATCTTCGAGTTAAGTAGTGGGTTTACTACTTCACTTAATATGCCTCAAGGCTACATAACCAAAACTATTCAGTCATAAACCCATTGTGACCTGGGAAGGCATATAAATGTGTATATTTGTTTAAGGACTGTTAAACCTCAAAGTTAAAGTGATTAATTTAATTATCCACTCTTCTTTCCATTTAATTACTGCATCTAACAATTTGGGACTTGGTGTGAGTTAGGATACAGACAGCAAAGTTTTGGGTTAGCTCAGGCTTACGGAGGCCGGCTAGGAGAACGTTTACAGTCTGAAAGGACTGAATGCGTGTACACTTGCACATGACCAGTGAAGTGTCAAAAGGCAAATAAATTCAAGCCAGTATCGGGCCTGTCTCCAGACATTTCTCAAAATGACTCCTGTCACAATTATTTAAACACATCTCCACTTCTATTGTTGGTGCAGCTCGGCTAAGGTTCCAAACCCTTCTGGCAGATTTTGGGAGCCTTTTGAAGTAAACACCAGAGCCAAGTTGGTGGATGAATTAGGTACAGGAAGCAGAGCATGGTCCTGGCTGCAGGTCCTCCTCCTGTGTAAATATTGATATATCTGAAGGTTCGCTGTCAGCCGTATTTACTGATTCCTACATTGCAACAGTGACTTCAAAGGCTTTAAGCTTTGATCCAGAGTTTGTGTAAGGTGCTATATGAATGCAAATCATTTCTATCATGCTGGCTTAATAGATAGCTGAGAAGAGAACTCCATCTATTGCAACAAATAAGAACAAACTTGTATTTATATAGTATCTTTCACAGCCTCCGAACATCCCAATGTGTTGCACAGCCAATCTATTACATTTGCAGAGGAGTCACTGATGTAGGCAAATGCAGCAGCCAATTAGCACACAACAAGATCCCACAAACTGCAATGAGATAAAGGGCCGGCTAATCTGTTTGGTGATGTTGGCGGAGGTGAAAGTGTTGGCTAGGGCAGTGGGAGGACTCCCTGCTCCTCTGTGAATAATTACATGGGATCTTTTACCTGAAGAGGCAGGTAGGACCTCGCTGTGATGTTTCAAATGAAAGACGCCACCTCCGACAATCCGGCGCTCTCTCGGTACCGCGACAATACGGCGCGCTCTCGGTACGGTAACAATACGGCGCTCTCTCGGTACTGACAATACGGTGCTCTCTCAGTACTGTGACAATACGGCGCTCTCTCAGTACTGACAATACGGCACTCTCTCAGTACTGTGACAATACGGCGCGCTCTCAGTACTGTGACAATACGGCGCGCTCTCAGTACTGTGACAATACGGCGCTCTCTCAGTACTGTGACAATACGGCGCTCTCTCAGTACTGTGACAATACAGTGCTCTCTCAGTACTGTGACAATACAGTGCTCTCTCAGTATGGTGACAATACAGTCTTCAGGCGAGACAGAGGGGGGTGTAAAAGGGGAGGGGGTGTTGCAATATTAATTAAGGAGTCAATTACTGCTGTAAGGAGGGATGATATATTAGCGGGTTCCTCTAATGAGGCCATATGGGTAGAACTTAAAAACAAAAAGGGGGCAAGCACTTTGCTGGGAGTGTACTATAGGCCCCCAAACCGTCAGGGGGAGATAGAGGAACAGATATGTAGGCAAATCTCAGAGAAGTGCGAAAATAATAGGGTAATAATAGTGGGGGATTTCAACTTCCCCAATATTAATTGGGATAGTCAGAGTGTGAAAGGCTTAGAAGGTGCAGAATTCTTAAAGTGCATCCAGGAGAGCTTTTTGAGCCAACATGTAGAAAGTCCTACAAGAGAGGGGGCGGTACTGGACCTAATTCTAGGGAATGTAGCCGGGCAAGTGGTGGAAGTGTCAGTAGGAGAGCATTTTGGCGACAGTGACCATAATTCGGTGAGATTTAAGGTGGTCATGGAAAAAGACAAAGACGGCCCAGAAATAAGGGTTCTAAATTGGGGGAAGGCCAATTTTAATACGATAAGGCAGGATCTGGCCAAAGTGGACTGGGAGCAGTTACTTATAGGAAAATCCACATCAAAGCAGTGGGAGACTTTCAGAAGGGAAATAGAGAGAGTACAACGCCAACATGTTCCCATAAAGGTCAAGGGTGGGACCAACAAGCAAAGGGAACCTTGGATGACAAGGGATATACAAAAATGCATTAGGGAAAAAAGGGGGGCTTTTGGCAGTTACAAAAGACTAAAGACGGAGGAAGCCCTAGAGGAGTATAAAAAGTGCAGGGGCATACTTAAAAAAGAAATTAGGAGAGCGAGGAGGGGCCATGAAATAACACTGGCGAGCAAAATAAAGGAAAATCCTAAGATGTTTTATAAGTATATTATGGGCAAGAGGATAACCAGGGAAAGGGTAGGGCCCATTAGGGACCAAAGTGGCAATCTGTGTGTAGAGCCAGATGATGTAGGCGGGGTTTTAACTGAATTTTTTGCATCTGTGTTCACTATGGAGAAAGACGATGTAGACATAGAAATCGGGCAAGGGGACTGTGATATACTTGAACATATTAGCATCGAGAGGGAGGAGGTACTAGCAGTTTTAGCAGGCCAAAAAGTGGATAAATCCCCAGGCCCGGACGAGATGTATCCCAGGCTGCTGTGTGAGGCAAAGGGGGAGATTGCAGGGGCTCTGACACAAATTTTCAGAACCTCTCTGGCCACAGGGGATGTACCAGAGGACTGGAGAACAGCTAACGTAGTACCATTATTCAAGAAGGGTAGCAGGGATAAACCAGGGAATTACAGGCCAGTGAGCCTAACATCTGTGGTAGGGAAATTATTGGAAAAGATTCTGAGGGACAAAATTAGTCTCCACTTGGAGAGGCAAGGATTAATCGGGGATAGTCAGCATGGCTTTGTCAAGGGTAAATCATGTCTGACCAATCTGATTGAATTTTTCGAGGGGGTGACTAGGTGTGTGGATGAGGGAAATGCTGTGGATGTGGTATACATGGACTTCAGTAAGGCTTTTGACAAAGTCCCGCATAGGAGACTGGTCAAGAAGGTAAGAGCCCATGGGATCCAGGGTGCCTTGGCACGTTGGATCCTAAACTGGCTGAGTGGCAGGAGGCAGAGGGTGATGGTCGAAGGTTGCTTTTGTGACTGGAAGCCTGTGTCCAGTGGGGTACCTCAGGGATCGGTGCTGGGTCCCTTGCTGTTTGTGATCTACATAAATGATTTGGATGAGAATGTAAAAGGTATGATCAGTAAGTTCGCAGACGACACGAAAATTGGTGGGGTGGTAAATTGCGAGGAGGAAAGCCTCAGGCTACAGGACGATATAAACGGGTTGGTCAGATGGGCGGAAAAGTGGCAAATGGAATTTAACCCTGACAAGTGCGAGGTGATGCATTTTGGACAGACAAATAAGGCAAGGGAATACACAATGAGTGGTAGGACCCTAGGAAGTACAGAGGGTCAGAGGGACCTTGGTGTACATGTACATAGATCCCTGAAGGCAGCGGAACAGGTAGATAAGGTGGTTAAAAAGGCATATGGGATACTTGCCTTCATTAGCCGAGGCATAGAATATAAGAGCAGGGAGGTTATGATGGAGCTGTACAAAATGCTGGTAAGGCCACAGCTGGAGTACTGTGTGCAGTTCTGGTCGCCTCACTATAGGAAGGATGTGATTGCTTTGGAGAGGGTGCAGAGAAGATTCACCAGGATGTTACCTGGGATGGAGCGCCTCAGCTATGAAGAAAGACTAAACAGGCTGGGGTTGTTTTCCTTAGAGCAGAGAAGGCTGAGGGGGGACCTGATTGAGGTGTACAAAATGATGAGGGGCATAGATAGGGTAGATAAAGAGGAACTTTTCCCCTTAGTAGGGGGGTCAATAACAAGGGGGCATAGATTCAAGGTAAGGGGCAGGAGGTTTAGAGGGGATTTGAGGAGGAACTTTTTCACCCAGTGGGTGGTTGGAGTCTGGAACTCACTGCCTGAAAGGGCGGTAGAGGCAGGAACCCTCAACATTCAAGAAGCATTTGGATGAGCACTTGAAATGCCATTGCATACAAGGCTATGGACCAAATGCTGGAAAATGGGATTAGATTGGACAGGGCTTGATGGACGGCGCAGACACGATGGGCCGAAGGGCCTCTTTCTGTGCTGTATAACTCTATGACTCTCAGTACGGTGACAATACAGCCCGCTCTCAGTACGGTGACAATACAGCGCGCTCTCAGTACGGTGACAATACGGCGCGCTCTCAGTACGGTGACAATACGGCGCGCTCTCAGTACGGTGACAATACGGCGCGCTCTCAGTACGGTGACAATACGGCGCGCTCTCAGTACGGTGACAATACGGCGCGCTCTCAGTACGGTGACAATACGGCGCTCTCTCAGTACGGTGACAATACGGCGCGCTCTCAGTACGGTGACAATACGGCGCGCTCTCAGTACGGTGACAATACAGCGCGCTCTCAGTACGGTGACAATACAGCGCGCTCTCAGTACGGTGACAATACAGCGCGCTCTCAGTACGGTGACAATACAGCGCGCTCTCAGTACGGTGACAATACAGCGCGTTCTCAGTACGGTGACAATACAGCGCGCTCTCAGTACGGTGACAATACAGCGCGCTCTCAGTACGGTGACAATACAGCGCGCTCTCAGTACGGTGACAATACAGCGCGTTCTCAGTACGGTGACAATACAGCGCGCTCTCAGTACGGTGACAATACAGCGCGCTCTCAGTACTGTGACAATACAGCGCGCTCTCAGTACTGTGACAATACAGCGCGCTCTCAGTACGGTGACAATACAGCGCGCTCTCAGTACGGTGACAATACAGCGCGCTCTCAGTACGGTGACAATACAGCGCGCTCTCAGTACGGTGACAATACAGCGCGCTCTCAGTACGGTGACAATACAGCGCGCTCTCAGTACGGTGACAATACAGCGCGCTCTCAGTACGGTGACAATACAGCGCGCTCTCAGTACGGTGACAATACAGCGCGCTCTCAGTACGGTGACAATACAGCGCGCTCTCAGTACGGTGACAATACAGTACGCTCTCAGTACGGTGACAAAGTATCAGTCTCGATTATGTACCCAAATCCTTGGAGTAGGACTTAAACCAATGCCCTAAAGAGTCTTTTATTGACCCTAAACTGTAATCTCTAGTTTAATGTATATATATCACACAGAGCACTGCCTCAAGGTTTTTCACATAATGAACTACTTTGAAGTGTTTGACAGAGGTTAATCTGGCAGTCATTTTGCACACACCAAGATTCCACAAATAGCCATGAGATGACGACTTTGTTTTTTGCTGTTGTCAATCGAGGAACACTGGTGAGAATCGAGAGAGAGAGGAATCTCCCCCCACCCCCCGTCCCGGGAGTCTCCCCTCCACCACCCCCCCACCCCGCCCCGGGAGTCTCCGCTCTTCGTCCCGGGAGTCTCCGCTCCCATCCCGGGAGTCACAAAGGAATGTCCACCTCCTGGGGCTCTTGTGACCAACGCAAGTTCTCTTCTGTTAACTCTCTCAAGTCCCACTGCTGCCATTCCACGATAGCAGGTCGCGCCGTTTTAAAACCTTATTTCAGTGAGCGAGTGGTCAATCTATGGAACAGGCTCCCGAGGGAGCGTGGGGAAAACAGGAAGTGTTGATTCATTCAGATGAAAATTAGCTAAGATTTCTTTCAGAAAATAAGATTTTGGGATCGAGTATGAGTGATACGAGACATGACATGTGGTAAATGTTTGGTGACTTTGGACCAGTGGTTCCCAAGAGCTCTCCACCCCTGGGGTTTATCTCACCTCATGTCTGGCTCTGTTGTAGACTCATTGATAAGAGATTGATCGCTGTGATTTGTTAATAACTCCATTATCCTTGTATCAGGCAACTACCAGGATGGGAGAATGCAAAATAGATGAACGTTGGTCTTTTATCATCGAGCAATTCCTAGTGATAATTTATACAGAATGCTTAAAAATTGAGCACAATGTTGATCTCAATAATTCTGAGGCCAAGCTTAAAATGCTGAGTTTAAAACTGCACTTGAGTGCAACATCTCAACTATACAGGTGACTATATTAAGCCCAAGTGAAATGAATTAGTCTGCTAATGGCAGTCTATCTCCATACCGTGAAATTATTCTCTATTTTGGGAGGGCTGTAAACAATATAGTGTAATAAATAAGGGTCCCATTTCAACAGCTGCTACCCTGTGAACTGCAAGCAATAATCCCAAAATACTAGTCAGGAAAGTTTGAAACAAAGTCTAGGTCCAAATGGTTATTGCCTCTACACAAGCCCACCACGTCTGTGGCAAAACCTTGTACGTCACGCAGCAAAGTCCGCCATTTTAAATACAGCTCTGACCGGCTGTTCAAATATATCGCAACGTTCAGCCTGCTGAATTACAATTCAGGCTGCAATCTTTCGCCAAGGCTAAAATCAGGGAACGGCCAGAAGCAGTGTGGTGAGCATCATTAAAAACCTTTAAAAATTCTATCGAGACAAATCATTTCAACTATTGTGCAGCCTTGGCATTCCTCTGGTACAGGGAGTGCATTCATTTCAAAACAGTCACTCTGCTTTTCCAGGCTCCAGTCTGCTTGCCAGCTTTCTACTTCAGATGTTCCAGCCTTATATGCAGCGCTTCGAGCTCCACATCACTGCTTTTGTGGCTGTTTTTTACATATTGGTGAGTCATTCCCCTAACACCCAGTCATAGTATGAGGTATCTGTAACTGGAGCCTTTTCTTTACGGCGGGTGTAATTTTTTAGTATTTTTATTTACAGCTGGCAGAGTCAGCCTAACCCCAATCCTAACCCAACTTCACTCCGGAACAGTGCCACTCAACTCCACTCCGAGCCAGTGACGCTCAACTCCACTCCGAGCCAGTGACACTCAACTCCACTCCGAGCCAGTGACACTCAACTCCACTCCGAGCCAGTGACACTCAACTCCACTCCGAGCCAGTGACACTCAACTCCACTCCGAGCCAGTGACACTCAACTCCACTCCGAGCCAGTGACACTCAACTCCACTCCGAGCCAGTGACACTCAACTCCACTCCGAGCCAGTGACACTCAACTCCACTCCGAGCCAGTGACACTCAACTCCACTCCGAGGCCCTGGTAATTTTCCAGCCGAGTGATTGGTTGTAATCTGTCTCTTTTTCATATTTACACAATTAAGATGTAAAAAAATTGCCATAAGAAGCAGGTAAGCGGATGTTTGGTTTCCCGGTTCACATTAAAGTCAAATGGACAGCATGTTCACTAAACGCGCAAAACCAACCCTACTGAGAAAAAAATCCCATGTAAGCAGACAAACAGCCTGCGTGAAGAACATCAGAAATAGGAGCAGGAGTCGGCCATTCGGCCCTTCGAGCCTGCTCCACCATTCAACAAGATCATGGCTGATCTTCTGCCTCAACTCCACTTTCCCGCCTGATCTCCATATCCTTCGATTCCCTTAATATCCAAAGACATGATCGAATGTCTGTACCCAGCGGGGGAGTGACTGCTCTTCATGTTTAGACATTCTCCTGTTTATAGCAAGACTTTGGGGAAAATGTATCTCCAGAATGAATGAAATGTATCTCAATACGACGCACTCCTTCAAAGTCCCAATTTTATTAAGCTGGGCACACACCAGGTTTCATATATTACTACGCACATGGAATCTGTACTGTAGGTGGAAGCGAAATCACCAAAATTATGAAGCATTTCCAGGGCCTCGGGCCTCCTCGCCTGGCAGCAGGAGATGCGTGTCAGACAGCAGCCATCTCAGCAACAGCCCCACTGTATCGGTGTTTCTCTCCCTTGCACCACTTCCTCTCCTCTGGCGAGCTCGGCCGCCGCGAGCACTGAAATATTGCAATTAATGTAGAATACGTTGTGAGGTGCTCCAGAGGAGAAAGCGATGCTGAGCAGCAATACAGCAGTTAAGAAAGGTGACCAAAAGAAAGGCTTTCGGAAGATATTTGAAGGCAAGCATGAAATGGTTGCCAGACTGGTTGAGGGAGGGAATTCCAGAGAACCAGGTCAAGATGGTGAAGGTTCTGCCATCAATGATGAAGTAAGGAAAGTGCAGGGAGGGAGGGGGTTGCATTGGAGGACAGAGCTGGAGCGTCAAAGGTCACCGGCTGGGCCAGAGAGTTCGAGGTGTTTGCAGAATTGGGGTGCGGATGAGGTCAGGGAATGATCTCCTGCCCTACCTCCAAGTGACTTCACTCCTGCCAGCACATCTCCAGCGAGAAAGATTGAAAGAACGTGCATTCACAGCACCCACTCCACATTCCGAGGATGCCCCAAGCACATCACAGCCAAAGAAATAATTCTAAAGTGTTGTTCTGTAACAATCGTGGCAGCCAATTTGCACACAGCAAGATCCCACAAACAGCAGATGTCAAGTTATTCGGTTTTGGTGGTGTTGGTTGGGGGAGATAACTGTTGGCAAAGAAAAGCGGGAGAACTCATCGACTTCAAACAATGCCACGTAGTCTTTTACAGAAAGACAAGACCTTGGCTTATTGCCTCAGCTGAAAGATGGCATCTCGGACGATGCAGCGCTCCCTCAGTATTGCACTGAAGTGTCAGCCTAGGCTTGTGTTCAAGTCCTGGAGAGGGGCTAAAGCTCGGAAATTCCCAAAGATAGAAATAGAAAGGGGGAAGAAATGAGATAGAAAAAAAAGCAATGGGAGAAAAATGAAGCTGGAGTGGGATGCTGAACTGGAATTTAATTCCAGGGGATCAACGGTGGGCAGGAACTTGGCCCTGAATCCAGCGTCGGTCGCCCTGCTGCTCGGAATGCAATCCAACCCTCGTCCTTTTGGATGTTTTAATCCATTCAGGAAGGCAGCATGGTGGCATAGTGGTTAGCACTGTTGCCTCACAGCGCCAGAGACCCGGGTTCGAATCCGGCCTCGGGTGACTGTCTGTGTGGAGTTTGCACATTCTCCCCGTGTTTGCGTGGGTTTTTTCCAGGTGCTCCGGTTTCCTCCCACAGTCCAAAGATGTGCGGGTTAGGTTGATTGGCTATGATAAATTGACCCTTAGTGTTAGGGGGATTAAATACGTGGGGTTACAGGGATAGGGTGGGATATGTGTCGGTGCAGGCTCGATGGGCCGAAATGGCCTCTATCTGCACTGTGGGGTTTCTGTGATTCTGTGAATGTGGAAATCATCATCAAAATCACCTGCATTTAATCCGAAGACTTTCTCACGGAGACACGCTAAGCAGCACATTGTGTGCAGTACATGCTTGTACACGCGGTGAACAGGAGAGAGACACGGGAGAGAAGACAAGACAGCAATCTCTGCAAGACCTTCAAAACGACACAAACTGCAAGACTGAAGCTCAATTTATAACTGTCATCTGAACCCCTCGTAGTGTCACCAGAAACACATTCTGCAGCACAAAATAAACCAGCTGAAGCTACATGTAGACTTTGATCTCAGAATATGGGCTGACTCTTTACTTCAAGACCCGTGATATCTCGGAAACTGACTCCAATGCAAACTGCTTCAAAGAGAAGCTGGGACAAGCTGTCATTACCTCCACTCAGCTATTGGCCCAAGCAACATTCTCGAAGTGTGTCAGAATCCAACACACGAGAAGGCTCGCTATAAATGCTGGGTTAACGGTCTTTAGTTCAGTTGATATGATACAAACAGGATTGGGTTTTTTCTCCTCTCGCTAAAGCAATCCCAGCTTTACAGCATGTACGACATCACCAGTCAGGGTGAAGAGGAGCCCACTTAATCCGACATTTCCTTACCTGTTTTATCAGAAGTCACTGGAATTGTTGGAATTTCAATTGTAGCATAAACAGGTGTGTCGGTCGCGCTGCCCTCTTCGATCTCAGCACTCCCCTCTGTGGAAAAGAATAGTAAAATCTCAACGAACAATTACTAGGGTTCCAGGGCTTTCTTAGGACTACGTTGAGATTTGGGTGGACAGCCTACTCCTGATAATTCAAAGTCAGCTCCTGCACTAAAAGGCATTTAAATTAGTCAATAATTTGAATGAAAATGTAAATATCGGAGCCCCCCAACCTCAGTACATCACGCTCCGCTACACCAGTGTGACGTTTCCAAGTTTCACACCAGCCATCTGTGCAGT
The DNA here is from genome assembly GCF_052327205.1 of Somniosus microcephalus. Classification (NCBI taxonomy): domain Eukaryota; kingdom Metazoa; phylum Chordata; class Chondrichthyes; order Squaliformes; family Somniosidae; genus Somniosus; species Somniosus microcephalus. The sequence continues at coordinate 1,216,076 of NC_141011.1, read as the reverse complement.
CGGAGGGAGATTTACAGCATTGTTGTGCTGTCGGCCCGTGTGTAGATGGGTCGAGCCTGCCCAACCCATGAGGACAGCTGGCAGACGGAGGGGAGACTTTCGACAGCAGTCAGGACTGGACTGGAGGCCAGGTGTGAAGAGCCAGTGTCTGAACCAAACTGTCTCAACACTCCTGCCCCAAACCCTGATCTGTGAGTCAGGACAGAGCCCCACATTCAGGACAGGTGACCACAACACCTCCTTCAACCAGTTACTGTTTTGTCTGGGACATTTCCCTGTCCATAATTATGACGTTAACTATTTTTTGTATCAACTTACCAGAAGTCTTAGTGCAGGGACTCTCAGCCTGTGGACTGGCTTCATCAATAAGGGCAAGTTGTGCAATGGCTCAGCAAGTTGGAGCCTTTCAGCGGTACAGATAAGGAAGGCTTTCAGCTACGAGCCCCAGTCTGTGCTGAGTTAGCTAATCTCGGTCAGACCAGCACCTGGGGCATCAACACTAACCCCAGAGGCCCAAGGTGAAGGAGGGGACAATCAGTGCGACCTCCGCCAGCACCGCCCCGCGACCTCCGCCGGCCCCCACGACCCCCGCCGGCACCGGCTCCCACGACCTCCGCCCCGTGACCACCGCCGACACCGCCCCGCGACCTCCGCCGGCCCCGGCCCTCACGACCTCCGCCCCGTGACCTCCGCCGGCCCCCATGACCTCCGCCGGCACGCGACCTCCACCGGCACTGCCCCATGACCTCCGCCGGCACCGCAGGGTGTGAACATTGGGCGAGGATGAAAGGAAGCTTGATTGCGATGGTAAAATAGCCGCTTATAATGACTGCAGCGATTCGAACGTGAATATTGGGCAGCTGGACAAGGTCCTGGGGAGTGTCCATGAAACCTCAGCCCAGCAAGAAGCCAATGGCTTCAAGACAGCCTGGGAGAAAGGGGAAAATAAAGCTCTCTAAACAGAATCAGCCTTTCTGATATTAATAGCCAAATTTAATTCCAGCTTTCTATTGGACTCCTTTCTCCTCTTACCAGCAGACGTCACAAAGTCCTCATCATCAGATTCCACCAGGTACCTCCGCCGTCTGAGGTGACTCTGGTCCAACTCAGAGTCCTCTGGGATCGGGACTTCATCGAAAACCTTCGATGCATTTACAATCTGGAGACAAAAGAAAAAGGAAAGCCATTTATTTTCTAACACCAACGCAATAAATGAAGCTCAACGAAAGCTCGAGGAACAACACCCCATCTTTCGATTAGGCACTTACAGCAACTTCAACAACATCGAGTTCAATCATTTCAGACCACAACCTCTGCCCCATTTTTTCGGACAGCAGCTGTTGATGATTCTGCTCTTCCCATTTACACCTCCTCTCGACCCATCCTTTGTTTCTTCACTTGTCCCATTATCATAACTTTTGCAATAATTTCTCCTGCCCTCCACCCTATCCCTTTTGTTCTTTCCTCCCCTTTCCCTGCACTTGCTTAAAATCTGTTACATAGAGTCAGAGAGTCTCTAACTTTTTCCAGTTCTGATGAAAGGTCATCGACTAAAACGTCGACTTGGTTTCTCTCTCCACGGATGCTGCCTGACCTGCAGATTCCCATGCAAAGCAATGGCTTTTTCTATTTAAAAATAAATGTTGCTATTCTACCAACATAAACCTCATTTAATACGTGTGTGCGTGTGTGCATATTTAAGGTAATTAATATAAACAGAGCCCCTCGAATTCTGCAGCACAATCAAGGCAACTTGTGCTGCAAATCCAACCACATCCTGCAGAAAGTCTGTCCAGGGTGGGGCCTGCCTTAATATAGTATGTAGAAGCACTTCATTAAAAAAAAAAAATTATATTTAAAAATATATTCTTTTTAAAAATCGGGCTTTCCTCAGACATCTTACCGACCGAGCTGGGTCCGAATCGATGTGCTCAATGGCAGCTAGCTGAACTGGTGGCGGCGTGTTGTGTAAAACGCTGGCATTCACAACACAGATCTTGACGGTGGCTAAAGACTGAAGCTTAAAATGACCGCTCGGCCTTTGTCTATTCCAAATAAAGAGTTTCAAATGACAGCACTTCACCTCCTACAGCCTTTGAAGAGCGGGTGAACCAGGAGCTGCCAGGTCTGCTCACCAGCAGGCGTTAGACTCAACACCGGGTGCTGGGCTCGTCAACACAACTGGCACCTAATCAGCCCCTTTAATGTGGACAAAGGCCCCGTCACACTTATGGAGGGAATTTTACAAAAACCAATTTCAGGACGAGTTACAAGAATGATTTTAAATGCAAGAAGAGTAGAAAGTTAGAGGGGAAAATACTGCGGATGCTGGAAATCTGAAATGTAAACAGAAAATGCTGGAAATACTCAGCAGCATCTCTGGAGAAACATCTCCACAGGTGCTGCCTGACCTGCTGAAGATATTCAGCATTTTCTGATTAGAAAGTTAGAGAGATTCAATGACAAGAGTTCCAGAGACCACGAAGGCATTTGAAGAGGAGAAGGTTCCAATTTAATGCGTTGGGGACAGGTTTAGATCGACAGGGACCAGTGATGGGTGACCAGCACTCGGTGCAGGACAGGATGTGGGCAGCTGATTGCTGAATGAGTTGAGAGTTTGTGACGGGAAGAGGTCAGATATCCGGAAAGGGAGATGTTGGAGAAATGAAGTCTGGAGTTGACAAAAACGTCAACAAGATTTTCATCTCGAGAAGGAGCAGAGGCAGACGAAAACACGTTTAATTAAACTGGGAAATGCACAGCTGAAATTCCGAACAGTCTGGAGTTGCATTCCCCACACACGGAGATACAATACAAGTTGTACAGACACTGAGCAATGCATCACAGGCTCAGAGACTCCGCAAAGTCAATGATCACCATATTGAGTTGAGCGACTCTAATCCTTATGCATTTCACCTGTGCGGGAGTGCGCAAGGTGTGAAATACCCAGGGAATTAACCAACTCCAAATCAATGGGGTTGAGATGATTAGTGCCATCTACCTCATTGGGACATCCCGAAGTCATGAAAAGTGCCAGGTTCGTTCCTTCTTTATCTACGGTTATGCTGTTTAGGACTTCAGTTATTCACTGAAATATGGGGGGAAACTGTTTGAGGGAAAGAAAGCAAAATGGCAGGGGTGAAATTCTGCAACAGTTTCCACAGATGTGGAGCATCACGGGCGTTGAATAGGATACATGACGGGGAGCGCTCCCTCCAAGCCAAATCTACGGAGTTGTTTATTTCCCAATAACTCAACACTATGTCAAAAGAGCAAAGAAAAATCCAACAAGGAAAGGCCATTTGACCAGTCAAGCTCATTCCTTCAACAGGCCTTAGACAGTCCACCCAATACCCGACTCTGTCCAGAATATTTACTTGTGCGAGACCCACGCTAGTCCCACGCTGGGTTGTTAACGTACAGCTGTCTCACAACTTGCTGCAAGCTATACACAAAGTGGCCAGGACTCGCTAAGGCTGGCGGCTGGGTAGGCCTGCATTTGGCCTGTTTTCTGGTCTGCCTGTCTGAGCGAGTGGTGCAGCTCCGGCACCGTGTGGAAGGAACCCAGAGGCGCTGGCACAATATAAAACTGCCCATAACGGCCTGTGGAATGGTTTGGCGAGGTTTCCCCCACCGCCACCTCAGCAGCAAGTCAAACCAAAGTCCAGAATGGCAGTCTAACCGAGCACGCCCTATTATAGCTCCCTGGTCAGCTATCTCCCATCAATTGTTGTTTCCACAGTGCCAGCAGCTCCGGAATCGTGGGATCATCAATAGGCCTGTTCGCAATAGGATATCAAAATAGCTGGCAAAATGATGGGGCCTCAGCTGTTACAAGTCTGTAGGCTCCTTTCACGGGATCTGCTCGGGGTGACTGGCTCCGGGCCCAGTCCAATCGCACAGTCCGAGTGCTGTTACAGTCTGAAGCAGCACGGGCTCGACGGGCTGATTGGTTACAGCACAGGAAGAGGCCATTCTATAATAGGCCGAAGTCGATCGCTTGTCTGCACCATGTTGGAAGTGGTGGCTGAATCAAACTGGAGATGGCAGGGGCTCAATTTCCACAATGGGGGAGGTGGGACCAGTACAAACTGGATGGTTTGCACCTGGGCAGGACCAGGAGCGATGTCCTAGGGGGAGTGTTTGCTAGTGCTCTGGGGGAGGGTTTAAACTAAAATGGCAGGGGGTTGGGAACCTGCACAGGGAGACAGAGGAAAGGGAAACAAGGATAGAAGCAAAAGACAGGAAGGAGAAAAACAAAGGTGGCAGTCAGAGAAATCAAGGGTTTAAATCAAACATGGCCACAGTAAATAATAATTCTAAAAGATCTAAGAGTGTTTAAAAAAACAAGCCTGAAGGCCTTGTGTCTTAATGAGAGGAGCATTTGTAATAAGGTGGATGAATTAGCTGCGCAAATAGAGGTAAACAGATATGATATGCTTGGGATTATGGAAACATGGCTCCAGGGTGACCAAGGGTGGAAACTCAACATCCAGGGGTATTCAATATTCAGGAAAGATAGGCAAAAAGGAAAGGGAGGTGGGGCAGCATTGCTGGTTAAAGAGGGGATTAACACAATTGAAAGGAAGGATATTAGCTCTGATGATGTGGAATCTGTATGGGTAGAACTGAGAAATACCAAGGGGCAGAAAACATTAGTGGGAGTGGTATACAGACCTCCAAACAGTAAGGCGGAGGTTGGGGATGGCATTAAACAGGAAATTAGAGACTCATGCAATAAGGGCACAGCAGTTATCATGGGTGACTTTAATCTACATATAGATTGGGCTAACCAAATTAGTAACAATACTGTGGAGGAGGAATTCCTGGAGTGTATACGGGATGGTTTCCTGCACCAATATGTCGAGGAACCAACTAGAGATCAGGCCATCTTAGACTGGGTATTATGTAATGAGAAAGGATTAATTAGCAATCTTGTTGTGTGAGGCCCCTTGGGTCAGAGCGATCATAATATGATAGAATTCTTCATTAAGATGGAGAGTGACGTAGTTGACTCAGAGACTAGGATCCTGAATTTAAATAAATGAAACTACGATGGTATGAGGTAGGATTGATTGGGGAATGTTACTCAAAGGATTGACGGTTGATAGGCAATGGCAAACATTCAAAGATCGCATGGATGAACTACAGAATTTGTTCATGCCTGTTTGGCATAAAAAAACAAAAAAGGTGACTCAACCGTGGCTAAGGGGGGAAATTAGGGGTAGCATAAGATCCAAGGAGAGGACATATAAATTGGCAAGAAAAAGCAGTAAACCTGAGGATTGGGAGCAGTTTAGGATTCAACAAAGGAGGACAAAGGGATTAATTAAGAGCCGGAAAATAGAGTATGAGAGTAAGCTTGCTGGGAACATAAAAACTGACTGTAAAAGCTTTTATAGATATATGTGAAGAGAAAAAGATTGGTGAAGTCAAGCGTAGGTCCCTTGCAGTCAGAATCAGGGGAATTTATAATGGGGAACAAAGAAATGGCAGGCCAATTAAATACATACTCTGGTTCTGTCTTCACAAAGGAGGACACAAATAACCTCCCAGAGATGTCGGGGAACATAGGGTCTAATGAGAGGGAGGAACTGAAAGAAATCAGTATTTGTAGGGAAATGGTGTTAGGGAAATTGACGGGATTGAAGGCCGATAAATCCCCAGGGCCTGATAATCTACATCCTAGGGTACTTAAGGAAGTGGCCCTAGAAATAGTAGATGCATTGCTGGTCATCTTCCAAAATTCTACAGACTCTGGAACAGTTCCCATGGATTGGAGAGTAGCTAATGTTACCCCACTATTCAAAAAAGGTGGTAGAGAGAAAACGGGGAATTATAGACCGGTAAGCCTGACATCGGTAGTGTGGAAAATGCTAGAATCCATTATAAAAGATGTAATAGCAAAGCACTTGGAAAACAGTGACCCTATCAAAGTCAACATGGATTTACAAAAAGGAAATCGTGCTTGACTAATCTACTGTCATTTTTTTTGAGGATGTAACTGGTAAAATAGATAAGGGAGAACCAGTGGATGTGGTGTATTTGGACTTTCAGAAGGCTTTCGATAAGGTCCCGCATAAGAGATTAGCGTGTAAAGTTAAGGCACATGGGATTGGGGGCAAGGTACTGACTTGGATAGAGAGCTGGTTGGCAGACAGAAAGCAAAGAGTTGGAATAAACGGGTCTTTTTCCGAGTGGCAGGCAGTGACTAGTGGGGTACCGCAGGGATCGGTCCTAGGACCCCAGCTATTCACAATATGTATAAATGATCTAGACGAGGGAGCTAGATGTAATATCTCCAAGTTTGCAGATGACACAAAGCTGGGTGAGCGTGTGTGCTGTGAGGAGGATGCCGAGAAACTCCATTATGATTTGGACAGGTTGGCTGATTGGGCAGAAGCATGGCAGATGCAGTATAATATGGATAAATGTGAGGTTATCCACTTTGGTGGCAAAAACAGGAAGGCAGATTGTTATCTGAACGGCAATAGATTGGGAGAAGGGGAAGTGCAACGAGACCCGGGTGTCCTTGTGCACCAGTCGCTGAAGGTAAGCATGCAGGTGCAGCAGGCAGTTAAGAAGGCAAATGGTATGTTGGCCTTCGTAGCGAGAGGGTTCGAGTACAGGACCAAGGATGTCTTGCTGCAGTTGTACAGGGCCTTGGTGAGACCACACCTTGAGTATTGTGTGCAGTTTTGGTTGCCTTATCTGAGGAAGGATGTTCTTGCCATGGAAGGAGTGCAGCGAAGATTCACCAGGCTGATACCTGGGATGGGAGGAATGACGTATGAGGAGAGATTGGGTCGATTGGGCTTATACTCGCTGGAGTTTAGAAGAATGAGAGGAGATCTCATTGAAACTTATAAAATTCTAACAGGACTAGACAGACTAGATGCAGGAAGGATGTTCCTGATGGCCGGGGAGTCCAGAACCAGGGGTCACAGTCTAAGGATAAGGGGTAAGCCATTTAGGACAGAGATGAGGAGGAATTTCTTCACCCAGAGAGTGGTGAGCTTGTGGAATTCTCTATCACAGAAGGCAGTGGAGGCCAATTCATTAAATATATTCAAGAAGGAGTTAGATATATTTATTAAGGGATATGGGGAGAAGGCAGGGACAGGGTACTGAATTTGGATGATCAGCCATGATCTCGTTGAATGGCGGAGCAGGCTCGAGGGGCCGAATGGCCTACTCCTGCTCCTATCTTCTATGTTTCTAATACCTTGTTTAACCAGAGCTGTGGGCTCATCCTGACATCTGTTTGGAACACCAATACCTTGCTTACAGCCGCAGAATGGAACGGAATGATCTGTCAATGTAAACCAGAAAGACAACCTAAATGGAACCATCTTTCCGATGGCGGGGGAACCCAAAGCCGCAGGCACCCAATGTGGCTTCTGACCTCTCTCACTGCTGTAAGATATGGCACCAAAGGCCAAGTCAGAATGTTACGGCCACAGTTGGAGTGACTCCGAGCACAACTGAAGCCATTTATTGTATCAAACTAAATGTAAAAGAAATAAAATACTTTTTAAAAAACGCAACGCATTGCGTTTCCCTGCATGTGTCCTGGCCAAAAATGATTCCTCAACCAACATCGTTAAAACAGATTATCAGGTCATTATTAGGTTGTTGTTTGTGTGCAAATTGGCTGCCATGTTTCCTACATTACAACAGTGACAACACTTCAAAAGTACTTCGTCAGCTTTGAAACGCTTTGGGACGTCCTGAGATTGTGAAAGGCGCTATAGAAATGCAGGTGCCTTCTTATACATGAGCAGCAGCCATTACTTCACCTCGACAGGAGGCATTTGACCACACTTTTCAGCCCTTGAAAAGCAGCCTGTGATACAGGCAGGGGCTCTCCTTGGATGAGAACAGATTCCTTGTATTAGAAACGCAGCATGAACATCACAAACTCCACACATCTCGAGCCTTGGTGTCAGATCTGAAACTGGTCGATATCCCTGGCACTAGGTAGCTGTGCAAGCTCCACACACCTTAAATATCGGTTGCAGCTCTCATCTCCTTGGTTATCTTGGCAATAGCAGAGACTGAGGAGGGAGACGTTAAACCGAGGCCCCGTCTGCTCTCTCAGGTGGGCGTAAAAGATCCCACGGCGCTGTTCCGAAGAAGACCAGAGGTGTCCTGGCTGATATTTATCCCTCAATCAACATCACTAAAACAGATTATCTGGTCATTATCACATTGCTGTTTGTGGGAACTTGCTGTGCGCAAATTGGCTGCTGCGTTGCCCACATTACAACGGTGAGTACACTTCAAAAAGTACTTCATTGGCTGTAAAGCATTTTAAGTCCTGAGGCCATGAAAGGCACTACAGAAATGCAGCCCTTTAAGAGTGTAAAACAAAACTAAAAATTTGCTTGCCTGTACACACATGCATTTGTAGCATTGTGTGTCATATGAGGACTTTTAATTTTTTGGTTTGCAGAGGAAGTCTCCAGAGTAGCTTTCCCCCTATTGGCCCTGGTTTTTTCTGCTCTCCCATTGGATCAGTTGGCTGTGAGGGCGGGCGGGGGAGTAAGTGAGCCTTCACTCTGGATGCTCCACATTGGCTGACACGTTTCCTACATTACAACAGTGACTACACTTCAAAAAAAGTACTTCAGTGGCTGTGAAGCGCTTTGGAATGTGCGGAGGTCATGAAAGGCGCTGCAGAAAAGCAAGTCTTTCTTTCTCCAGCCAACTCCGGGCAGGCTTGATGGACCAGCTGCTCTTTTCCTGCCCGTCAATGTTGTATCTTTCATCAACTCTGCACGCTGCTTCCCAAATTGCCCTAATTTTTGCTACTTAACTATAAATAATGTAAAATGACTTGAATTTTATAAACAAAATTAAAGACGGAATGTATGATTTAAAATGGGGGTTGAGTTACTTCTGCGCACATTGTTCCAATTATGCCCCCTCTTCCAACTCCACTTCACTTGAAGACTGCGCTTGGTTACGACTCCCCATGTGCAACATTACAGGAGGTCGGCTGATCCACATTAAACTCAGTCCAAAGCTGGTCCACATTAAACTCAGTCCAAGGCTGGCCCACATTAAACTCAGTCCAAGGCTGGCCCACATTAAACTCAGTCCAAGGCTGGCCCACATTAAACTCAGTCCAAGGCTGGCCCACGTTAAACTCAGTCCAAGGCTGGCCCACGTTAAACTCAGTCCAAGGCTGGCCCACGTTAAACTCAGTCCAAGGCTGGCCCACGTTAAACTCAAGTCCAAGGCTGGCCCACGTTAAACTCAGTCCAAGGCTGGCCCACATTAAACTCAGTCCAAGGCTGGCCCACGTTAAACTCAGTCCAAGGCTGGCCCACATTAAACTCAGTCCAAGGCTGGCCCACATTAAACTCAGTCCAAGGCTGGCCCACGTTAAACTCAGTCCAAGGTTGGCCCACGTTAAACTCAGTCCAAGGCTGGCCCACGTTAAACTCAGTCCAAGGCTGGCCCACGTTAAACTCAGTCCAAGGCTGGCCCACGTTAAGCTCAGTCCAAGGCTGGCCCACGTTAAACTCAGTCCAAGGCTGGCCCACGTTAAGCTCAGTCCAAGGCTGGCCCACGTTAAACTCAGTCCAAGGCTGGCCCACGTTAAACTCAGTCCAAGGCTGGCCCACGTTAAACTCAGTCCAAGGCTGGCCCACGTTAAGCTCAGTCCAAGGCTGGCCCACGTTAAGCTCAGTCCAAGGCTGGCCCACGTTAAACTCAGTCCAAGGCTGGCCCACATTAAACTCAGTCCAAGGCTGGCCCACGTTAAGCTCAGTCCAAGGCTGGCCCACATTAAACTCAGTCCAAGGCTGGCCCACGTTAAGCTCAGTCCAAGGCTGCTGTGCTCAAGCAGTACATCCACAGCTGGATAACTTCAGCCTCGTAGTAGGAACACTTTGGCCTGGCTTTCTCAAACCGAATGAATCCCACATCCAATCTCCACTGGCTGCTCTTTAACAATAACGGCTAACAGCTGGGCCAGCCTTTGTTGGCAGATACTCCAGCACAAAGCACAGCCCAGACCAAACACGTGTGCACCAGACCGAAAGCCAGAATAAATCTGCCCATTTATAAAGACAAATAGTCACGAGGTTAAAGGTTTCATTATTCAGAAAGTTGTAGAATGCCTCTTCCTGAATCTTCTACAGACCTACGAAGATCTTGAAGGGAACAAATGGCTTGGATAATATTGCTGGCTATTTTCCATCCTCCACACTCCCAGCAGATAGAAACAAAGAAGATAGGAGCAGGAGTAGGCCATTCGGCCGCTCGAGCCTGCTCCACCATTCAACAAGATCATGGCTGATCATCCAAATTCAGTACCCTGTCCCTGCCTTCTCTCCATATCCCTTGATCCCTTAAGCCTTAAGAAATATATCTAACTCCTTCTTGAATATATTTAATGAATTGGCCTCCACTGCCTTCTTTGGTAGAGAATTCCACAGGTTCACCACTCTCTGGATGAAGAAATTCCTCCTCATCTCTGTCCTAAATGGCTTACCCCTTATCCTTAGACTGTGACCCCTGGTTCTGGACTACCCGGCCATCAGGAACATCCTTCCAGCATCTAGTCTGTCTAGTCCTGTTAGAATTTTATAAGTTTCGATGAGATCCCCTCTCATTCTTCTAAACTCCAGCGAGTACAAGCCCAATCGACCCAATCTCTCCTCATACGTCATTCCTCCCATCCCAGGTATCAGCCTGGTGAATCTTCGCTGCACTCCTTCCATGGCAAGAACATCCTTCCTCAGATAAGGCGACCAAAACTGCACACAATACTCAAGATGTGGTCTCACCAAGGCCCTGTACAACTGCAGCAAGACAACCTTGTTCCTGTACTCAAACCCTCTCGCTACGAAGGTCAACATACCATTTGCCTTCTTAACCACCTCCTGCACCTGCATGCTTACTTTCAGTGACTGGTGCACAAGGACACCCAGGTCTCGTTGCAATTCCCCTTTTCCCAATCTACTGCCATTCAGATAATAATCTGCCTTCCTGTTTTTGACACCAAAGTGGATAACCTCGCATTTATCCACGTTATATTGCATCTGCCATGCTTCTGCCCAATCAGCCAACCTGTCCAAATCATACTGGAGTTTCTCGGCATCCTCCTCACAGCACACACGCCCACCCAGCTTTGTGTCGTCTGCAAACTTGGAGATATTACATCTAGTTCCCTCGTCCAGATAATTAATATATATTGTGAATAGCTGGGGTCCAAGTACCGATCCCTGCAGTACCCCACTAGTCACTGCCTGCCACTTGGAAAAAGAGCCGTTTATTCCAACTCTTTGCTTTCTGTTTGCCAACTAGTTCTCTATCCAAGTCAATACCTTGCCCCCAATCCCATGTGCCTTAATTTTACACGCTAATCTCTTATGCGGGACCTTATCGAAAGCCTTTTGAAAATCCAAATACACCACATCCACTGGTTCTCCCTTATCTATTTTACCAGTTACATCCTCAAAAAATTCCAGATTAGTCAAGCACAATTTACCTTTTGTAAATCCATGTCGACTTTGTCCGATCCTGTCACTTTTTTCCAAGTGCTCTGCTATTACATCCTTTATAATGGACTCTAGCATTTTCCCCACTACCGATGTCAGGCTTACCGGTCTGTAATTCCCCGTTTTCTCTCTACCACCCTTTTTGAACAGTGGGGTAACATTAGCTACCCGCCAATCCATGGGTACTGTTCCAGAGTCTATCGAATTTTGGAAGATGACCAGCAATGCATCTACTACTTCTAGGGCCACTTCCTTAAGTACCCTAGGATGTAGATTATCAGCCCTCAATCCCATCAATTTCCCTAACAATACTGATTTCTTTCAGTTCCTCCCTCTCATTAGACCCTATGTTCCCCGATATCTCTGGGAGGTTATTTGTGTCCTCCTTTGTGAAGACAGAACCAAAGTATGTATCTAATTGGCCTGCCATTTCTTTGTTCCCCATTATAAATTCCCCTGATTCTGACTGCAAGGGACCTACGTTTGACTTCACCAATCTTTTTCTCTTCACATATCTATAAAAGCTTTTACAGTCAGTTTTTATGTTCCCAGCAAGCTTACTCTCGTACTCTATCTTCCCCCTCTTAATTAATCCCTTTGTCCTCCTTTGTTGAATCCTAAACTGCTCCCAATCCTCAGGTTTACTGCGTTTTCTGGCCAATTTATATGTCCTCTCCTTGGATCTTATGCTATCCCTAATTTCCCTAGTTAGCCTTCGCTGACCAGAAGGAGGCACTACACTTATGGCGCTCCGCAGGAAAGGATTTTCAGCAGCGGGAATAAATGGGCTAATTTTCCAAGTGCCGTGGGGAACCATATCCACAAACCGCACCCACCGGGAAGTCATGGGCCCACGATAGTTTCGTACACGGGACGAACGAGGAAGGCTGTCCGCTAGCTGTGCTCTAAAGTGTGATTAGTAGACAGACTAGTGCAACTCATACTCTGAGAAGAAGCATCAGCCCAACCCCGTATCACTGCAGGTGTGTGGGTTAATCTCATGGGACATAGTCCAGTGTGAGTATGGAGGGGGGAGAGGGGAGAGGAGTGGGGGGGCGGAAGTCAGCCAAGGTTCCCGTTCCCATTCCCATCAGCTATATTTCCTGCTGGAAGTGTGTGTCTGGATGAGGACAGGATTGGGTTTGGTTAGGATTGGTCATCAATATCAGGCACTCACATACACAATAGGCACTTGGACAGGTGCCAGAGATTGACTGGCACCGACCGGACGAACTGTACTTCAGCTCAAAGTTAACTAGCTGAGGCTGACTGGCCCCTCACTCCAAGCTGGAGTTAACTAGCAGAGGCTGACTGGCCCCTCACTCCAAGCTGGAGTTAACTAGCAGAGGCTGACTGGCCCCTCACTCCAAGCTAGAGTTAACTAGCAGAAGCTGACTGGCCCCTCACTCCAAGCTAGAGTTAACTAGCAGAAGCTGACTGGCCCCTCACTCCAAGCTAGAGTTAACTAGCAGAAGCTGACTGGTCCCTCACTCCAAGCTTGAGTTAACTAGCAGAAGCTGACTGGCCCCTCACTCCAAGCTCAAGTTAACTAACAGAAGCTGACTGGTCCCTCACTCCAAGCTAGTGTTAACTAGCAGAAGCTGACTAGCCCCTCACTCCAAGCTAGAGTTAACTAGCAGAAGCTGACTGGCCCCTCACTCCAAGCTAGTGTTAACTAGCAGAAGCTGACTGGCCCCTCACTCCAAGCTAGAGTTAACTAGCAGAAGCTGACTGGCCCCTCACTCCAAGCTCGAGTTAACTAGCAGAAGCTGACTGGCCCCTCACTCCAAGCTAGAGTTAACTTGCAGAAGCTGACTGGTCCCTCACGCCAAGCTAGTGTTAACTAGCAGAAGCTGACTGGCCCCTCACTCCAAGCTAGTGTTAACTAGCAGAGGCTGACTGGCCCCTCACTCCAAGCTAGAGTTAACTTGCAGAAGCTGACTGGTCCCTCACGCCAAGCTAGAGTTAACGAGCAGAGGCTGACTGGCCCCTCACTTCAAGCTCGCAGTTAACACTTTCAGAAGAGGCCGGGCAGAAAATTGCCACGAAAATATATACAAGAAATGCAAAACAGACAAGTCAATCAAGCTCCTTCCAACAGGCCATGTACAATTTACACCAGGACAGACGGCCACTCATCCTCAGGAAGAGAACAAGACAAAGCTGTGAAAGTTCTGAGTAAGTCCTGAAGATAATACAGCGAAAGTTATATAGAATTTACAGCACAAACAGGCCGTTCGGCCTGGCTGGTCTGTGCCAGTGTTTCTGCTCCACACGAGCCCCCTCCCACCCTTCTTCATCTCACCCCATCAACATAGAAGATAAGAGCAGGAGTAGGCCATTCAATGAGATCCTGGCTGATCATCCAAATTCAGTACCCTGTCCCCACTTTCTCCCCATATCCCTTGATCCCTTTAGCCTTAAGAAATATATCTAACTCCTTCTTGAATATATTTAATGAATTGGCCTCCACTGCCTTCTGTGGTAGAGAATTCCACAGGTTCACCACTCTCTGGGTGAAGACATTCCTCCTCATCCCCGTCTTAAATGGCTTACCCCTTATCCTTAGACTGTAACCCCTGGTTCTGGACTCCCCGGCCATCGAGAACATCCTTCCTGCATCTAGTTTGTCTAGTCCTGTTAGAATTTTATAAGTTTCAATGAGATCCCCTCTCATTCTTCTAAACTCCAGCGAGTATAAGCCCAATCGACCCAATATCTCCTCATACATCATTCCTGCCATCCCAGGTATCAGCCTGGTGAATCTTCGCTGCACTCCCTCCATGACAAGAACATCCTTCCTCAGGTAAGGTGACCAAAACTGCACACAATGCTCAAGGTGTGGTCTCACCAAGGCCATGTACAACTGCAGCAAGACATCCTTGTTCTCGTACTTGAACCCTCTCGCTGCGAAGGCCAACATACCATTTGCCTTCTTAACCGCCTGCCGCACCTGCATGCTTACCTTCAGCGACTGGTGCACAAGGACACCCAGGTCTCATTGCACTTCCCCTTTTCCCAATCTATTGCCATTCAGATAATAATCTGCCTTCCTGTTTTAGCCACCAAAGTGGATAACCTTGCATTTATCCACATTATACTGCATCTGCCATGCTTCTGCCCAATCACCCAACCTGTCCAAATCATAATGGAGGTTCTCGGCATCCTCCTCACAGCACACACGCCCACCCAGCTTTGTGTCGTCTGCAAACTTGGAGATATTACATCTAGTTCCCTTGTCTAGATCATTTATATATATTGTGAATAGCTGGGGTCCAAGGACCGATCCCTGCGGTACCCCACTAGTCACTGCCTGCCACTCGGAAAAAGAGCCATTTATTCTAACTCTTTGCTTCCTGTCTGCCAACCAGTTCTTTATCCAAGTCAGTACCTTGCCCCCAATCCCATGTGCCTTAACTTTACACGCTAATCTCTTATGCGGGACCTTATCGAAAGCCTTCTGAAAGTCCAAATACACCACATCCACTGGTTCTCCCTTATCTATTCTACCAGTTACATCCTCAAAAAATTCCAGTAGATTAGTCAAGCACGATTTACCTTTTGTAAATCCATGTTGACTTTGTCCGATCCTGTCACTGTTTTCCAAGTGCTCTGCTATTACATCTTTTATAATGGACTCCAGCATTTTCCCCACTACCGATGTCAGGCTTACCGGTCTATAATTCCCCGTTTTCTCTCTACCACCTTTTTTTGAATAGTGGGGTAACATTAGCTACCCTCCAATCCATGGGAACTGTTCCAGAGTCTATAGAATTTTGGAAGATGACCAGCAATTCATCTACTATTTCTAGGGCCACTTCCTTAAGTACCCTAGGATGTAGATTATCAGGCCCTGGGGATTTATCGGCTTCAATCCCATCAATTTCCCTAACACCATTTCCCTACAAATACTGATTTCTTTCAGTTCCTCCCTCTCATTTGACCCTATGTTCCTGTCATCTCTGGAAGGTTATTTGTGTCCTCCTTTGTGAAGACGGAACCAAAGTATGTATTTCTTTGCCATTTCTTTGTTCCCCATTATAAATTCCCCTGATTCTGACTGTAAGGGACCTACGCTTGACTTCACCAATCTTTTTCTCTTCACATATCTATAAAAGCTTTTAGTCAGTTTTTATGTTCCCGGCAAGCTTACTCTCATACTCTATTTTCCCCCTCTTAATTAATCCCTTTGTCCTCCTTTGCTGAATCCTAAACTGCTTCCAATTCTCAGGTTTGCTGCTTTTTCTGGCCAATTTATATGTCCTCTCCTTGGATCTTATGCTATCCCTAATTTCCCTTGTTAGCCACGGTTGAGTCACCTTTTTTGTTTTATTTTTATGCCAAACAGGGATGAACAAATTCTGTAGTTCATCCATGCGATCTTTGAATGTTTGCCATTACCTATCCACCGTCAACCCTTTGAGTAGCATTCCCCAATCAATCCTACCCAACTCGCGCCTCATACCATCGTAGTTTCCTTTATTTAAATTCAGGACCCTAGTCTGAGTCAACTACTTCACTCTCCATCTTAATGAACATTCCTTTCTCCCTCATTGTGTTTATCTAGCTTTCCCTTAAATGTATCGATGCCATTCGCCTCAACCACTTCCTGTGGTAGCAAGTTCCACACTCTCACCACTCTGAGTAAAAAAGTTTTACTCCAAGACGTTAGTCTAAATCTACAAACAGCTGTATTCAATCAAGTCCACAAATAAGAATTTTGTAATCTCAAACAATACGATAAAAATCTCATCCTTAAAACACGCATCTAATCCATTTCAAAGGGACTGCACGGACACAACGCTGACTCCTATTTAAGGGAGGCTATTCCACATATGTCCTATCTGTATCTGTGTCCAATGGGAGGAACATAAGAAATAGGAGCAGGAGTCGGCCATTCGGCCCCTCGAGCCCGCTCCGCCACACGGGCCCTCGAGCCCGCTCCGCCACACGGCCCCTCGAGCCCGCTCCGCCACACGGCCGCTCGAGCCCGCTCCGCCACACGGCCCCTCGAGCCCGCTGCGCCATTCAATAAGATCATGGCTGATCATCCACCTCAACTCCACTTTCCCGCCCGATCTGTTTTTCTATTCTTCCTACCAAAGTGAATAACCTCACATTTCCCCACATTATACTCCATCTGCCACCTTATTGCACACTCACTGTTAACCTGTTTATATCCCTTTACAGGCTCTGTGTCCTCCTCACAGCTTACTGTCCCACCTAGCTTTGTATCGTCAGCAAACTTGGATACATTACACTCAGTCCCTTCATCTAGGTCATTAATATAGATTGTAGATAGCTGAGGCCCCAACACTGATCCTTGCGGCACCCCACTAGTTACAGCCTGCCAACCTGAAAAAGATCAGTTTATCCCTACTCTCTGTTTTCTGTCCGTTAACCAATCCTCTATCCATGCTACCATCCGTTAACCAATCCTCTATCCATGCTACCATCCGTTAACCAATCCTCTATCCATGTTACTGTATTACCCTCAAACCCCATGAACACTAATCTTGTGTAATAGCCTTTTATGTGGCACCTTATCGAATGCCTTTTGGAAATCCAAATATGCTACATCCACTGGCTTTCACTTTATCTACCCTGCTAGTTACATCCTCAAAAAAACTAATAAATTTGTCAAACACGATTTCTCTTTCATAAAACCATGTTGACTCTGCCTAATTATGTTATGATTTTCTAAGTGACTTGATACCACTTCCTTAACAATGGATTCCAGCATTTTCCCGACAACTGATGTCAGGCTAACTGGCCTGTAGTTCCCCGTTTTTTCTCTCCCTCCTTTCTTGTCGGAAGTGCCGGGCCCCTGCTCTACTTCGCCCCTCAAAGATCCACTGGGAACGGTTTAGATGAAGAATGGCAGTCACCAGTCCCAATCTCAGCCCTCCATGGCCCTGTATGAGTGCCACTGCTCCATATTCTAGCCCACACACAATTCCTTGATTACCAGTAATGATGAACTCGTATCATTCAGTTCTGTCTGTAGCTTATGCAGCAATACCACGCAAAGCATTAAAATTAACTGGAATGCCAAGTGGATTAACTGCCTCATCACTGGAATTCGACACACACACAATCACACTTTTCCCTCCTTAAAATAATCAAATATACAGCATCATCAGCACCCTGCTCACACCCCACAAGCCATCAGCGGAAAAAACCAAATGGAAAGAAACATCTGAGATTAATAACAAGGAGAGAATTTTCATAATAGTGTGAGAAGCTGACTGCGGCTCACTACATTTAATGAAAGCCACAGACTCCCTGGCTGTAGATACGTCACTGTACAGGGGCTTCGGAGAAGGCCAAACCTTGGAGTCAGTGCGTGACTTCACCGAGATCAGACAGCTAATTGCAGCAGGATTTAATTTACAACCCAGGGCTTCAAACATTGGTTGTTCTATGTTAAATTTTTAAGCAAAGTGTCACCCAACCAAACTTGTCCATAGTTTAAAGCTCAATTTATTTATAACTTCATTTTGTTACATTCTATTTTCAAACCACGCAGATGGGAGGTGATGTAATGACATCACTTACATTCAGTTTATAGATGAGAACATTTCTCCCTCAATCAACACCACTGAAATTAGTTTGTTCAAAAGAAATCTCCTCGGGATCTCGGTGACACTGGCAAGGCCACATTCACTGGCCATGGCCCGCTGTCCTGAGACGATGGTGGTGGGCCACTGTCTTGAAGCGATCGGCTTGCTGGGCCACTTCAAAATGGACTGGAGTCACGTGCAGGCCAGATCAAAAACCAACAGGTTCTCGCATCAATCCAGGAACTTTCCTGGTCATTCAATTTCACAACTTGCCATGGTGGGATGGGAACTCTCTGGGTTGCTACTCCTAACATTTCATTGCCGTTTGTGGGATATTGTTATGCATAAAATAGCATCTCTGTTCACCTGTATATCAGTAGTCACGGCACGTCAAAGAATTCATTGCAGGCAAGGGCGTTCGAGACATTTTCAAGGGACATGAAAGGCAATGCAGGACTTTTTCATTGCAACAAAAAAAGACTTGAAAGATTTACTGAAGAATTACAGGAGCTAAATGTTGTGTCCAAGCAAGGATCGGTAAAGTTAGGGGCACCCAGAAGTCAAACAGAACAGCAGCATTGAACAACAACTGCAGAATCAAAGGGACAGCAATTTCCTGTGTACTTATTCCTCTGTACATTCACAGCAGTTTTCAGTCACGTGAATTTCCCCAAATATGAATGTTACAATTGTAAAGTCTGTGGGTTGTTTAGTTAATTAATACACAGACTCCAAGAGTAACTTAAAACAGGACTTTACTATTCGAAGGTCAGGGCGAATCTGCCCAATAAATCCTGACACAACACTTATATACTGGTGTGGTCACCGTCGGTATTACAGTATACAGAAGCCAAACAAAGTAGTGCCACACCTAAAATAGTTCTCTTAAAGGTGAACGGTTACATACAATAGTTCTCTTAAAGGTAGACGGGTACATACACTACAACAATCTTCCCCTCTTCAATCTCCGCAGACAAATAGAACAAGTGGAACAAACCATCACCCAACTTGGGGGGTGGGGACATCTTGTGACATCATCCTTACACCACTGTACCAAAGCCAATCGCACTTGGTGCAGTTTTGTTAACATTGGCCAGTAGCGCGGAAAGCTAACCCGAGCTTTCATATGAGGATCTCCGGGTCAGTGTGGATGTGGGGCGGAAAGTGAGCAAATCCTGGAGGATAGAAGGATCTACTCGATCCAGGAGACAGTCCTGATTTAGGATCACAAAGCAAGTATTGATGCTGCAATGAGACATTGGATTAGAAGGAAATCCATGCTTGCTCCCTGCAACTGAAACTCAAAGAGAACCTACAACCAGCCTTGGCAATTGGACTTCACAATCTCTACTTTTTCTTAAATTGAGCACAGCACACTACCAAAGTTGAAAAAAGTGAAGTAATCACACAGTAACGAGCAGATGAAGCATGTAGTTTGTAGAAGGGAGATGAGGAGTTCCAAAAATGTGGAGTGCAAGGCCTCGGAGACTTGGCGGGGATGAGTCACTTATGAATTTGAGACGACACTGGCCAATGTTGATGCTGGAGATGATGGCCTTTTCCTCACTGCAGATACATAAATGAATGTATGGGGTGCATTTGGACAGTAGGTGGGATGCAAGATCCAGATGTCGGAATCTAAGCCAGTCTTTAGGGCTTCCAGAGAGAGGCCTGTATTTTTATACTTCAACGACGGTCAGCATTGAAGACTTTTAGTGATAGTCAAGATATTATTCCATGGGCCCAGCATCTTTTGAAGCATAGAAACATAGAGATAGGAACAGGAATAGGCCATTCGGCCCTTCGAGCCTGCTCCGCCATTCAATGAGATCATGGCTGATCTTCGTCTGAGATCATAGCTGATCTTACCAGTTCAGTACCCCGTCCCCGCCTTTTCTCCGTAACCCTTAATCCCCTTAGCCTTCAGAAATATATCCAATTCTCTCTTGAAAATATTTATTGAATTAGCCTTCACAGCCCTCTGTGGCAGGGAATTCCACAGGCTCACCACTCTTTGAGTGAAGAAATTCTTCCTCATCTCTGTTTTAAATGATTTGCCCGCTATTTTTAGACTGTGGCCCCTGGTTCTGTGCTCCCCGGCCATTGGAAACATTCTCTCTGAATTCAGCCTGTCCAGGCCTGCCATAATTTTATATGTTTGGATGAGATCCCCTCTCAATCTTCTAAACTCCAGTGAGTACAAGCCCAAACTATTTAATCTCTCTTCGTAGGTCATTCCCGCCATTCCAGGTATCAGCCTGGTGAATCGCCGTTGCACTCTTTCCATGGCAAGAACATCCTTCCGCAGATGGGGCGACCAAAACTGTACACAATACTCCAGATGCGGTCTCACCAGCACCTTGTACAGCTGTAGTAAGGTATCCCTATTCCTATACTCGATTGGTACTGCGCCCGTAGCTCGGTCTGGAGACTGACTACACTATCCTGAACACAAATGGGATTCGAGGTCTCAACAGTGGTGCGTAGATGGTGAAGCAACACCAGCCATTCTCTCAGGATTTACTTCTTCTGATGAGCTCTGTGTGTTCTTGGAACATTGAGACACGATAAAAGTCAAAGAGGAGACTGCAAATCCAGAAGGAGACACTATGAGAAGGGCAGGACACCCCTTGGTCATTGCAAGAGTGCAGACTAAGAGTAACCTTGTCTTACCTATCTGTAGATGAACAGATGAATGAGGATGAATGCGAAAATGCTGCTGCAAAATCAGCTTGCCTGTCAGGACAAGTCCCTCCTGAACAATCATTTCTACCTGTCACAGCAAACTTGTTTGAAGTGCTATTTTTGTTTCCTTCTCACCTTATAAATTACCAAAAAAGCAGTCTGCTGGTTAGCTGCATTGTGGCACAAAGAAGCCATCAAAGTACTCATTACACAGCCATTCACAAACCTGGCAATCTTGCAAGATATTATTAACCGGCAGAGCCCTTCTGTTAATATCAGCAGCGGACCCTGCACAAAACTAAATCAAATTAAGCAGATGGCTCACCACCTCCTCGATACAGTTGCAAAAACCTGTCTTAATTAGCCTCAAGAGTCTACTGCCAACTCGTCAAAAGATATTAAATTTGCATCGCATTGACTGAGGAGCAGCGGCAACGGAATGACAACTGTCCTCAGCGCCCATGGCTCAAGAAGGGCAACAGACTGATCCCAGAGTTGAAGAAAGGTTGGGCAAGTGCAAGACCTTGCTTGGCTGTGATTCTGCCCACTCCCTAATTCCCTGCACCCACTGAAATAGTTTGCCAATGCCCATCGCCGAGGTTTACACATTAATAGCAGCCACTTTGGGAGGGGGAGGTAGTCGGCAGCTGTAAAACTGTAGCCAACACTCGTCAGCAGCTCCAGGACAGACGTTGAGTCAAAAAAGAGGGGCAACATGGTGGATTCATTCTGTATATTTTATATGACTTTAGATAGACAGGGTAAATGGGATTGAAAAATTAGTGTTAACCAGCTGTATGTCTGTTCAGAGTCTACGGTTTCTATGGAAATAGTGAGCAATGCTCGTCGTTGGTTGCACAGTCGGGCTGTGGCGAGCGGTACCGGTCAGAGGTGGATTTTTAACGGGGCGCCCCATCTGATCTCGTGTCACAACAAAAGGCCAATTGTTAAACGTGGGCATGGCCTCCCATTCATGGCACTGCTTTTGTTTCACAGAAGATTCTGCTTCTGGATACTGCCTTAATCGCTGTGAACACAAAATAAAGTTACAAGCACAAGCCTCGCACACCGGGTGTCAAGACCACGTGTAGTCTTCAGATAAAGCGGGCTGAGAGGGCGGGCAATAATCAGAGCTGCGCACAAACGAAATTCAGCCGCCATTGTGCAGTCATAAATCTACTATTTTTAGATACTTTCATCATTAATTCCCACGTCCACATTCAATATGAAAATTGCCGCTGTAGACTTATGGTGTAATTACACCCTATGGCCAGAAGTGGCACTGCAGCGCCTCCACTGGTCAGGAGGTGTAATTACAGTGTGACCGGTTTACATACACATTCTAAATGTGGTCATAGGACATAGGAAATTATGTGAACACGTTGACAGGAAGCGCACGCAACTTTTAATTTATTATAAATAAATGCTATTTCATGGTGACAATTGTTGAAAACATTCTTGGAGTGGGAACTAATTTGAACTCATTTATTAAAACAACCAGGGAAAGTTTCACTGAATAGTTTAAAAACTTGGGTTAACAACACAATTCATTTAACAAGTGAAAACAAAGTACTGCGATGTGAATGGCGTGATGAGAAAGTAAATGCTCCTGAATCTACAGCGCTTTACATCAGATAGCTCACTCACTCTGCCAGTCAGTGCTTGCTGACAACTTTATTTCAAAGAATTCAGAGACGCAGCACTTTTAAAAGAAAAAACCCAACAGAAATATTATTATAGGCTGCTCAGTCAGTAGAGAAAGGAGGATTTGCAAACTGGCAGAAATCTCCGATGATGGGGCAGGTGGAAATCGGATGTGTCATGCTGCCTGCACCATATAATTCTGGAATGGCAATCTGCCACGATTCTACACAGGGCATGGGACAGACTCGCAGAGAAAGAGGAGCGAGCGAGCGAGAGAGAGGAGCGACGAGAGAGATGGAGCGAGAGCGAGAGAGAGAGAGAGAGAGAGAGAGAGAAGGAGCGACGAGAGAGAAGGAGCAAAGACAGCAATTGCTCAGAACGGAGAACGAGCATGGAAGTAAGCGAGAGAAATTGAGAGAGTACGACCGAGACAGAGAGCACGAGACACACAGACACAAGGCTCTTTCACGTTACATTTTGTTATGGGAGAGTAACACTGAACTGATCTCCATGTGCCAATCTGTGCTTGACAACTCTTAGCTTCTGCACACACAAGCATGGATTGCCATTTTATGAGTTGGCCTCTAAATGGCCTACAGGAAAACAGAGGCTGAGGAGATAGATGGTTCTTCAATTTAATAAACAAATTCCCCAAATACTGAGCTGGTCCAGTTATGTGCCATAGGGTCTTGTAAAATCAGCATGTCTATCTCTCTGAGCCTAGGATATCTGCAGGTTATTGGGACCAGGGCCTATAATGTAGTGGAAACATTTGCAGGGCCACAGGAACAAGCAGGGGAGCAGGACGAATTGGGTTGTTCTTTCAAAGAGCCGGCACAGTGGCCTCCTCCTGTACTCCAGCATTCTGTGATTCAATAGTTCCATTCCGGAGAGGTTCACACGTTTCAATCGGCAGCACTCACATAACAGAAAAACACCTAGAGACACACAGGCATTGAGAAAGAGGGGGGGAGACAAGAGCATACAATCACAGCTGAAGTGAGCAGACAGCGATAACAAAAGGACATTGGAATCAACATGCAAAAATGAGAGATTGGCCTAGATCGGAACAAATGATTCAGCAGACAGATATTTGGCCAAGAGCAAAGTACAAAGGTAGATCTCACACACCCCCCCAAATGGGAGAGGTCAACATGCTGCCAAAAAATGTGCACCTACGAGGAAAACAGGCCCTGCTGCCCTTGGGAGAAGCAGTACATGAAAATGGAGTGACTGATTCTAAGGACATGAATTTTCTTGAATTTAAATTTAACTGTAAACGCTGTTAGTAGCTCTCACTCAATGACATGATTTCATTTGTGAAATTCATGGTTAAAGTAAAATCCAAATGTCTTGAAAATTAGGCTGCACCGTGGTGGAACATGTCGTAGCACCGACACACCATGACTTAGACTCCGACCATGTTGTAGCACCGACACACCACAACTCAGACCCCAGGCCATGTCGTAGCACCGACACACTATGACTCAAACACTCCGGCCATGTCGTAGCACCGATACACCATTACTCAGACCCCAGGCCATGTCGTAGCACCGACACACCATGACTCAGAGGGACAGCGAGTAGCTGCCTCATTTCTCATCAATCGCCCTCTGCCGTTGATATTTCATATCACCGAGCACCACAAACATTTTTTTTCTTTCAGATATGCACTTATCTCATGATATATTTTACTGCTATATTTTGCCACAGACAGATTGAATAGAATGTCAGCTAACTTCCCCTTCCTTTAATGTTGAAGCAGTTGGAATGAAACTCTGGCTGATTGGATCATAAGAACATAAGAAATAGGAGCAGGAGTCAGCCATTCGGCCCCTCGAGCCTCCTCCGCCATTCAATATCATGGGTGATCTTCGACCTCAACGCCACTTTCCCGCCCGATCCCCATATTCCTCGATTCCCCTAGAGTCCAAACATCGATCGATCTCAGCTTTGAACATAATCACGATTCAGCATCCACAGCCCTCTGGTGTAGAGAATTCCAAAAATTCACAACCCTCAGTGAAGAAATTCCTCCTCATCTGTCTTAAATGGCCGACCAATTCAATTTTTGTCCCTTCTCTACCCTCCAGTCAACTTGTCAACAAGTCAAGGACAGTACCCCACAGAGATTGATGGAACAGGTATATCAGAGACGTGCCAATCACAGCCATACAGAGAAGAATTTGTTTTGGAAGTATTGGTCGAGGAAGGAATGTTGACCAGGTTCTTTTTCAAATGGTAGAATGGGATCTTCCTCTGCCTGAAACAGTGGATCAAAACTGGGCATCCCTGAGGCACTGTGGGCCATCAGCAGAATTGTATTTCACCACAATCTGTAACCTCATGGCCCGGCACATCCCTCACTCTACCATTACCACCAAGCCAGGGGACAAACCCTGGTTCAATAAGGAGTGTAGAAGAGCATGCCAGGAGCAGCACCAGGCGTACCTAAGAATGAGGTGCCAACCGGGGGGAAGCTGCAACACTGGACTACAGGCATGCTAAAAAGCGGAAGCAGCATGCTAGGTGGGGCTAAGCGATCCCACAATTAACAGATCAGATCAAAGCTCTGCAGTCCTGCCACATCCAGTTGTGAATTCTGGTGGACCATTAAACAACTAACGGGAGGAGGAGGCTCCATGAATATCCCCATCCTCAATGATGGTGGAGTCCAGCGCGTGAGTGCAAAAGACAAGGCTGAAGCGTTTGCAACGTCTTCAGCCAGAAGTGCTGAGTGGATGATCCATATCGGCCTCCTCCTGAGGGCCCCACCATCACAGAAGCCAGTCTTCAGCCAATTCGATTCACTCCACGTGATATCAAGAAACGGCTGAGCGCACTGGATACAGCAAAGGCTGTGGGCCCCGACAACATCCCAGCTATCGTGCTGAAGACTTATGCTCCAGAGCTAGCCGCGCCTCTAGCCAAGCTGTTCCAGTACAGCTACAAAACTGGCATCTATCCGACAATGTGGAAAACTGCCCAGGCAAGTCCTGTCCACAAAAAGCAGGACAAATCCAATCTGGCTATTTACCGCCCCATCAGTCTACTCTCAATCATCAGCAAAGTGATGGAAGGTGTCATCGACAGTGCTATCAAACATCACTTACTCACCAATAACCTGCTCACTGAGGCCCAGTTTCGGTTCCGTCAGGACCACTCGGCTCCCGTCCTCATTACAGCCTTGGGTCCATAGACAAAGGAGCTGAATTCCAGAGGTGAGGTGAGAGTGAGAGCCCTTGACATCAAGGCAGCATTTGACCGAGTGTGACATTAAGGAGCCCGAGTAAAACTGAAGTCAATGGGAATCAGGGGGAAAACTCTCCACTGGCTGGAGTCATACCTAGCACAAAGGAAGATGGTTGTGGTGGTTGGAGGTGAATCATCACAGCCCCAGGACATCGTTGCAGGAGTTCCTCAGGGCCGTGTCTTAGGCCCAACCATCTTCAGCTGCTTCATCAATGACCTTCCCTCCATCATAAGGTCAGAAATGGGGATGTTCACTGATGACTGCACAGTGTTCCGTGCCATTCGCATCTCCTCAGATAATGAAGCAGTCCATGCCCGCATGCAGCAAGACCTGGACGACGTTCAGGTTTGGGCTGATAAGTGGCAGGTAACATTTGCGCCACACAAGTGCCAGGCAATGACTATCTCCAACAAGTGAGTGTCTAACCACCCCCCCTTGACATTCAATGGCAATACCATCACCGAATCCCCCACCATCAATATCCTGGAGGGGTCACCATTGACCAGGAACTTAACTGGACCAGCCACATAAATACTGTGGCAACAAGAGGTCAGAGGCTGGGTATTCTGCGGCGAGTGTCTCACCTCCTGACTCCCCAAAGCCTTTCCACCATCTACAAGGCACAAGTCAAGAGTGTGATGGAATACTCTCCACTTGCCTGGATGAGTGCAGCTCCAACAACACTGAAGAAGCTCGTCACCATCCAAGACAAAGCAGCCCGCTTGATTGACACCCCATCCACCACCTTAACCATTCACTCCCTCCACCACCGGCGCACCGTGGCTGCAGTGTGTACCATCTACAAGATGCACTGCAGCAACTCACTAAGGCTTCTTCAGCAGCACCTCCCAAACCCGCGACCTCTTCCACCTAGAAGGACAAGGGCAGCAGGCGCATGGGAACACCACCACCTCCCAGTTCCCCTCCAAGTCACACACCATCCTGACTTAGAAATATATCGTGAGATGGAATCCTGGAACTCCCTCCCTAACAGCACTGTGGGAGTACCTTCACCACACGGACTGCAGCGGTTCAAGGCGGCGGCTCACCACCACCTTCTCAAGGGCAACTAGGGATTGGCAATAAATGCTGGCCTTGCCAGCGATGCTCACATCCCATGAACGAATTAAAAAAAATATGGATTGCTTTGCAGTTTAATTGAAGAGCAGTGCTTGCAGTGTCAAAGTAGATCACACACTTCGGTCCTGATCCCACAACACTCTGATCAGAAGCAAGACAACATGTTGCCAAGAAAAGCCATGCCTTGGGCACCAAAAACCCCACCAGAATTGCCAGTGGGGCAGGAGCAAGGTGGTGAGTAGCTGGCAGTGATATCACTTGCTGCAAATTCAGGCGTAGAACCTGCGAATAGTTTGTAAAGGGCAGGATACATTTCCTATGAACTGAACTTCAAACAGGCTTTGATTTGTTAATCTATAAAGGTAAAAAAGTGAACTATTGATTTGACACCGATACACTGCTCTAAACAAAACATCACTTGACAAAAGCAAAGCTCATTTACTGGACCAAAATTATTATTGGAAATGAGAGAGAATTGCACATCACAATTGGCAATATTCTGATCTCCAAAAATAAACTGATGATTCACTACTGCCCGCTCCAAATAATTAAACCATTGCTTCAGTATTTGCACACGGCAGCGGAGTTTTCTGGGCTCCATAAGCAACTTCCTTACCTACTGACAGGCCTCCTCCTCCTCCTCTCCACAACAGGCACAGTCCGACCACGAGAGGACTAGACCGTGGGAAAATTACTCGTTCTTAGCCTATTGCAAACATTGCTCATTTCCAGCTGTTCAAAACTATATGATAAAGTAGCAAGTTCACACTAATAATCAACTACCTAATCTGCAAGTGGACCCCAAGCTGGGGAACATTCTATCGGAATGGAACAACGGGCAGCAGTCACCAGTTCTCCTGTACAATTAAGTAGGCAGCCTTGAAAGAATTCTCCAAGTTCAGCAAGGTTAACTTGGACATACCATGTCAACAGCACTTTGTCCCAGTTTTGTTCCAATACGTCAGTTATCATTTTGCTTCTGGCAATAAGGGGCTGCCTTGCCTATCATCAAAGAGTGGGGGTGGGAGACGAAAGAATCATTGTTGCACAATTGCCTAATTGTAGTTCTCACAACATATAGGTCAATGAGAGATTTCTCAAGTGCTTAGTTCTGAATTTCAGCTATATGCTGCCTTTGAAGATAGGCCAAGTTATAACAATGTTCGCCACTGGGAACAAACTTATCGCTTTGATTTTTAGTTTAGTGAACTGCACGTCAATCCAATACACATAGACATGTGTAGCCATCGCATGAGGAACCATGACTACACTTCAAATAAAGTACAGAATTGGCTGTAAAGCGCTTTGGGACTGACTGAGGTCAGAAAGGCGCTATATAAATGCAAGTCTTTCTTTTTACAGTTGAATAGACTGTTAACGTGCTCAGACTTGCCTTACACAAGAATAGCTTTCAGGCAAGGTACTGGAGGGCAACTGGTGCCCGTGCAATGGCATCTCGGCAATGTTTATTTGTCCCCCCTCTGAGAAACAATCGTGTCCTCGTAAAGGAATATATTCCTCACATTCTCCGACAGTCTCGTTTGCTGCCTCGCAATATACTGGCGAAGCCCTGGGATGTCTGTTGATCCAGGGTAGGTTCAACATCGCCAACAGGCGATCGGACAACTCCAACCTTGGTTCTCATCCCCTCTTCACCGGAGATGTCCGCACCCGACTCTCGGCCCCTGCCTCTCTGGAATGGTGAACACGTGGCTACTTTATTAACATTAACTTTTATTTTCAACAAGGAAAATTCGTGGCTCAGTGGCAGCATCCATGCCCGAGTCAGAAGGTTGTGGGTTCAAGTCCCACTCCAGAGACTTGAGCACAAAAATCTAGGCTGACAGTCCAGTGCAGTGCTGAGGGAGCACTGCACTGTCGGAGGGGCAGTACTGAGCGAGCGCTGCACTGTCGGAGGGGCAGTACTGAGCGAGTGCTGCACTGTCGGAGGGGCAGTACTGAGCGAGTGCTGCACTGTCGGAGGGGCAGTACTGAGCGAGTGCTGCACTGTCGGAGGGGCAGTACTGAGCGAGTGCTGCACTGTCGGAGGGGCAGTACTGAGCGAGTGCTGCACTGTCGGAGGGGCAGTACTGAGCGAGTGCTGCACTGTCGGAGGGGCAGTACTGAGCGAGTGCTGCACTGTCGGAGGGGCAGTACTGAGCGAGTGCTGCACTGTCGGAGGGGCAGTACTGAGCGAGTGCTGCACTGTCGGAGGGGCAGTACTGAGCGAGTGCTGCACTGTCGGAGGGGCAGTACTGAGCGAGTGCTGCACTGTCGGAGGGGCAGTACTGAGCGAGTGCTGCACTGTCGGAGGGGCAGTACTGAGCGAGTGCTGCACTGTCGGAGGGGCAGTACTGAGCGAGTGCTGCACTGTCAGAGTCTTTTGGATGAGACGTTAAACCGAGGCCCCGTCTGCTCTCGCGGGTGGATCTAAAAGATCCCACACACTATTTGGAAGAGAGAGAGAGAGAGAGAGAGAGGCGCCAGGGGAATGGCGAGGGGCTGGGGGGAGTGGGGGCTGGGGGGAATGGCGAGGGGCCGGGGGGGTGGGGGGAGTGGGGAATGGGAATGTGAAATGTGCTGACAGAGTGAAAAACAGCTGCCATGTGGGAGAGAGAGGAAAAAAGGAAAAAGCACAAACCAAAACTGTGGATTAAAATAATAGGGGTCGAGGTTATGATCTGAAATTGTTGAACTCGATATTGAGTCCGGAAGGCTGTAAAGTGCCAGCACATTTCACACTTCATCTAGAGCCAGTTTGTCTCTTTACCTGTCCTAACACTATCTCGTCTCACCTTGAATATCTCTTAATGTCTCTTCTGTCATCCCCTCCCCCATTTCCCAGCCCCCAAACTACCTTTTGTTTCATTTCCTGCCTTTTCTCTCAGTTCTGACGAAGGGTTTCGACCCGAAACGTTGACTCGGTTTCTCTCTCCACGGATGTTGCCGGGCCTGCTGAGTTTTTCCAGCGTTTTCTGTTGTTATTTCGATTTTAATCTTGTTCACTTCCATGTGTGATTTTGAGCGTGGGTTTGACTCTGGTGAGCGACTATTGACGGGTTCCACATCACCCACCTATTAAAAGCAGGCAAGGTGTCATTTTGCTCTTTGTTTGACACATGAATGACAGGCAGGGCAACGACAGGAAGGCCAGCTGGAAGTGCCCAGCGGGAGGCCTGGCAGGAAATGGATCACATTCGAGTAAGATTTCCTTTTTTTAAACAACCAAACGCTGCCCTTGTTTGTCGGATGTTAGCGCCGGACAGGATGCTTTTCTGAGACTAGTCTCGGCAAATTCTTTCAATGTGGACTGCACAACAAAACCGAGTGTGAAGCATCAGACGCTCCAGACATACAGGGCTGGCAAAAATAAAACCAGCAAACTGATTGAAAGAAGAGTTTAACTGTAGATATGTGTGTTTATAGCCGATTGTCCCTTCCCCAGCACTCGTCTGTCCCACTGCTATTCCAATAATTAATCTTTCACCACCCAACCCTGCCAGAACCAACCCTCCTTCTTCTTAGGCAGTCCCTCGGAACCGAGGATGACTTGCTTCCACATTAAAAATGAGTTCTCAGGTGACTGATGAGTCCAATGCGGGACCTACAGTCTCTGTCACAGGTGGGGCAGACGGTGGTTGAAGGGGTGGGTGGGGTGCTTGGGTTGACGTGCGCTCCTTGTGCTGCCTGCGCTTGGCTTCCGCTTGCTCCCGGCGAAGAGACCCGAGGTGTTCGGCGCCTTCCCGGATGCTTCTCCTCCACTTTGTGGAGTCTTGGGCCAGGGATTCCCAGGTGTCGGTGGGGATGTTACACTTTTTCAAGGAGGCTTTGAGGGTGTCCTTGAAGTGTTTCCTCTGCCCACCTGGGGCTCTCTTGCCGTGCCGGAGCTCCGAGTAGAGCGCTTGTTTTGGGAGTCTCGTATCGGGCATGCGAACAATGTGACCCATCCATCGGAGCTGATCGAGTGTAGTCAAAGCTTCGATGCTGGGGGTGTTGGCCTGAGCAAGAACACGGACATTGGTGCGCCTATCCTGCCAATGGATTTGCAGGATCTTGCGGAGGCAGCATTGGTGGTACCTCTCCAGTGCTTAGAGGTGCCTCCAACCAAGCCTCCACGGGCCGACTGCATTTCAACCTCCCACATCATACTGCAGCCGGGTTGGGTGTGAATCAGCCGTTTCCAAGGTAATAGGATGACCTCGTGACAAAAACATCAACTAGCGGGAACAACTTATAATATGAAAAGCTGTGACAAGTATACTCGATCCGCCACCATTTAAGGCGATATTAAGTTGACTATTGTGTGGGAGAGCGTGAGAGCGAGTATGTATAGTGCACACATACCTGCATGTGATAGAAAGGCAACCTATACTAAAGCAAGTTTAAAACACACACTTCCCCAAAGTTAAAAGGAGCACCATAGAAAGACTTGCATTTATTCAGCGCTTTTCACAACCTCAGCAAATCCCAAACCACTTTACAGCCAATGAAGTACTTTTGAAGTGTAGTCACTGTTGTGATGTGGGAAACACAGCAGCCAATTTGTGCACAGCAAGCTCCCACAAACAGCATGTGATAATGACCAGATCATCTGTTTTAGTGATGTTGGTTGAGGGATAAATATTGGCCATAGGACATCTCCTAAAATACACTCCTACATACTGTAGCCTCACTCTACAAGGCCTGTCTGTAAAAGTGTCAAACAACCCTCTTCTCTAATTTTACTTCTGCCCCACATGCTAGCACTGAAGATCTCTGCATCCCCTCCTCACATCGCAATCTATTTAAATAGCCCATAAAATGAAGAGTTCAGTAATGTGATCACTGCAGGTCGCCAACAGACTGACCGAACCTTCCGACTTCGCTCATCAAGGCTTGTTAAATAAAACTAAAGGCCTGAATTCTAACACAGCCGCATCATTCCCCGGAATAAAACAGGCATCCTCAGTGCTGTTTTTAAACAAAGGGCTTATTTACAGAAGAAATGAACTATCAAAAGTCTAAGATTCCAAATACCATGCCTCAGCCGGAATCCAGTTTGCGTAGTTTGTTGCATCAGGATACAAGCCACCAATTCAGTATTTCAACAAAATATACAAAACATTCAAGGCAGGAGAATATTAATAGGTCTAAACATTCACTCTGTACAACAGGAGACACAGTTTTCATTCACCCCCCCATCCCGCCCAAACTATACCCAAAGTCACAGAGGGTATAACAGGATACTCCTCGTACAGTGTCAGCTGTGGCTCAGTGGGTAACACACTCGCCTCTGAGTCCGAAGGTTGCGGGTTCAAGTCCCACTCCAGGGACTTGAGCACATAAATCTAGGCTGACACTCCAGTGCAGTGCTGAGGGAGTGCTGCACTGTCGGAGGTGCCGTCTTTCGGATGAGACATTAAACCGAGGCCCTGTCTGTTCTCTCATCTGGATGTAATCGACCCCATGGCACTATTTTGAAGAGGATCAGGGGAGTTCTCCCCGGTGTCCTGGCCAATAATTATCCCTCAACCAACATAACAAAAACAGATGATCTGGTCATTATCACATGCTGTTTGTGGGAGCTTGCTGTGCGCAAATTGGCTGCTGCGTTACCCACATTACAACAGTGACTACACTCCAAAAGTACTTCATTGGCTGTAAAGCGCTTTGAGACGTCCGGTGGCCGTGAAAGGCGTTTGTAGAAATGCAAGTCTGTCTTCTTTTTGTTTCTGTCTTGCCCCCCCTCCCAGCCACATCCCATCCTCAGTCCCTCTGAATCAAGATAACAATTCAGGAATGACTCACAGTTGGGATCAGATCGATCAGTAAAGTTAACCAGTTCAGTAACACTGGCGTCAGCATCAAGTTACAGGAGCGACAGAAATTAAATACACCTTTAATTTTTCTTTAACTCCCAGCAGTCGCTGAGCTGCCAATGTTTGTTCCAGTTTATTGCTTTAAGGCTACTTTCTAACTGAAGGCCACGTCAGGTGGCGCAGGACACTGACGCAGCATCAGGCTGTGCCAGGGACCGACCCTGAGGAGGGCAGTGCCAGGGACCGACCCTGAGGGGGGCAGTGCCAGGGACCGACCCGGAGGAGGGCAGTGCCAGGGACCGACCCTGAGGAGGGCAGTGCCAGGGACCGACCCTGAGGAGGGCAGTGCCAGGGACCGACCCTGAGGAGGGCAGTGCCAGGGACCGACCCTGAGGAGGGCAGTGCCAGGGACCGACCCTGAGGAAGGCAGTGCCAGGGACCGACCCTGAGGGCAGTGCCAGGGACCGACCCTGAGGGCAGTGCCAGGGACCGACCCTGAGGGCAGTGCCAGGGACCGACCCTGAGGAGGGCAGTGCCAGGGACCGACCCTGAGGAGGGCAGTGCCAGGGACCGACCCTGAGGAGGGCAGTGCCAGGGACCGACCCTGAGGAGGGCAGTGCCAGGGACCGACCCTGAGGAGGGCAGTGCCAGGGACCGACCCTGAGGAGGGCAGTGCCAGGGACCGACCCTGAGGATGGCAGTGCCCGATCTCAAGGCTAAGGGAGTGGCAGAAAACAGAAGCCAGGTGCCTCTTCACAAAAAGGGAAGAAAAAATGAGAAATTAGAAAAATAAATGGAAAAACACTTGTTATAAAAAAATCATTTGTTTTAGTTTTTTAGCCCTGAATGGGTTAACCAGCCATCATCACCTCAAACCCAGAGATTTCTCTTTTCTAGGAATCTTAAATTACTAAAGGTTTTCAGGTGTGCCTGTGAATCTTCAGTCAGGGACCCTGTAGACATTAATACAACAACAAAATACAGCGGATGCTGGAAATCTGAAATAACAACAGAAAACGCTGGAAAAACTCAGCAGGCCAGGCAGCATCGGTGGAGCGAGAAACAGAGAAACGTTTCAGGTCGAAGACCCTTCGTCAGAACTGGAAACAAGCAGGAAAAGGAACCGATTTTAAAGCAAGTTTAGAGGCTGGGAAATGGGGGAGAGGATGAAAGGACAAAAGGAAATGTCTGTGATAGGATGGAAGGCAGGAGAAGTGAAGAGGCATTAAGAATTGCGCTGGCAGAATGAAAGACAGCTGCCACGTGGGGAAAAAAAAGCACAAACAAAAAGTGTGGATAAAAAAGTGTGTGATAGGGGCCGAGGTTATGATCTGAAATTGTTGAACTCTATGTCGAGTCCGGAGGGCTGTAAAGTGCCTAATTGAAAGATGAGGTGCTGTTCCTCGAGCTTACGCTGAGCTTCCGTGGAACAATGCTGAGGACGGTGAGGTCCGAGTGGGAATGGAGCGGAGAATTGAAGTGACAGGCGACCGGAAGCTCGGGGTCATCCTTACGGACTGAACGGAGGTGTTCCGCAAAGCAGTCGCCCAATCTGCGTTTGGTCTCCCCAATGTAGAGGAGACCGCATCGTGAGCAGCGAATACAGTATACTAGATTGCGAGAAGTACAAGTAAATCGCTGTTTCACCTGGAAGGGGTGTTTGGGGCCCTGGACAGTGGGAAGGAGGGAGGTATAAGGGCATGTGTTGCATCTCCTGCGCTTGCACGGGAAGGTGCCGGGCGAAGGGGAAAGGGTGCTGGGGGTGATAGAGGAGTGGGCTAGGGTGTCGCGGAGGGAGCGGTCCCTACGGAATGCTGAAAGGGGAGGGGAGGGGAGGGGAAGATGTGTTTGGTGGTGGGAACATGCTGGAGATGGCGGAGGATGATCCATTGAATGTGGAGGCTGGTGGGGTGAAAGGTGAGGATAAGGTTCCGGGAGGGAGGGGCAGGGGTGAGGGCAGAAGTGCGGGAGATAGAACAGACACGGTCGAGGGCCGTGTTAACCACAGTAGAGGAGAATCCCCGGTTGAGGAAAAAGGAAGGTATGTCGGAAGCACTGGTGTGGAAGGTGGCATCGTCGGAGCAGATGCGGCGGAGACGGAGAAACTGGGAGAATGGAATAGAGTCCTTACAGGAGGCGAGGTGGGAGGAAGTGCAGTCCAGGTAGCTGTGGGAGTCAGTGGGCTTGTAGTGAATGTTGGTCAATAACCTATCCCCAGAGATGGAGACAGAAAAGTCAAGGAAGGGAAGGGAAGAGTCAGAGATGGACCATGTAAAGGTGAGGGAAGGGTGGAAACTGGAAGCAAAGTGATTGAAATTGTCTAGTTCAGGGCGCGAGCAGGAAACGGCACCAATACAGTCATCAATGTACCGGAAAAAGAGGTGAGGGAGGGAACCAGAGTAGGACTGGAACAAAGAGTGTTCCACATATCCCATGAAAAGGCAGGCATAGCTAGGACCCATGCGGGTTCCCATAGCAACACCTTTGATTTGGAGGAAGTGAGTGGAGTCAAAGGAGAAGTTGTTCAATGTGAGAACAAGTTCAGCCAGGCGGAGGAGGGTAGTGGTGGATGGGGACTGGTCGGGCCTCTGTTCAAGGAAGAAGCGGAGCGCCCTCAGGCCATCCTGGTGGGGGATGGAGGTGTAGAGGGATTGTACGTCCATGGTGAAAAGGAGACGGTTGGGGCCAGGAAACTGGAAACTGTTAAAGTGGTGGAGGGCGTCGGAAGAGTCGCGGATGTAGGTGGGAAGAGACTGGACAAGGAGAGAAAATAGAGTCGAGATAGGAAGAGTTAAGTTCCGTGGGGCAAGAACAGGCTGAAACGATGGGTCTACCAGGGCAGTCCTGTTTGTGGATCTTGGGAAGGAGGTAGAAGCGGACTGTGCAGGGTTGGGGAACTATGAGGTTGGCGGCCGTGGGGGTGTGGGGGGAAGATCCCCAGAGGAGATGAGGTCAGTGAGAGTCTTGGAAACGGTGGCTTGATGTTTGGTAGTGGGGTCATGGTCCAGGTGGAGGTAGGAGGAGGTGTCGGAGAGTTGGCGTTCAGCTTCCGCTAGGTAGAGGTTGGTTCGCCAAACAACAACAGCACCACCCTTGTCAGCAGGTTTAATGACAATGTCGGGGTTAGATCTGAGAGATTGGAGTGCTGCAAGTTCAGAGGGAGGTAGGTTGGAGTGAGTGAGGGGAGCAGAGAAATGGAGACGGCCGATGTCACGCCGGCAGTTTGCAATGAAAAGTGGGTAAGAGGCCAGAGGGAGGGGTCCAGGTAGAACGAGAATTCTGAAAGCGGGAGAAAGGGTCAGCCATGCGGGGGAAGACTCCTGGCCAGTGAAGTGGGCACAGAGACAAAGGCAGCAGAAAAACCCTGTAGACATTCTTGTCCATAGTCCAGGTTGCATCACACTTTTACAACCCATATCTATGGCCTGAAATGACGAAGCATTTTTATTATACCTTTTAAAGCAACAAGAACTGCTAACATAAATATCAATCATTCCCAAACGGCAATTAGTGCCATTGAAGAACAAAGATTAATTAGCACACAATTACAGAACCAAGGAGACGTATTTCAGAAAAGAACTCGGAACCTTATTAAGTCCCTAGGAAGTCCCAGAGCACAACACATACAATGATTCACTTTTTGAAGTGTAGTCACTGCTGTAATGTAGGCAAACATGGCAGCAAATTTGCACACAGCAAGATCCCACAAACAGTAAATTAACAGAACAACCAGTTAATCTGGAACTGGTGGCGTTGGTTGAAGGAAGAATAACATAAGAAATAGGAGCAGGAGTCGGCCATTTGGCCCTTCGAGCCTGCTCCGCCATTCAATAAGATCATGGCTGATCTACCTCAACTCCACTTTCCTGCACTAGCCCCATATCCCTTGAGTCCCTTAATATTCAAAAGTCTAAAGATCTCTGTTTTGAATATACCCAATGACTGAGCCTCCACAGCCCTCTGGGGTAGAGAATTTCCAAAGATTCACCACCCTCTGCGTGAATGATGCAACAACAAGCGTTTATGTGGTGCCTTTAATGTTGTATAAAACGTCCAAAGGGACAACCATAGTGGGGTAGTAATGGCAGAGAGAATGAATAGTTCAAAATTGACTGGTACAAGCAGCAGGTTAAAGCAAAGGTTCAAGCAATGATTCGCATTTTATTTTAAAAAGGTGATAAGGATAAAGAGCCGTGGCCTTTAATTATAAGTGAGTGTCATGTAGCAGGAATGTAGATTGCTCATTCCTCATTCCCAGCACTGGCTCCAGCCCAGTGTGAAAGGGACTGCTCGATTCAAGGTGCTCCAACATCCTACAACCACGATAAGAACATAAGAAATAGGAGCAGGAGTAGGCCAATCGGCCCCTCGAGCCTGCTCCGCCATTCAATAAGATCATGGCTGATCCGATCCTAACCGCCAATCCACTATCCCAGAACCATCTCCTGAATCTAACAGAATTAGACACACGAAATAGGAGCAGGATCAGGCTACACGGCCCCTGGGCCCGCTCCGCTACCCACAGGGCCATGACCGATCCGAACCTAGACTCATGTCCAATTTCCTGCCCGCTCCCCGTAACCTTTAATTCCCTTTACTTCTAGGAAACTGTCTATTTCTGTTTTAAATTTATGTAATGATGTAGCTTCTACAGCTTTTTGGGGCAGCATATTCCATGGACCTACCACCCTCTGAGTGAAGTAGTTCCTCCTCATCTCAGTTTTGAGCAGCCCCTTATTCTAAGACTATGCCCCCTAGTTCTAGTTTCACCCATCATCGGGAACATCCTCCCCGCATCCACCCGATCCAACCCCTTCACAATCTTATATGTTTCAATAAGATCGCCTCTCATTCTTCTGAACTCCAATGAGTAGAGTCCCAATCTACTCAACCTCTCCTCATATGTCCATCCCCTCATCCCCAGGATTAACCGAGTGAACCTTCTTTGTACTGACTCGAGAGCAAGTATGTCCTTTCTTGAGTATGGACACCAAAACTGTACGCAGTATTCCAGGTGCGGTCTCACCTTGTACAACTGAAGCAATACCTCCCTATTTTTATATTCTATCCCCCTAGCAATGAAAGCCATTGGCCTTCTTAATCACTTGCTGCACCTGCATACTAACCTTTTGAGTTTCGTGCACCAGGACCCCCAGATCCCTTTGTACTTCAGTACTTTCCAGTTTCTTGCCATTAAGATAATAACTTGCTCTACGATTTTTCCTGCCAAAGGGCATAACCTCACACTTTCCAGTATTGTATTCCATCTGCCAAATCTCTGCCCACTTACTTAGCCTGTCTATGTCCACTTGCAGGTTTTTTATGTCCTCCTCACTCACTACTTTCCCTCCCATCTTAGTATCATCTGCAAACTTTGATATGTTACACTCGGTCCCCTCCTCCAAATCGTTAATATAGATTGTAAAGAGTTGGGGACCCAGCACTGACCCCTGCGGAACACCACTAGTTACTGATTGCCAGTCTGAGAATGAACCATTTATCCCAACTCTCTGCCTTCTGTTAGATAGCCAATCCTCTATCCATGCCAGAATATTACCCCCAATCCCGTGATTTTTTATCTTAAGCAATAATCTTTTGTGTGGCACCTTGTCAAATGCCTTTTGGAAGTCTAAATACACTACGTCCACTGGTTCCCCTTTATCCACCCTATACGTTACTTCCTCAAAGAACTCCAGCAAATTTGTCAAACATGACTTCCCCTTCATAAAACCATGCTGACTTTGTCCTATTAAATTATGATTATCCAAATGTCCTGTTACTGTCTCCTTAATAATGGACTCCAAAATTTTACCTACCACAGATGTTAGGCTAACCGGTCTATAGTTTCCAGCCTTCTGTCTACTGCCCTTTTTAAATAAGGGTGTTACATTTGCAGTTTTCCAGTCTGCCGGGACCTTTGCTGAGTCCAGGGAGTTTTGGAAAATTATTACCAATGCATCCACAATCCCTACCGCCACTTCCCTCAAAACCCTAGGATGTAAGCCATCAGGTCCAGGTGATTTATCCGCCTTGAGTCCCATTATTTTACCGAGTACCACTTCCTTAGTGATTTTGATCGTGTTTAGCTCCTCCCCCCCTTTAGCCCCCTGTTTGTCCAGTGTTGGGATATTCTTAGTGTCTTCTACTGTAAAGACTGATGTAAAATATTCATTCAGTGTTTTTGCCATCTCCATAGGAAAGTTTCTAACTGGCTCACTGGATTATAATTGTTTTTATATGGAGGCATTATATGGATTTATGAGCGGTTAAACAACTTTTCAATGGATTGTGTGCCATTAATGTAACAATGACCTGTGAAGTCACTGATCGGTACGAATAGAAACATTGAATAAAATTCATGTCTCAGGTATAGACCAAGTGACTCGCCCAGTCACAGCCTCCATTTTCCTTCAGAACATTACATCTCGTGGACACCACACTGATATACAGGAAACTTTCGTTTAACCGGAGGTTAAATGTCCGGAAAGCTCTATCCACCGGCAAAATTCAGGAGTCGGTTCAGATAAGTTTTTTTTTACTTTTCGTTGCTTTTTTTCTCCAGTCGTGGCTCTGCAAGCGTCTAGCTGAAGCTGTTGCTTAGCTACAGAGATGCTTACAAGCTACGCCGACGGTTTTGAAGCTGTTGCTAAGCAACAGGGTTTGTTGCTAGATACGGAGCTCAGAAGCTCCGTATGTTTTAACATTAGCGCTGGTTTCTACGGCAGTTTTGATGGGACGGCAACAGCTCAGTCCCGTCAGTGCCGGATACCAGAAAGTTTCCTGTAGTGGGGGATCTGTAAACAAGGGGCCATATTTGCTTTATGAGTCCGATTATCTTTCATAGATTCACTGCAGCCCCCTTTTCAAAAAAAACAATGACCGGGTAAGGACGGCAGGTTTCATTCCCTAAAGGACATTGGTGAACCAGCTGGGTTTTTACGACAATCCAACGGCTTCAGGGTCACTTTTACTCATTTTTTTTCCAAGACTGAATTCCAATCCTCAAACTGCGGAGGTGGGATTTGAACTCTCGTTCTGTGAACTTGTAGTCCAGGCCTCTGGATCACAAGAGAAAAAAAAGTCGCTTCACTGGCTGTAAAGGGTTTTGGGACGTCCTGAAAAACAGGATATAAAATCTGAAAACGCTGGAAAAACTCAGCAGGCCAGGCAACATCCGCAGTATTTTGCTATCGTAGTGTATAAAATCCACTAGTTTCCTCCTTTGAGTAACATATTTCTCCCTCAGCCTACACAAACTGGGAGCTGCAGGGTTGAGGGGGGTCAAGGAGAGCGGGTCAGTAAAAAGACTTCGAACCATTTCTAAAAATCTAATCTGAAGCTGATGCACACTCATTTACAACAGCCCAAGTCACCATTCGAGCAGCAACTACCTTCCAATTAGCTCCTTAAACTTGCAGTAAATGCTCGTCATATTCCTGGAGGTAATCTGCAATGTCCTAATTCAGTGCTTTGTCCTTTCAAGAATTCTGCATAATGGGAGAGAGTGGGAATTCGATCCAGTGAGATTCCGCAGGGATGGGAGCTCTGGCTCAATCGGGCACATGTTTATTTGGAGCCAGTTGTATAAAACACACAGCTTGTGAAGTGTGTACTGCAGATGAAGCACTACAAGAACCAAATCTACACAGGATACCAACTCCAGCTCCACGAAAGCTTTGCACCCAATCAGGGTGGATACAGCGAGTTGGCCAGCTACAATCACTGAATTCTTTTCGGAAACTGGTGGGTCCTGAATTTACACTTGCGCAGAGTAGGAGATGTCTGGCAATCCCTGGGAGGATTTTGAAATGTGTGCTGGTGTAAGGAGCCCTCGGAAGTCCTGTTGCCATAGGAAACCACTTGCCACTGCAAGCACTTGCCGCAAAAATGTTCCAAATTCCTCCTTTGAATAAAGCCCTCAACACCGCACCCCACCCCCCCCACACACTCCGCCTCTTTGAGAAGTTTATGTTCGCTCAGGTTTAATGTTCCACTGAGTATAAAGCTTGTATTTGTCTTCTTACACTGGGTCCTATTGTGTTTAATAGCTAACTCGGGTACAGGCTCTTTATATTCTGGTTGGGGTAATGGATTCCTCGAGTAACCAATAAAAATGTTAGATGAAAGTCCGTCAATTTTCTTCTCCATTTCATTCACAGAATCAATGTCTGTCAGGAACCATACTTCATTCAAGTAAAATAAGCCCTGTTAGAACGTGACACAAGCCAACAAGCTTGGCGTTCAATCGCCTCCCACTGCTACAGGGAGAGCCGCGAGTGAACTCCTTGGGCCTGACAAATGAAGGCACGGGAAACATCCACTATATCAAGAGCGGTGTACTGAAAACAAGTGGTACATTTACATTCATTGAGCAGTCAATGTCCCTCAGGGGGGTATTTAACCTTTGTCCAGCCACCCGAGGGAGGGCAGCCTGCAAAGTATTCAGTGCAGACCAGTAAGGAGTCCCTTTCTAAGAGTTCAACCTTGGAATGATCGGATGTAATTTGTCCTCGTTTACACTGAATTTAGCACTGGTTGGTGCCAAGGCTGCCTCAGTGCTCGCTGTTCCAGGCACTCAGTGCCGTGAGCGCTCAGCACCAAGAACCATTCCGAGGGCCTTTGCTGAGTCCCAGGGCCGTCTGGGTGCATTTTGTGCACAAGAAAGTTTGGCAAGTTGCTGTAATCATATTTAAACAACAATTGTGTACGCTGGTTGTGAATGGACTACTGGACTTTGCAAGCTATTCAATACCTTCAACAGATATTGGTGTCATCATGTTGACCCCATTGTGGAGACACTTGGTTTTGTTAAACACAAAGTATTGCACAGGTCATTGCCAAAAGGTACATCGCTCTCTGTGCTGAGTTGAAGTTTCAATTTGTGCCTTCTGAAATCAAGAAAGACTTTTTCACACAGAGGGTCGTGGAAATTTGGAACTCTTCCCAAAAACATAAGAACGTAAGAAATAGGAGGAGTTGGCCATTCGGCACCTCGAGCCTGCTCCGCCATTCAATAAGATAATGGCTGATCATCGACCTCCAATCCACTTTCCCGCCCAATCCCCCTATCCCTTGATTCCCTTAATATCCAAAAATCTATCAATCTCAGCCTTGAATATACTCAATGACTGAGCCTCCACAGCCCTCTGGGGTAGAAAAATCCAAAGATTCACCACCCTCCGTGTGAAGAAATTTCACCTCAGCTCAGTCCAGTGAAACAGACTCTCAGCATCTACCCTGTCAGAAGTTTACATATTTCAATGAAACCGCCTCTCATTCTTCTAAACGCCAGAGAATACAGGCCCAGTCTATTCAATCTCTTAGGACAGCCTCTCATCCCACGAATCAATCAACAGGCTGTGGTGTGTCAATTGAAATTTTCAAGACGGAGATCGAAACATTTTTGTTAGGTAAGGGCATCAAGGGATATGGAAAAAAGGCAGAAAAATGGAGTTGAGGAACAGATCAGCCCTGATCTAATTGAATTGTGGAACAGGCTGGAGAGGCTGAATGGACCGCTCCTGTTCCTGTTTTTGTCGTGATGAAAAATGGTCAGGCAGTTAGAGGAAGCCTCTCTCCAGGGGGGGGGGGGGGGGGGGGGGGGAAGAGAAGAGGAGAGACTAAAATCATTCGCATCAGAAGAGATACAATAAGAATGAGAACATCAAGACTGAAGCAAAGCACTGATGACCAGCTCCTACACGCAGAAGCTTTACTGCGGACTCAAACTGTTCAACCCGTCCACTCCCCACAACTGCAGTTCTGCTGTCCCTTGAGCTTTCTCCATCCCATAATACGTTTAGTGTAAGGTGCCCCAAAGCTTTATAGAACAAACAGGAAACAGACTCATTAATGCCCTTAAGGCATCTCGAACTGTACACACACAGTCAATTAATGGCTAACTGGTTTAGTTAGTTGTTAAACCATTACCAGTATTCATCTACTGCTTAATTCCCATTTGTGATTTACGTGTAACTGATCTGGATTATCCAAGTTTTTATTGCAACCATCACGCTGGGACAAGTGAGGCCGTTAATGCCAGGCAGCCTGTACCAACTGCACAATATGCAGTGCCCGGGCGCTGCACACACCATGGTCAGTGTCCAAAGTCACCCGTAAGATGCGCTGCCTCCTCCCCGGCCCTCCGCCCTCCTTCCCTCCTTCCACCGCCCCCCTCCCCCGGACCCCCGCCATCACCTGGCCCTCCTCCCTCCTTGCGCCTCCCTCCTCACCCCTCCCCCAGCCCCCCGCCCTTCTCCTTCTCCCCCCGCCCTCCTCCCTCCCTCCGCCCCGCCTCCCTCCTGCCCCGGCCCTCCTTCCTCCTTCCCCAGCCCTCACCCCCCTCCCTCCCTCCTGCCCTGGCCCTCCTCCCTCAGCCCCCCTCCCCCGGCCCTCCTCCCTCCTGCCCCAGCCCTCGCCCCCCTCCCTCCTCCTCCTGCCCCCCTCCCTCCTCCTGGAAAAGGCACTCACCTTGTGGAGCCGGCAGCTCCCGCCTCTTTCACTGCCGGGTTTCCCGAGCCCTGGGAAATCCACGCAGCATCTGTTAAA
The DNA here is from genome assembly GCF_052327205.1 of Somniosus microcephalus. Classification (NCBI taxonomy): domain Eukaryota; kingdom Metazoa; phylum Chordata; class Chondrichthyes; order Squaliformes; family Somniosidae; genus Somniosus; species Somniosus microcephalus. Next base: position 1,172,992 of record NC_141011.1, on the reverse strand, counting down.
TGGCAGGACACTGGCACGCCACGAAACTATGGCGGCAGGCGTGTACACGGTGGGTTGGGGACACATTCCCCGTTTTCCAATTTTTAACCCCCGCCCAGCGCGGCCCACCGTGAGGGGGCTAATACCGAGTCCATTATACTGAGCTGTCTGTGGCCCAGGGAATATACTCGTGCCAGTAAGTAGGTCCAGGGTGGTATCAATGTGCCACATTTGGATTGTAAATGTTTGCCAGCGCCATCTGTTCTACTCACACTGCCACACTAATTCCATGGCGTGATTTTCACACTGAACCCTCACCGCTACGGGCACCAGGCCATAGAACAAAATCAGTGTTATAACAACGGCAGTAAAAACTAAGAAACGAAGAATACAACATGACCCCTTTTTTGGATCTTGTTCTGCATGAGTCAGAGATGTAATTTATATTTTAAAAGCTGGCACGTAGTCTTGTTTTACAGCCAAGTTTCACTGCTCCGTCTGCCTCATCTAATGTCCTTCTAGGGTGGTTAATTCATAACCACTTCACCAAAACAGGCTTTGCCCATGAATAAAACTAAATATGGACCTTAAAACTAAAAGAAACAAAACGGTGCTCATCTGGGTTTTACCAGTTGGTATTTAACCCACAGGTGATCACCATCTTGGAATCCCTCTGCTGGGCCTTCCTTTCTAACCTTAAACTAACCAATGGTCTTCCTTCAATTACAACTGACTTCTTTTCTCAGGACGGGACACCGCAACGTATTCCCCTCTCCTTTCCCCTCATTCATGCAGCACCCCGTGGGCAGGCAGGTGATCTGCTCTCAGATCTCCACCAATGCCACTCAGATCGTTGGCCTGGAGATACACAAGAGCAGCCCAGGGTGCCCTCCCCTCCCCTCCCCATGGGGCAGCACCTGCCGTTTACTGTAGCACTCCCCATTCCTCAGATCGGGAACCAGCATGCAGAGGTTCAAAGCTTCGAATCTACTCTTCTGGTGAAATGGTACACGGCTTTCCAGCCAGATCATCTTTTACCTAAAGCGAGAGGCCAATACGGTTGTAAACAGCCATTGATGATTACATTACAATCTGGTAGGTGATTGGCTGGTTGGTGAGTACTTTTCCTTCCCTTTTAAACCTTTATAAGTTGGTAAGTTCAATTAAATAGAGGTGTGATATTCATCATCTAGAATCGGGGCAGAGGGTATTTAAAAATAATAATAAATGTAATTAATTACATAGAATGGCAGAGCAGGTGATGTGTTACTTCTGCAATATGTGGGAGCTGGTGGACACCATTAATGTTCACGGTCATCACATTTGCAGTTAAGTGTTGGCTGCTCGAGGAACTCCGGCTCAGTGTTGATGAGCTGGAGTCCGAGCTTCAAACACTGCGACACATCAGGGAGGGGGAGAGTTACCTGGACTCTGTGTTCCAGGAAGTAGTCACACCAATTAGATTAACTAATTCAGATGTAGTCCGTGGTCAGGGACAGGAGGATGTGACTGAGTGAGGCAGGTACGGGGATCCAGGAGGTAGTGTTGGAGGAGCCGCAGCCCAACAGGTTCGAGGCTCTTACTCCCTGTGAGGACAGGAACGGGGACTGCGGGGAGGATGAGCAACCTGGCCACAGCACCGTGGAGCGGGGTGCCATTCAAGTGGGGGGGAGTAAAAAGAAATGTTGTAGTGGTAGGGGATAGTACCATTAGGGGGATAGATAGGGTTCTTTGCAGCCGAGAGCGAGAGTCCCGAAGGCTGTGTTACCTGCCCGGTGCCAGGGTTAAGGACATCTCCTCTGGGCTGGAGAGAAACTTGGAGTGGGAGGGAGAGGATCCAGTTGTCGTGGTCCATGTTGGTACCAACGACAGATAGGACAAGGAAAGAGGTTCTGCTGAGGGAGTATGAGCAGCTAGGGGCCAAATTAAAAAGCAGAACCACAAGGGTAATAATCTCTGGATTACTACCTGAGCCATGAGCAAATTTGGCTAGGGTAAATAAAATCAGAGAGTTAAATGCGTGGCTCAAAGACTGGTGTGGGAGAAATGGGTTTTGCTTCTTGGGACACTGGCACCAGTACTGGGACAGGAGAGAGCTGTTCCGTTGGGACGGACTTCACTTGACCAGTGCTGGGACTAGAATCCTGGCGAATCGAATAACTAGGGCTGTAGAGAGGGCTTTAAACTAATTAGTGGGGGGAAGGTTTCAAGAGAGCGAAAAATAAAATTGTCAGCGGAGAAGGCAATAGAGCAATGTAGCAGTGGGGGAATTAAAAACCAGAGCGTGTCAGGAAGGGACAGAATGTATAAAGATAAAGGTAGAGTAGTAAAGGGGGTAAAAGCAGGAATAAATTGTCACAAAACATATTTAAAAGTTCTTTATCTGAATGCACGCAGCATTCGTAACAAAATAGATGAGTTGACGGTACAAATAACTACACATGGGTATGATCTGGTGGCCATTACAGAAACATGGCTGCAAGGTGACCATGACTGGGAACTAAACATCCAGGGGTATTTGACAATTAGGAAGGACAGACAGGAAGGAAAGGGAGGTGGGGTGGCTATGTTAATAAAGGATGGAATCACTGCAATAGTGAGAAATGATATTGGGTCAAAGGATCAGGATAGTGAAACATTTTGGGTGGAGATAAGGAATAATAAGGGGAAAAAGTCACTAGTGGGCGTAGTCTATAGGCCTCCTAACAGTTGCAACTCTGTTGGTCGGAGTATAAATCAGGACATAATTGGGGCTTGTAATAAGGGAACAGCTATAATCATGGGGGATTTTAACTTTCATATTGACTGGACAAATCAAATTGGGCAGGGCAGCCTTGAGGAAGAGTTCATAGAGTGCATTAGGGACGGGTTCCTTGAGCAGTATGTAACTGAACCAACCAGGGGGCAGGCAATCTTAGATCTGGTCCTGTGTAATGAGACAGGATTAATAAAAAATGTCCTGGTAAAGGATCCCCTTGGAATGAGTGACCATAACATGGTTGAATTCCAAATTCAGTTGGAGGGTGAGAGAGTTGGATCTCAAACCAGCGTACTAAGCTTAAATAAAGGAGACTATGAAGGTATGAGGGCAGAGTTGACTAAAGTGGACTGGGAAAATAGATTAAAGTGTAAGACGGTACAGTCAAGGAGATATTTCACAGCTTTCAAGAAAAATACATTCCAGTGAGGAAAAAGGGGCGTAAAAGAAAAGACAGCCATCCGTGACTGAAAACAAGGGCATATAAAGTAGCCAAATCTAGTGGGAGGATAGAGGATTGGGAAGCATTTAAAAGCCAGCAAAGAATAACTAAAAGATTAATTAAGAAAGGGAAGATAGATTATGAAAGTAAACTAGCAAAAAATATAAAAACAGATAGCAAGAGTTTCTACAGTTATATAAAAAGAAAAAGGGTGGCTAAAGTGAATGTTGGTCCCTTAGAGGACGAGACCGGGAAATTAGTGGTGGGGAACATGGAGATGGCAAAAACGCTGAACAAATATTTTGTATCAGTCTTTACAGTAGAGGACACTAAAAATATCCCAACACTGGACAAACAGGGGGTTACAGGGGGGGAGGAGCTAAACACGATTAAAATCACTAAGGAGGTAGTACTCGGTAAGATAATGGGACTAAAGGCGGATAAATCCCCTGGACCTTATGGCTTACATCCTAGGGTCTTGAGAGAAGTAGTGGTAGGGATTGTGGATGCATTGGTGGTAATTTTCCAAAACTCCCTGGATTCAGGAAAGGTCCCAGCAGATTGGAAAACTGCTAATGTAACGCCCTTATTTAAAAAGGGAGGTAGACAAAAGGCTGGAAACTATAGACCAGTTAGCCTAACATCTGTGGTTGGTAAAATGTTGGAGTCCATTATTAAGGAAGCAGTAACAGGACATTTGGATAAGCATAATTTAATCGGACAGTGTCAGCATGGTTTACGAAGGGGAAGTCATGTTTGATAAATTTGCTCGAATTCTTTGAGGACGTAACAAACAGGGTGGATAAAGGGGAACCAGTGGATATGGTGTATTTGGACTTCCAAAAGGCATTTGACAAGGTGCCACACAAAAGATTACTGCACAAGATAAAAAATCACGGGATTGGGGGTAATATACTGGCATGGGTGGAAGATTGGCTATCTAACAGAAAACAGAGAGTTGGGATAAATGGTTCATTCTCGGGTTGGCAATCAGTAACTAGTGGTGTTCCGCAGGGGTCAGTGCTGGGACCCCAACTCTTTACAATCTATATTAACGATTTGGAGGAAGGGACCGAGTGCAACGTATCCAAGTTTGCCGACGATACAAAGATGGGAGGGAAAGCAGTGAGTGAGGAGGACATAAAAAACCTGCAAAAGGACATAGACAGGCTAAGTGAGTGGGCAAAAATTTGGCAGATGGAATATAAATGTTGGAAAGTGTGAGGTTATGCACTTTGGCAGAAAAAAATCAAAGAGCAAGTTATTATCTAAATGGAAAGAAACTGCAAAGTGCTACAGTACAAAGGGATCTGGGGGTCCTGGTGCATGAAACACAGAAGGTTAGTATGCAGGTACAGCAGGTGATCAGGAAGGCCAATGGAATCTTGGCTTTTATTGCAAGGGGGCTGGAGTATAAAAGCAGGGAAGTCTTGCTTCAGTTATACAGGGTACTGGTGAGGCCACACCTGGAATACTGCAGTTTTGGTTTCCATATTTAAGAAAAGATATACTTGCTCTCGAGGCAGTTAAGAGAAGGTTCACTCGGTTGATTCCGGAGATGAGGGGGTTGACTTATGAGGAAAGGTTGAGCCTCTACTCATTGGAATTCAGAAGAATGAGAGGCGATCTTATCGAAACATATAAGATTGTGAGGGGGATTGATCGGGTGGATGCGGTGAAGATGTTTCCACTGATGGGCGAGACTAGAACTAGGGGGCATAATCTTAGAATAAGGGGCTGCCCTTTCAAAACTGAGATGAGGAGAAACTTCTTCACTCAGAGGGTAGTAAATCTATGGAATTTGCTACCTCAGAGAGCTGTGGAAGCTGCGACATTAAATAAATTTAAAACGGAGATAGACAGTTTCCTAGCTGATAAGGGAATTAGGGGTTACGGGGAGCGGGCAGGGAAGTGGACGTGAGTCTAGGTTCGGATCAGCCATGATCCTATTGAATGGCGGAGCAGGCCCGAGGGGCCGTATGGCCTACTCCTGCTCCCACTTCTTATGTTCTTATGTTACAATCATTTACCAAAGTGTGGGAGATAATCCCACTATAAAATTAATTAACAAATTAACTGCTTCCTAGGATGTGCAACATTTAACTGAAAGTCTAACCCTTTCTCATAGGATAGTCTGGGATTTCCATCATTTTCAACAGGAATTCACAGCTGGCTAAGGCAGTTAGAGTTTTCCAAATTAATTCTGCATCTGGGAGCCAGAAACTGGACACCACATTCCAAAATGTGTGTCAGGAACTGTCCAAAGAATGCCGACATTGGGCTGTGTTGCCGTAACCCTGGTAGAAGCTACACGCCATCTCTGAGTTTAGCAAAACTTCAAACTTCAGGGGGAAAAACACAAAAGCAGATGATACCAAACATATTTGCTTCAAACAAGTCTTCGTAAGGGAAGGGCGATGAGAAATTTCCTGCAGCAGGTAAACTCCAGGCATTTACATTTTTGTCCATCTTTAAGGTTGGAGCCATTTAAAACGGGAAGCACTGAAATCAGATTTTTTTATATTCATTTTTGGGATGTGGGCATCATTGGCAAGGCCGGTGTTTATTGTCCATCCCCAGCTGCCCGAGAAGGTGGCAGTGATGATGAGCCGCCTTCTTGAACCGCTGCATAATCTGTGCAATCTGTTCAAACTCTGATTCGGTTCCAGATTCACATTACACAACAGCTGACTTGTATTTGAGATGCCTACAGATGTACGTTGCAACTCCAATATAAAACTATAAAATTCAACAACATTTGGCTACATATCACCAATTCAGTGTTGGAACAACCGCCACACCATGCGGTTTTTGATATACAGGAAACTCTGGTATCCGGCACCGATGGGACCGGGATGGTGCCGGTTGATTAAAAATTCTGGATGACGGAGAGGGTTATCTACCGAGGCTATTTTTAACAAACAAAAATAAAAAAAATCAAGAAATGTGCAGTATACAGTAATTGGGTCCTCACCTACAGAATGTTGTGTTAAATGGATGGTGGAAGATGCTTGATTAAGTACAGTACTGCCAGTTGAGGGTAATCCATAACTCTTTAATTACTTAACAGTAAAACAAAACTTATACAGTAAAGGACTGTATACAGCGCGGGAGAGTCAGACTCCTGTTATTGAGGTGTTCGGACTTCCGACAGCGCCAAGAAGCCGAGCAGTGGCAGTTTGGAGAACTACCCCCACTGACTAACTCGGCCACCGCGGGAGACTCGGACTCGGCAACATTTCCAGTTATTGCTTTCGGAGTATGAATTTTGCCGGTTCATAGAGAATTCCGAATATTTCGGTGCCGTTTAAACGAGAGTTTCCTGTATGTTGCAAACAGTGGAGTTTTCATGCAGTGTACAATGTCACAGCACTGTATACTGGCACATCCCAAGCAAATCAAAGACCCAAGGAAATGCCAACACTTCGATTAAGCAGCACAATTTTGCTACACTGACCGCATTAACATTACTCAGTCCTGGCCAATATTTATCCCTCAATCAACATAACAAAAACAGATTATCTGGTCATTATCACATTGCTGTTTGTGGGAGCTTGCTGTGCGCAAATTGGCTGCCGCGTTTCCCACATTACAACAGTGACTACACTTCAAAAGTACTTCATTAGCTGTAAAGCGCTTTGGGACGTCCGGTGGTCATGAAAGGTGCTATAGAAATGCAAGTCTTTCTTATTTCTTACTTTACTCTCCATAACCAGGCCCACTGGTTTATGGTCACCAAATGAAATTTTAATTTTATCCCATAGAATTCTGGGATTTCCACCATTGTTTTGAGGACCACATTCCTGTCCATTTTTCCAATAGAAACATAGGAATTGCTGTATGAAAAAAGACCACAGTCCATCTAGTTGGCCTTCTACCAATCTGGTAGTCACACGTTACAACGATAATGGAATTCCCTCCCTAAACCTCTCCACCTCTCTTTCATCCTTTAAGACGCTCCTTAAAACCTACCTCTTTGACCAAGCTTTTGGTCATCTGTCCTAGTATCTCCTTACGTGGCTCGGTGTCAAATTTATTATAACAGTCCTGTGAAGCGCCTTGGAACATTTTACTACGTTAAAGGGGCTATGTAAATGCAAGAAATTGTTGTCGGGAAACCAAACACTTAACTTTTAAATTCCAACCCCCACGGCCCTCAGCAACACTGACTGCCAGTGGTGTGTTTGCATCCCTCGTGTGCAGTGTGCTAGGGTGCAGGGGCACTACACACAACTGGCATCATCAGGATATGTTCATCCTCACTTTCAACGCAAACACCGATGAGCGGACAAGGGGCCAGGCACCCAGTATAAGCAGATCCTGCCCCAATTTTCACTCCGGCCTGTCCAGTTTTAGCATTTACACAATGAATTTCCTGTGTTAAATTGGAGGTTGATATCTTTAAACAAATTGAAACAAGAGTAAGTCATTTTTAGTTGCCACAATGTAATTTCTCCCAAGGGCCATCATGAATACAGCCGACTGCACTTCAAGAGCAGTCCTGATAACAGCAAGTGCTGCTTTAAAGTGAAGTACGGTCCACAAATGGATTTATCCGCTCAGTTTAATAGGAGAATTTCCTCCTCCATTTTGGACCCAAGATCGATCGATCAGAGTGTTTTCTAAATGGTGAGAAGCTGGGAGCTGTGGAGGAGCCGAGAGATTGAGGGGACGGACCAAGTACAGAAATCACTAAAAGCTAATGGGCAGGTACAAAAAATAATTGGCTAATGGAATGTTAAGGGTATAAAGGAGAGCTAGGCTGCTGTTCAGGGGTGAGAACAATGAACATAAGATGTAGGAGCAGGAGTAGGCCATTCGGCCCCTCGAGCCTGCTCCGCCATTCAGTGAGATCATGGCTGATCTAATCTTGGCCTCAACTCCACTTCCCTGCCCACTGCCCATAACCCTCGACTCCCTTATCGTTCAAAATTCTGTGTCACTGTGATGTCAGGAAGCACTTCTTCACACAAAGGGTGGTGGAAATCTGGAACTCTCCCCCCACAAAAAACTGAGATTGCTAGATTTTTGTTAGGCAAGGTCATTAAGGGTTACGGAACCAAGGATGGAGTTAAGATGCAGATCAGCCACAACCTAACTGAATGGGCGGAACAGGCTCAAAGGGCTGAATGGCCTCCCCCGTTCCTATTCTCTTACAGGTTTTCTTGTAGGAGAACTCCTGATCAGAACATTGCCCGATGCAAATGAATTTTCTCTTTGCAATTTGAGCTCACCTGTGTTAGTCATTCTTTTTAGAAAGCACATTCGACAATCATGTTGAACAACAGGTGGCTCCTGACTCACTCCTCACCCTTTCCTGTATTATTTTTATCTGGGTCTCAGATTCACGTTGTGACTTTTGAACACGAGAATGTCATCACACCAACATATTTGGATGTCAAATACCACTGAATTTAATCGATCGTCTCATTTATGACTTTTTGGCCAGCTGGTGAGGCCAAAAGCCTTGGGTCTCTCATTCAGAAATTGAAGTTGAGCTTGACCCTCGGGGCCTTGAACTAAGAGCTGCCAGTCGGAGTATCGAGCAACAGCAGTGTGGGATATATTGGTTGGGAGGCAAGGCACGCTGCAACATCTGTGTAGACTAATTGTGGCGATTTCTAAACCACATCACCTTCCTTTTAGGCAGCACGAACAGGGGTCGAGTCTCCTCCTCGCCGTCTCAACTTGGGTTTAAAAGGGACACTGTGGTGGAGCCACCAAGGGTCTCAGAACAATTAGTAATAATCCCTTTAACTACAGTGTAGTGCAGCCGCGGACTGCACCTTTAAACTGCCTGTTAACTGTACTGTATTGTGTTTTCCTGCACTCCACGTGATGACGTCATGACGCCGATCACGTGACCACCAGTGGCGAGGTGACGTCATCTTCCAGAATCTTCCAGTAGTCGTCGTCGAGTGCCCAGCAAGCTGTATAGACCTGTGTACCGTTTCTCCTGTAGTTTCCCTGTTAACTTCGTTGTTCATTAAAACCTGTTGATTTGATTCATCGAGTCGAATACCTTATTCAGATAGGAACCTCCGTTCCTACAACACCACACAAGTCACGTGTTAATCATTCACTGCTAAAAACAAGAGCTAACTGGCTAATCCTATTAAAGCTGCGTACTGTGTTGGCCATTAGCTGTGCATTTATTACATTTACGTTTGGAAGGGCTCGTGCAGAGTGATTCAGAATAAAGGCTCAATTCAGTTATACGGAGGCTCGGGCTACTTGGCTGAATCCAGTTTTCAGAGGCTGCTCCTATTGAGCTACAAAAAGTGAGTCCGAAATGGCAGCCTATCCCGTGCTGCCGCCTCACTGATCTTCAAAAGTGCGCAGTGATCCAAACTGGAATCTATTTGGAGCTATAATCCAGCCGGGGCTCAGTGGGCAGCACTCTCACCTCCGAGTCAGAAGGTTGTGGGTTCAAGTCCCACTCCAGAGACTTGAACACAAAATCTAGGTTGACACTCCAGTGCAGTACTGAGGGAGTGCTGCACGGTCTGAGGTGCCGTCTTTCAGATGAGACGTTAAACCGAGGCCCCCGTCTGCCCTCTCAGGTGACAGTAAAAGATCCCATGGCACTATTTCGAAGAAGAGCAGAGGAGTTATTCCCAGTATCCTGGCCAGTATTTCGAAGAAGAGCAGAGGAGTTATTCCCGGTATCCTGGCCAGTATTTCGAAGAAGAGCAGAGGAGTTATTCCCGGTATCCTGGCCAGTGTTTATCTCTCAAGCAACATCACAAAAAAAGATTCTTCTAGTTATTCTCACATTGCTGTTTGTGGGAGCTTGCTGTGCACAAATTGGGTGCCGCGTTTCCTACATTACAACAGTGACTACACTTCGAAAGTACTTCATTGGCTGTAAAGCGCTTTGGGACATTGAGGTCGTGAAAGGTGCTACAGAAATGCAAGTCTTCATTTCTTAAATTAGTGAATCTTCTAGATTCTGGGTTGGAAAGCCAGGTTTATATTGGGTTTGGAAGGCTCGAGTGCCCCTCCTCAAAACATACCAGCGCTAAGCAATCCGTCTTCTGGATCTTCGTTATCATACAGCACAGAAAGAGGCCATTCGGCCCATCCTGCCTGTGCCAACTCTTTGAAAGAGCTGTGCAATTAATCCCACTCCCCCATTCTTTCCCCGGCAAATTTCTTCCTTTTCAACCATTTATCAAATTCCCCTTTTGAAAGTTACTATTGAATCTGCTCCCCCCGCCCTTTCAGACAGCGCATTCCAGAATTCCAATAGTGCAGTACCAGTTGATTAATTTTGTTACGTTGACCCACAACTAACCAGCACACGCATACATAGTGACGTAATAAAACTCACTACGCACTTGGTGTGAGTATAAAGCAAGGCGTTAATCAACTTGTTTCAGAACATGGAGGTCTAGTTGTACTTCACTAGTTCCTTGTCTTACAAAATGTCCCTAGCAAGCTGGGGCCGACGCCCGTGTACTTGTACTCCTTGGACGGCGCCACCAGCTGGCTGTCCAGCATTATTTCATGAGTAGTTTCTTTATGAGGATGAGATTTATGACACATAACAAGATCTGTAAACCCCGTCCTGTGCACAGCCCATGAAGAGCTGGAATGGGACAATATAGCCCAACAATGATATTGGTGCACCAACCACAAGACAAGTTCCTGTGACTGTACCCCTGTAACAACCTAACTGAATGGCTTCACCAGTGGCCACGCTCGCTCCCTGGGCAGTTTGTCCTTCAGCAAATAAAGAGTTTGTAAATTGACTGCTGTAGGAAAACTATCTTCGTCGCACACAAAACGACCACGAACAGGCCCTAAAAGCCATTGAACTGTTGCTTCTGGTGAAGGTTAAGGGTGTGTTTGACGAGAGAATGTAAAAGAAATGTCACACCCTCAGACCCAAAAGTACTGCTTCCCAACGCCAACCTTTTGATTTTTTATATAAGAATGGGTTTGATGGAGGTCCAAAGCTTCATACACTTGAGATGCAAACTAATTCACAACAGGTCACATCCGGATGAGAGGGAGCACAGACTGGACTGATGTTCCAGAATCTCACTAACTGTTCCAACCAGCTGCCAGACAGCAGAATTGATCCCAAAAGCATACAAAACTAACTTCTTAATTTAAATTCATGTAAGTTCATGACCTGGGGGAGAGCAGAGGCGCGACCGGCGGCACTTAAAAGCGGCAGCAGCAAACAAGGCATACCAATTCAACAGCAGAGGAGAGAGGTAAAAAGTAATCCAAGTGTGACGTCACCAAGAAGCAGGTAAGTGATTGGTTGGTGAGTATTTCTTTTATTACAAGATTAAATTCTGCAGTTTATATTTTCTTGGGTCTCTGTGGTGTAGTGGGGACAGTTGGTAAATAAGCGCCCTAGAGTATATCTTTAACTGGTGGTATTGAATTAATTTAAATTAATTCAAGGGGTAAGTCATGCCAGGAGAGCCCAGCCCCGTGTTATGCTCCTCTTGCTCTATGTGGGAATTCAGGGACGCTGCCGGTGTCCCTGATGACCACGTGTGCCAGAAATGCATCCAGCTGCAGCTACTAACGGGCCGTATTGAGGCGCTGGAGCTGCGGATGGATGGGTTGTGGAGCATTCACGATGCTGAGAGGGTCGTGGATTACACGTATGATGAGTTGGTCACGCCGCAGGGTAGGGCTGCACAGGCAGAAGGGAAATGGGTGACCTCCAGGCGGAGCAGTAGAAGCAGGCAGGTAGTGCAGGAGACCCCTGTGGCCATCCCCCTTTCAAACAGGTATACCAATTTGAATACTGCTGAGGGGGATGACTCACCAGAGGAAGGCAGCAGCAGCCAACTTCCTGGCACCGGGGGTGTTGCTGCTGCTCAGGAAGGGAGGAAAGAGAGTGGGAGAGCAATAGTGGTAGGGGATTCTATCGTAAGGGGAACAGATAGACGGTTCTGTGGCCGTAGACGTGACTCCAGGATGGTTTGTTGCCTCCCTGGTCAAGGATGTCACTGAACGGCTGCAGGGCATTCTGAAGGGGGAGGGTGAACAGGCAGAGGTCGTGGTTCACATTGGGACCAACGACATAGGTAGGAAGAGGGATGAGGTCCTGCAACAAGAATTTAGGGAGCTAGGTAGCAGATTAAAGAGCAGGACCTCAAAGGTTGTAATCTCTGGATTACTCCCGGTGCCACGTGCTAGTACGTATAGGAATAGGAGGATAGAGCAGATGAATGCGTGGCTAAAGAGTTGGTGCAGGAGGGAGGGCTTTAGTTTCCTGGATCACTGGGCCTGCTTCTGGGAAAGGTGGGACTTGTACAAGTCGGACGGGTTGCACCTGAACCAGAGCGGGACAAATATCCTTGCGGGGAGGTTTGCTAGCACTGTTCGGGGGGGTTTAAAACTAAAATGGCAGGGGGTTGGGAACCTGAGCAGGGAGACAGAGGAAAGGAAAACAGGGATAAAAGCAAAAGATAGGAAGGAGAAAAACAAAAGTGGTAGTCAGAGAAATCAACGGTTTAAATCAAACGTGGCCACAGTAAATAATAATTCTAATAGGTCTAAGAGCGTTAAAAAAACAAGCCTGAAGGCTTTGTGTCTTAATTCGAGGAGCATTTGTAATAAGGTGGATGAATTGGCTGCGCAAATAGAGGTAAACGAATACGATTTGGTTGGGATTACAGAAACATGGCTCAAGGATGGCCAAGACTGGGAACTGAACATCCAGGGGTATTCGATATTCAGGAAAGATTGGCAAAAAGGAAAGGGAGGTGGGGTAGCATTACTGGTTAAAGAAGGGATTAATACAACTGTAATGAAGGATATTAGCTCTGATGATGTGGAATCTGTATGGGTAGAATTGAGAAATACTAAAGGGAAAAAAACATTAGTGGGAGTGGTATATAGACCGCCAAACAGTAAGGTGGAGGTTGGGGATGTCATTAAAAGGGAAATTAAAGAAGCGTGCAATAAGGGCACAGCAGTCATCATGGGTGACTTTAATCTACATATAGATTGGGCCAACCAAATTAGTAACAATACTGTGGAGGAGGAATTCCTGGAGTGTTTGCGGGATGGTTTCCTGGACCAATATGTCGAGGAACCAACCAGAGATCAGGCCATCATAGACTGGGTATTATGTAACGAGAAAGGATTAATTAGCAATCTTGTACGAGGCCCCTTGGGTCGGAGCGATCATAATATGATAGAATTCTTCATTAAGCTGGAGAATAAAGTAGTTGACTCAGAGACAATGGTCCTCAATTTAAATAAAGGAAACTACGATGGTCTGAGGAGCGAGTTGGGTAGGATTGAGTGGGGAATGGCGCTCAAAGGGTTGACGGTGGATAGGCAATGGCAAACATTCAAAGACCGAATGGATGAGCTACAGAATTTGTTCATCCCAGTTTGGCATAAAAATAAAACAAAAAAGGTGACTCAACCGTGGCTAACAAGGGAAATTATGGATAGCATAAGATCCAAGGAGAGGACATATAAATTGGCTTGAAAAAGCAATAATCCTGAGGATTGGGAGCAGTTTAGGAGTCAACAAAGGAGGACAAAGGGATTAATTAAGAAAGGGAAAATAGAATATGAGAGTAAGCTAGCAGGGAACATAAAAACTGACTGTAAAAGCTTTTATAGATATGTGAAAAGAAAAAGATTAGTGAAGTCAAGCGTATGTCCCTTACAGTCAGAATCAGGGGAATTTATAATGGGAAACAAGGAAATGGCAGGCCAACTAAATACATACTTTGGTTCTGTCTTCACAAAGGAGGACACAAATAACCTCCCAGAGATGCCAGGGAACATAGGGTCTGATGAAAGAGAGGAACTGAAAGAAATCAGTATTTGTAGGGAAATGGTGTTAGGAAAATTGATGGGACTGAAGGCCGATAAATCCCCAGGGCCTGATGGTCTACATCCCAGGGTACTTAAGGAAGTGGCCCTAGAGATAGTAGATGCATTGCTGGTCATCTTCCAGAACTCGATAGACTCTGGAATGGTACCCATGGATTGGAGGGTAGCTAATGTTACCCCACTATTCAAAAAAGGTGGTAGAGAAAAAGCGGGGAATTATAGACCGGTAAGCCTGACATCGGTAGTGGGGAAAATGCTAGAGTCTATTATAAAAGATGTAATAGCAGAGCACTTGGAAAGCAGGGACAGGATCGGACAAAGTCAACATGGATTTACAAAAGGTAAATCATGCTTGACTAATCTACTGGAATTTTTTGAGGATGTAACTGGTAAAATAGGTAAGGGAGAACCAGTGGATGTGGTGTATTTTGACTTTCAGAAGGCTTTCGATAAGGTCCCACACAAGAGATTAGCGTGCAAAATTAAGGCACATGGGATTGGGGGCAAGGTATTGACTTGGATAGAGAACTGGTTGGCGGACAGAAAGCAAAGAGTTGGAATAAACGGGTCGTTTTCCAAGTGGCAGGCAGTGACTAGTGGGGTACCGCAAGGATCGGTCCTAGGACCCCAGCTGTTCACAATATATATTAATGATCTGGACGAGGGAATTGGATGTAATATCTCCAAATTTGCAGACGACACAAAGCTGGGCGGGAGGGTAAGCTGCGAGGAGGATGTCTGGAAACTCCAGTACGATTTGGACAGGTTGGGTGATTGGGCAGAAACATGGCAAATGCAATGCACGATAATGTGGATAAATGTGAGGTTATCCACTTTGGTGGCAAAAACAGGAAGGCAGATTATTATTTGAATGGCAATAGATTGGGAGAAGGGGAAGTGCAAAGAGACCTGGGTGTCCTTGTGCACCAGTCGCTGAAGGTAAGCATGCAGGTGCAGCAGGCGGTTAAGGCGGCAAATGGTATGTTGGCCTTCGTAGCAAGAGGGTTCGAGTACAGGAACAAGGATGCCTTGCTACAGTTGTACAGGGCCTTGGTGAGACCGCACCTCGAGTATTGTGTGCAGTTTTGGTCACCTTACCTGAGGAAGGACGTTCTTGCCATGGAGGGAGTGCAGCGAAGATTCACCAGGCTGATACCTGGGATGGCAGGAATGACGTATGAGGAGAGATTGTGTCGATTGGGCTTATACTCACTGGAGTTTAGAAGATTGAGAGGGGATCTCATCGAAACCTATAAAATTCTGTCAGGTCTGGACAGACTAGATGCAAGAAGGATGTTTCTGATGGCCGGGGAGTCCAGAACCAGGGGTCATAGTCTAAGGATAAGGGGTAAGCCATTTAGGACTGAAATGAGGAGGAATTTCTTCACCCAGAGAGTGGTGAACCTGTGGAATTCTCTGCCACAGAGGGCGGTGGGGGCTAGTTCATTAAATGTATTCAAGAAAGAGTTGGATATATTTCTTGAGGCTAAAGGGATCAAGGGATATGGGGAAAAGGCAGGGACAGGGTACTGAATTTGGATGATCAGCCATGATCACATTGAATGGCGGAGCAGGCTCGAAGGGCCGAATGGCCTACTCCTGCTCCTATCTTCTATGTTTCTATGTCAGTTAATTTTTGTGATCTCGATGAAGGATTTATATAGTGTGTCCTTAACAAACTCAGAACATGCCAAAGTGAATTACTTTTGAAGTGTAGCCACTGTAGTAATGTAGAAAACCATTAGCCAATTTGCACACAGCAAGCTCCCACAAACAGAAAGGAGATAAATTACCAGATTATCTGTTTTTAGTAGCATTGGCCAAGACACCAGGAGAACACCCCTGCTCTTTGAATAGTGTCATGGGTTCTTTTATGACTGTCTGAGAGGGTTTGGTGAGACATCTCATCCGAGTAACGCCATCTCTGACAGTGCTGCACTCCCTCAGTACTGCACTGCATTGAAGTGTCAGTCAAGATTATGTGCTCAAGTCTCTAAAGTGGAGCTTGACCCCACAACCTTGTGAAACAGTGTTGACCGTGTTCCTCGGTGACATGTCTGACACCCAATAATCAATATTAAGTGTTCTTGTCACATATGAACTTGGCAACTAACGTTTGCAAAGCTGTCCACCACGAGAGGCGATTCATTAAAATTTGGAGTGTCTCAGAACACAAAATAATGTAAACTTCACGCACACAATGTGTTTCCAGCAAGTAAAATCAATTGGCAAGTTTGCACTAGAGTCGCACTCAGATCATAAAATGGGCACCCAGAGTTATTGAGGGCTATGTTGGTGTCGGTTGTGGAAGTATTTTTAAAGGAGTCAACAAGACAACATTGCTGCGTTGAGATCAAGGTACCAACATAGGCTTGGACATTCCGGAGCAAGATGTCCAGTCGTGTCACCAAATACCACAACGCCAACAAGAACATTTACTCTCTCTCTCTCTCTCTCACACGCGCACACACACACACACACTCTCTCTCTCACACACACACTCTCTCTCTCACACACACTCTCTCTCTCTCTCACACGCGCGCACACACACACACTCTCTCTCTCACACACACACACACTCACCAGCTTTTAATACCTGTAATATTGCCTGCAAAAGACTGTGGAAATAAAAGCACATTCTAAACTCTAGATTCTGTCTGCTTCCAATTGCATTACTGCTCCCATACTATTACACATAATTGGAAAAAATGCATAACCTCAGACGTGGTAACAGATTTGAAAAGGGCGAATTCCCAACAGCTTCAAGTTTCAGTTCCCATCACTCCAGGGAAGAGTGTGGAAGAAAGATGGTTGTTCCAAGTTATCGTCTTACAAGGCGCAAGGCAGCATACAGCGGGAATGCAATTCTGTGCGGTGATCACAGGGCTGGTGACAAGTAGAGAAATTTACTGAATAAACTGGGTATTAGACTGAAAGAGAGCTTAATGGGAGAATCCAGAAAATGTACAACCTTTCACCGATCAAAACGAACCCAATTCAAGCGAGTAATTGGGTACTGCATTCCTCTTAGTTCTAAGTTGCTTAATTCAAAGCATCTGACTATTCAATGTTTTTAAATACTAAGTTAACATTGTTATTTATGTTGCTTTATTTAAGTTATTGGTTAATTCAATTTTTTAAACACAAAGTTGACTGAATTATTAAACGCGGACTGTATAAATGGGGACATGAATGGCACTGGGTGATCTGAACAATGGAAAAACATGCCTTTCCCATCCTCAGGACATCCCAAAGCGTTTCACAGGCAATGACTTTCTTATGAAGAGTAGTCACTGTTGGTTTGCAAGCAAACGTGGCAACCAGTTTACACACAGCAAGGTCCCAGTATCAGCAATGAGATAAGTGGCCAGGTCATCTAAATTGGTGCTGATGGTTGGGGGATAAATATTGGCCAGGACACGGAGAATTACCTTGCTCTTCTTCAAAACAGTGCCATGGGAACTTTTATGAGGGGGCAGAATGGGCCTCGGTTTAACGTCACGTGAAAGACGGCACCTCCGACAGTGCAGCGCTCCCTCAGTACTGCCCCTCCGACAGTGCGGCGCTCCCTCAGTACTGCCCCTCCGACGGTGCAGCGCTCCCTCAGTACTGCCCCTCCGACAGTGCAGCGCTCCCTCAGTACTGCCCCTCCGACGGTGCAGCACTCCCTCAGTACTGCCCCTCCGACGGTGCAGCGCTCCCTCAGTACTGCCCCTCCGACAGTGCGGCGCTCCCTCAGTACTGCCCCTCCGACAGTGCGGCACTCCCTCAGTACTGCCCCTCCGACAGTGCGGCGCTCCCTCAGTACTGCCCCTCCGACGGTGCAGCACTCCCTCAGTACTGCCCCTCCGACGGTGCAGCGCTCCCTCAGTACTGCCCCTCCGACGGTGCAGCGCTCCCTCAGTACTGTCCCTCCGACGGTGCAGCGCTCCCTCAGTACTGCCCCCTCCGACGGTGCAGCGCTCCCTCAGTACTGCCCCCTCGACGGTGCAGCGCTCCCTCGGTACTGCCCCCTCGACGGTGCAGTGCTCCCTCAGTATTGCCCCCTCGACGGTGCAGTGCTCCCTCAGTATTGCCCCAGTGTGTCAGCCTGGATTACACGCTCTAATCTCTAGAGTGGGACTTGAACCTACAGCCATTTGACTCAGAGACGAGAGAGCTGCCCACTGAGCCACAGCCGGCACTGACATCATAAATACAACCTTGCTGACTGCACACTGACTACAGCAGTTCTTCGCTATAACTGTCTGAGCTTCTACACCGCGGTACCATTACAGGAAGTGTCGTCTGCTAAGCGGCTCTATAATCTCGCAAAGTGCCTGCACTCAGTGATGGTTTTCAGCAGCCCTGTCTAACCATTTTAAACTGCTGGTTGGAGCGAGCCAGGAACAGACATTTTGTCTCGAACTCACCCTTCTGCACCATGATGTCCCACTCCAGTGGCACCATTAGTGGCGATTGCGGCCCTCATCCCATTTTCCTATTCATGATGTGTTGAGAGCATCATTACATAGGCAGCTTCCTCGCTGCTTATAACCAGCAGTCCTGAAGTACAACACACAGTGACTTATCCCGGCATATCCCAGGAACAGGTCACATTGCTCCCCCCTCACAACACATGTATTTTCTCCTGCAACACCAGAAAACAAGCTTATGCGCTTGACTAGGAGGGCAACTGTAGTCATCTCAATTGTCAGCGAGACGAAATGCAACACACATGGCCACTTGTTACCAATGGGGTCCGTTTGGCTGTAAATGTGAAAGTTCAATTCAGTCATTTTGGGAAAAAAAAGTTGTCAAAATAAAGCGTGAAACGTGAACGCAAGTTTTCACAATCGTATGAGGAACGTGCAACTGTTACCTATTGACCGTGATCAGCTGAGACACATGACTTTTGTACCTCAGTCCAATCACTGCCATCCTTCAGCTGCCACATGACAAATTCTCGATTCAAAACTATTGTAGAACAACCAGAAAACATCCCAAACAAACAGAGGTACATCATACTTGATCCAGGTGAAGTTTAGAAACTGTTTGAACTTTACTGGACCCCTTGCAACTCACTCACAATCTAACTTTGATAGCTTTACATCTGCATGCCATATCAATCCCACGGCCAGTGAAGTTAATACCAATCCTAACCATTCAATGTGAATGTATTAGTCATGCTGGGCCGAATCCATTGCTTAGCCTGTGTGATTCATTCACGAGAGATATTCAGATGATTCAAATTCCCCAAGCAGATGCAGTGAGCTATACACACTCAGGCAGCCAGAGCACAAGGGTTTACAAAAAGTAACAAAAGACCAAGAAGGTCATCTCTTTATTCTGAGGCTTGATATTCTCTTCTCCCCAGTTCTTAGGCCAAGGAGGTAGGCAAGAAAACTGTCCCCACTCTCTGCTAGTTACCTTTGCAACCCCCTTGTACCCCCGCATCCCATCCCCAACCTGCACACCTTGGTCACATCCGACTTTCAGCCCCATACACACGTTTCCACTGTACAGGACCTCATGCCCTCTCCTTTCTACATAACACGATACATCTTTCCTCCTTCAAACTGCTTTCCATTATTCTGTTAAAAGTTCTTCCAGTCAGCACAAGGAGTCTCTCCATTTCTGGCAGGAGGCAGAGGGTGATGGTCGAAGGTTGCTTTTGTGACTGGAAGCCTGTGTCCAGTGGGGTACCTCAGGGATCGGTGCTGGGTCCCTTGTTGTTTGTGATCTACATAAATGATTTGGATGAGAATGTGAAAGGTATGATCAGTAAGTTCGCAGATGACACGAAAATTGGTGGGGTGGTAAATTGCGAGGAGGAAAGCCTCAGGCTACAGGACGATATAAACGGGTTGGTCAGATGGGCGGAAAAGTGGCAAATGGAATTTAACCCTGAAAAGTGCGAGGTGATGCATTTTGGACGGACAAATAAAGCAAGGGAATACACAATGAGTGGTAGGACCCTAGGAAGTACAGAGGGTCAGAGGGACCTTGGTGTACATGTACATAGATCCCTGAAGGCAGCGGAACAGGTAGATAAGGTGGTTAAAAAGGCATATGGGATACTTGCCTTCATTAGCCGAGGCATAGAATATAAGAGCAGGGAGGTTATGATGGAGCTGTACAAAACGCTGGTGAGGCCACAGCTGGAGTACTGTGTGCAGTTCTGGTCGCCTCACTATAGGAAGGATGTGATTGCCTTGGAGAGGGTGCAGAGAAGATTCACCAGGATGTTACCTGGGATGGAGCGCCTCAGCTATGAAGAAAGACTAAACAGGCTGGGGTTGTTTTCCTTGGAGCAAAGAAGGCTGAGGGGGGACCTGATTGAGGTGTACAAAATGATGAGGGGCATAGATAAGGTAGACAAAGAGGAACTTTTCCCCTTAGTAGGGGGGTCAATAACAAGGGGGCATAGATTCAGGGTAAGGGGCAGGAGATTTAGAGGGGATTTGAGGAGGAACTTTTTCACCCAGAGGGTGGTTGGAATGTGGAACTCAATGCCTAAAGGGGTGGTAGAGGCAGGAACGCTCACAACATTCAAGAAGCATTTGGATGAGCACTTGAAATGCCATTGCATACAAGGCTATGGACCAAATGCTGGAAAATGGGATTAGACTGGACAGGGATGGATGGGCGGCGCAGACACGATGGGCCGAAGGGCCTCTTTCTGTGCTGTAAAACTCTATGACTCTTTCAGCGAGTACATAACCACTTCGACTTGTCCAGTAACAATGTCCTCGTTGTTCAGTCATCCTTCTAATTTTCCTCATTCAATGAGCATCATCATGGTCTTTGAATTGATACCGAGCCCTGCTTAACGGCTTAATCATCATGATGGTTTATTTAAATGCATTAATTAATTCGCGGGATGTGGGTGTCGCTGACAAGGCCGGCATTTATTGCCCATCCCTAGTTGCCCTTGAGAAGGCGGTGGTGAGCCGCCTTCTTGAACCACTGCAGTCTGTGTGGTGAAGGTACTCCCACAGTGCTGTTAGGGAGGGAGTTCAAGGATTTTGACCCAGTGACGATGGACGAGCAACGATATACTTCTAAGTAAGGATGGTGTTTGATTTAGAGGTGAACTTGGAGGTGGTGGTGTTCCCATGCGCCTGCTGCCTTTGTCCTTCTAGGTGGAAGAGGTCGTGGGTTTGGGAGGTGCTGTCGAAGAAGCCTTAGCGAGTTGCTGCAGTGCATCTTGTAGATGGTACACACTGCAGCCACGGTGCGCCGGTGGTGGAGGGAGTGAATGTTGAAGGTGGTGGATGGGGTGCCAATCAAGTGGGTTGCTTTGTCCTGGATGGTGTCGAGCTTCATGAGTGTTGTTGGAGCTGCACTCATCCAGGCAAGTGGAGAGTATTCCATCACCAAGGATCCAGCACATGACACTAGGCAAGAGATTGAGCAAACTGTCTAGACTCAGTAAGTTTGGCTGCTGTATGGACAGATCTTTAGCAAGTCTCCAGGTCACTGACCGCAACAAGTTCTAGCAGTTTTACATTTGACTTGCAGCCAGCTGCATGGGGACCTGGACTTTGGGTACCCGGAACTTATGTGCAGTGTAAAAGTCATAGAGTCATAGAGTTATACAGCACAGAAAGAGGCCCTTCGGCCCATCGTGTCCACGCCAGCCATCAAGCCCTGTCTAATCTAATCCCATTTTCCAGCATTTGGTCCGTAGCCTTGTATGCTATGGCATTTCAAGTGCTCATCCAAATGCTTCTTGAATGTTGTGAGGGTTCCTGCCTCTACCACCCTTTCAGGCAGTGAGTTCCAGATTCCAACCACCCTCTGGGTGAAAAGGTTCCTCCTCAAATCCCCTCTAAACCTCCTGCCCCTTACCTTGAATCTATGCCCCCTTGTTATTGACCCCTCTACTAAGGGAAAAAGTTCCTTTCCATCTACCCTATCTATGCCCCTCATAATTTTGTACACCTCAATCAGTTCCCCCCTCAGCCTTCTCTGCTGCAAGGAAAACCCCAGCCTGTCCAGTCTTTCTTCATAGCTGAAGCGCTCCAGCCCAGGTAACATCCTGGTGAATCTCCTCTGCACCCTCTCCAAAGCAATCACATCCTTCCTATAGTGTGGCGACCAGAACTGCACACAGTATTCCAGCTGTGGCCTAACCAGCGTTTTGTACAGCTCCATCATAACCTCCCTGCTCTTATAGTCTATGCCTCGGCTAATGAAGGCAAGTATCCCATATGCCTTTTTAACCACCTTATCCACCTGTTCTGCTGCCTTCAGGGATCTATGTACATGTACACCAAGGTCCCTCTGATCCTCTGTCTTTCCTAGGGTTTTACCATTCATTGTGTATTCCCTTGCCTTGTTAATCCCTCCAAAATGCATCACCTCACACTTTTCAGGGTTAAATTCCATTTGCCACTGTTCCACCCATCCGCCCAAAAGTGTCTCGACATATTGAAGTTCCTTGGTGGAAAGAGAGAGGAAAATGTAATTCTTTTTAAAAAGGACACTCTTAGTACAAGAGCCTGAAAAACTGCTCAATTTACCAAACTAAGGACGGGAGGATGAGCATATCAAACAGGTAAAAGTTTACGGCTACAAGGTGACACAGGTTTTAGAAGAAGCACAAGTGAAATTTCACAAGATAGGCCTGATCCCAGGATCTTCATGAACCTAGGAACTAGAACTATTCTGTTTTTCTCTCTAGAAAGTGATGGAAAGATGAAAAGATGGAAATAAAGTCTTCGCTCTGACCAAAAGTGGCTAATAAATGAGTGTTATACAAATAAGGCGGCTGTAGGAACATCATGGAATACAACTGCTACATGCCTGCCCTGGGACCAGAAAACAAACCATTTACATTGCCATTAGGTGCCTTTACTGTGCAAGATTTTCTAAATGTCAAAGCTGGAATATAGAAATTGTTTGTGAACAGTTAAGTCGCCTGTGGAAGGTTCCAAGATGAACTGTAATAGATTTGGCCATCATTCTAACACAATGGACCTGGCTTATGAAAAAGAGCGAATGGTTGAAAGACATAGAACATTCTGATGTAAAAGTTCATACTTTCTAGATCAGTTTGACCAAGATTTGAATACCGTATTCTATAAAAACCCGGGTTCAGAATAAAAGTGCAGCAATCAGTACAGCGCCCTCATTGGGTTCGGGTCTCTGAAGCCATTGAGTCAAAGCCTATATTGGCTACTAGTCAGTTTCTGTGCTCTAAAACAGTACGCTACCGATGAACAAAGTACTGAGGTCATGTCCTCGAGGGTGACTGATAACAGGATGTTCTCAGACTGACCCCCAGAGATGAGCAGTCACACCCAAGATGTTACAACATGAAATTAAGTTTCTTCTCCTCACTTGCATATTGGCTCACTGATACGAGTTGCTTAGACGATGCAGATAATGGTGCCTTTATACAACAGCTACCGGTCACGGCAGTGGCCGCAATAATTGGTGCAGCCCGGTCCGAGTGTACTCAGAGCTCCTTTCCCAGAGGTTGAAGCGTCAATGTCTGGAGAGCACATTTAGATTATATCAGCTGGAGTACTGTGTCCAATTCTGGGCACCACACTTTAGGAAGGACGTGAAGGCTTTGGAGAGGGTGCAGAGGAGATTTACTAAAATGGATCCAGGGATGAGGGATTACAGTTGCGTGGATAGACTAGAGAAGCTGGGATTGTTCTCCTTAGAGCAGAGAAGGCTAGGAGGAGATTTGATCGAGGTGTTTAAAATCATGAAGGGTTTAGATAGGAGTAAATAAAGAGAAACTGTTTCCAATGGCTGAAGGGTCGATAACGAGAGTGTGCAGATTTAAGGTGATTGGCAAAAGAACCAGAGGCGACATGAGGAAAAACCTTTTTACACAGCGAGTGGTTAGGATTTGGAATGCGTTGCCTGATAGGGCGGTGGATACAGATTCAATAGAAGCCTTCAAACAGGAATTGGATAAATACTTAAATTGCAGGAGTATGGGGAAAGAGTGGGGGAGTGGGACTGACTGGATTGCTCTTCGAAAGAGCCGGTGCGGGCTCGATGGACCGAATGGCCTCCTTCTGTGCTGTACTATTTTAGGATTCTATAACTTCAGGTATGTACTGGACTAGAGTTATACTGCAACTTCAGCTTTGCTGCAAAGCAGAAACCTATTAGCAGTAATGGTAAAGTTGCAGAGGAAAAACACCCTCACAGTATCTTTGACCCAGAAAGGATGTTCTGCTTTAGAGAGCTGGGAGCCGGCCAAGCCTGGACTTGAGCACCCCTTGGGGACGAGAGGGATCAGTCACAGGATGGCTTTTGGGTCGTTAGTCAATTTAGAAACTTTCCAGTATTCCAACTGAGAAAATTACATCGTACAGACAAACTTAATGTAGTCATTGCAAAAAATGTGTGGGCGGTGTGTAAAACAGGCTGCCGATTGGTTACTAAGACGAAGAGCCCCAATAAGGTATAAGAGGAGGGGGTGTCACAATATTAATTAAGGAGTCAATTACTGCAGTAAGGAGGGATGACATATTAGCAGGTTCCTCTAATGAGGCCATATGGGTGGAACTTAAAAACAAAAAGGGGGCAAGCACTTTGCTGGGAGTGTACTATAGGCCTCCAAACAGTCAGGGGGAGATAGAGGAACAGATATGTAGGCAAATCTCAGAGAAATGTGCAAATAATAGGGTAATAATAATGGGGGATTTCAACTTCCCCAATATTAACTGGGATAGTCAGAGTGTGAAAGGCACAGAGGGTGTAGAATTCTTAAAGTGCATCCAGGAGAGCTTTTTGAGCCAGCATGTAGAAGGTCCTACAAGAGAGGGGGCGGTACTGGACCTAATTCTAGGGAATGTGGCCGGCCAAGTGGAGGAAGTGCTAGTAGGTGAGCACTTTGGTGACAGTGACCATAATATGGTGAGATTTAAGGTGGTCATGGAAAAGGACAGGGATGGGCCGGAAATAAAGGTTCTAAATTGGGGGAAGGCCGATTTTAATAGGATAAGGCAGGATCTGGCCAAAATGGACTGGGATCAGCTACTTGTAGGAAAATCCGCATTGGAGCAATGGGAGGCTTTCAGAAGGGAGATTGAGATCATACAATGGCAACATGTTCCCGTAAAGGTCAAGGGTGGTTCCAAAAACCACAGGGAACCTTGGATGTCAGGGGATATACGAGAATGGATTAGAAAAAAGAGGGCTTTTGGCAGATACAAAAGGCTAAAGACGGAGGAAGCCCTAGAGGAGTACAAAAAGTGCAGGGGGATACTTAAAAAAGAAATTAGGAGATCAAGGAGGGGCCATGAAATAACACTGGCGAGCAAAATAAAGGAAAATCCTAAGATGTTTTATAAGTATATTAAGGGTAAGAGGATAACTAGGGAAAAAATAGGGCCATTAGGGACAAAAGTGGCAATCTGTGTGTGGAGCCGGAAGATGTAGGAGGGGTTCTAAATGAATTTTTTGCATCTGTTTTCACTATGGAGAAGGACGATGTAGACATAGAAATAGGGCGGGGGGACTGTGATATGCTCGAACATATTAACATCGAGAGGGAGGAGGTATTGGCGGTTTTAGCAGGCCTAAAAATGGATAAATCCCCAGGCCCGGACGAAATGTATCCCAGGCTGCTGTGTGAGGCAAAGGAAGAGATTGCGGGGGCTCTAACACATATATTCAGAACCTCTCTGGCCACAGGGGATGTGCCAGAGGACTGGAGAACCGCTAATGTAGTACCATTATTCAAGAAGGGGAGTAGGGAAAAACCGGGGAACTACAGGCCAGCGAGCCTAACATCAGTGGTAGGAAAATTATTGGAAAAAATTCTGAGGGACAAAATTAGTCTCCACTTGGAGAGGCAAGGATTAATCAGGGATAGTCAACATGGCTTTGTCAAGGGAAGATCATGTCTGACTAATTTGATTGAATTTTTTGAGGGGGTGACTAGGTGTGTGGATGAGGGTAACGCAGTGGATGTGGTATACATGGATTTCAGTAAGGCCTTCGATAAAGTCCCGCACAGGAGACTGGTCAAGAAGGTAAGAGCCCATGGAATCCAGGGTGCCTTGGCACATTGGATACAAAACTGGCTTAGTGGCAGAAGGCAGAGGGTGATGGTCGAAGGTTGTTTTTGTGACTGGAAGCCTGTGGCCAGTGGGGTACCACAGGGATCGGTGCTGGGTCCCTTGCTGTTTGTGGTCTACATTAATGACTTGGATATGAATGTAAAGGGTATGATCAGTAAGTTCGCGGATGATACAAAAATTGGTAGGGTGGTAAATAGCGAGGAGGGTAGCCTCAGTCTGCAGGACGATATAGATGGGTTGGTCAGATGGGCGGAACAGTGGCAAATGGAATTTAACCCGGAAAAGTGCGAGGTGATGCACTTTGGGGGGACTAACAAGGCAAAGGAATACACAATGAATGGAAAGACCCTAGGCAAGACGGAGGGTCAGAGGGATCTGGGTGTGCAAGTACACAGGTCCCTGAAGGCGGCGGAACAGGTGGATAAGGTGGTATAAAAGGCATATGGGATACTTGCCTTCATTAGCCGAGGCATTGAATATAAGAGCAAGGAGGTTATGATGGAGCTGTATAAAACACTGGTTAGGCCACAGCTGGAATACTGTGTGCAGTTCTGGTCGCCACACTACAGGAAGGATGTGATAGCTTTGGAGAGGGTGCAGAGGAGATTCACCAGGATGTTACCAGGGCTGGAGCGCTTCAGCTATGAAGAGAGACTGGGCAGATTGGGTTTGTTTTCCTTGGAGCAGAAGAGGCTGAGGGGGGACATGATTGAGGTGTACAAAATTATGAGGGGCATAGATAGGATGGATACTAAGGAGCTTTTTCCCTTAGTAGAAGGGTCAATAACTAGGGGGCATAGATTCAAGGTAAAGGGCGGGAGGTTTAGAGGGGATTTGAGAAAGAACTTTTTCACCCAGAGGGTGGTTGGAGTCTGGAACTCACTGCCTGAAAGGGTTGTGGAGGCAGAAACCCTCACAACATTCAAGAAGCATTTGGATGAGCACTTGAAATGCCATAGCATACAAGGCTACGGACCAAATGCTGGAATATGGGATTAGATTAGACAGGGCTTGATGGCCGGCGCGGACACGATGGGCCGAAGGGCCTCGATCCGTGCTGTATAACTCTATGACTCTATGACTCTGTGACTAAGGTAGATTTACCCATTAGATCCACAAAGCTGAACAAGTGTGTATTATCACTGTTTCTAGACATGCCATATTTCTGTAACCTCCTCCAGCCCGACACTGCCCCCACCCCACCCCACAAAAAAATCTCCATTCCTGACTCGGGCCTCTTGTGCATCACCACCTTCTCTTCCCCACCATCACCCCATTGACAGCCGCGCCTTCAGCCATCTAAGCCCCACACTCTGGAATTTCCTCCCTAAACCTCTCAACTTCTTTCTCTTCCTTAAAACCCACTTCTTTGATCAAGATTTTGGTTGCCCCTCCTAATATCGCGGCTTTGTCTTGCTGCCCATCTTTATCTGATTACGCCTGTGAAGCAGCTTGCGATGGTTTTCTACACTGGAGTCACTCTATAAATGCAAGTTGTTGCTGTTGTAGTAGGCTCAAAAAAGCATGCACGGAACGGTCAGTGAGGTAATTGTATGAAGCATTCGATCACGCACTCCAAGCAGGCTGTTGCTCTACTTTGAGCACCTTCTAAAGATTAAAAGGCAAAGTTTAGTTTAGAAACATTCACGATGCTGAGAGGGTCATGCATAACACATTTAGTGAGTTGGTCACACCGCAGGTAAGGGCTGCACAGGCAGAAGGGAAATGGGTGACCATCAGGCAGAGCAGTAGAGGCAGGCAGGTGGTGCAGGGGACCCCTGTGGCCATCCCCCTCTCAAACAGGTATACCGATTTGGATACTGTTGAGGGGGGATGACTTACCAGAGGAAGGTAGCAGCAACCAACTTCCTGCACCAGGGGTGCTTCTGCTGCTCAGGAAGGGAGGAAAAAGAGTGGGAGAGCAATAGTGGTAGGGGATTCTATCGTAAGGGGAACAGATAGGCGTTTCTGTGGCCGTAGACGTGACTCCAGGATGGTTTGTTGCCTCCCTGGTGCCAGGGTCAAGGATGTCACTGAACGGCTGCAGGGCATTCTGAAGGGGGAGGGTGAACAGTCAGAGGTCGTGGTTCACATTGGGACCAATGACATGGGTAGGAAGAGGGATGAGGTCCTGCAGCAAGAATTTAGGGAGCTAGGTAACAGATTAAAGAGCAGGACCTCAAGGGTTGTAATCTCTGGATTACTCCCGGTGCCACGTGCTAGTGAGTATAGGAATAGGAGGATAGAGCAGATGAATGCGTGGCTAAAGAGTTGGTGCAGGAGGGAGGGCTTTAGTTTCCTGGATCACTGGGCCTGCTTCTGGGGAAGGTGGGACTTGTACAAGTCGGACAGGTTGCACCTGAACCAGAACGGGACAAATATCCTTGCGGGGAGGTTTGCTAGCACTGTTCGGGGGGGTTTAAACTAACTTGGCAGGGGGATGGGATACAGAGTGGAGCTATAATAGGGGGTGATGTACAGCCAAATATAGAGGAAAAAACAAGTCAGCTTGGAAGGCAGAGCAAATATGTAACGGCACAAGGGAGTATGGCAAGGCTGGATGGCATTTATTTTAATGCAAGGAGTCTTACGAATAAGGTGGATGAACTGAAGTTGTTGATGAACACATGGGAGTATGATATTGTTGCTATCACAGAGACATGGTTGAGGGAGGGGCAAGACTGGCAGCTCAATATTCCGGGGTATAGAATCTTCAGGCGAGACAGAGGGGGGTGTAAAAGAGGGGGTGTCGCAATATTAATTAAGGAGTCAATTACTGCTGTAAGGAGGGATGATATATTAACAGGTTCCTCTAATGAGGCCATATGGGTTGAACTTAAAAACAAAAAGGGGGCTAGCACTTTGCTGGGAGTGTACTATAGGCCCCCAAACAGCCAGGGGGAGATAGAGAAACAGATATGTAGGCAAATCTCAGAGAAGTGTGCAAATAATAGGGTAATAATAGTGGGGGATTTCAACTTCCCCAATATTAACTGGGATAGTCAGAGTGTAAAAGGCTTAGAGGGTGCAGAATTCTTAAAGTGCATCCAGGAGAGCTTTTTGAGCCAGCATGTAGAAAGTCCTACAAGAGAGGGGGTGGTACTGGACCTAATTCTAGGGAATGTGGCCGGGCAAGTGGTAGATGTGTTAGTAGGTGAGTACTTTGGTGACAGTGACCATAATTCGGTGAGATTTAAGGTAGTCATGGAAAAGGACAAGGATGGACCGGAAATAAAGGTTCTAAATTGGGGGAAGGCCGATTTTAATATGATAAGGCAGGATCTGGCCAATGTGGACTGGGATCAGCTACTTGAAGGAAAATCCACATCGGAGCAATGGGAGTCTTTCAGAAAGGAAATTGAGAGAGTACAATGGCAACATGTTCCCGTAAAGGTCAAGGGTGGGACCAACAAGCCCAGGGAGCCTTGGATGTCAAGGGATATACAAGAATGGATTAGGAAAAAAAGGGGGGCTTTTGGCAGATACAAAGGACTAAAGACAGAGGAAGCCCCTGAGGAGTATAAAAAGTGCAGGGGCATACTTAAAAAAGAAATTAGGAGAGCGAGGAGGGGCCATGAAATAACACTGGCGAGCAAAATAAAGGAAAATCCTAAGGTGTTTTATAAGTATATTAAGGGCAAGAGGATAACTAGGGAAAGAGTAGGGCCCATTAGGGACCAAAGTGGCAAGCTGTGTGTAGAGCCAGAAGATGTACATAGATACATAGAAGATAGGAGCAGGAGTAGGCCATTCGGCCCTTCGTGCCTGCTCCGCCATTCGATGAGATCATGGCTGATCCTTTAATTCAGTATCCCGTCCCCGCCTTCTCTCCGTAACCCTTAACCCCTTTTGCCCGTAGAAATATATCTAATTCCCTCTTAAATATATTTAATGAGCTGGCGTACACTGCCCTCTGTGGCAATGAGTTCCACAGGTTCACCACTCTCTGAGTGAAGAAATTCCCCCTCATCTCTGTCCTAAATGGTTTAGCCCTTATCCTTAAATTATGTCCTCTAGTTCTGTTCTCACCCGCCAAGGGAAACATTCCTTCTGCATCCAGTCTGTCTAGACCTGTCAGAATTTTATACACTTCTATGAGGTCCCCTCTCAATCTTCTAAACTCCAGTGTGTACATCCCTAAACTACATAGTCTCTCCTCATAGGTCATTCCCGCCATTCCTGGTATCAGCCTGGTGAATCGCCGCTGCACCCCCTCCATGGCAAGAACATCCTTCCTCAGATGAGGCGACCAAAACTGTACACAGTACTCGAGGTGTGGTCTCACCAGTGCCCTGTACAGCTGCAGCAAGGTATCCCTGTTCCTGTATTCTAACCCTTTTGCTATGAAGGCCAGCATACCGTTTGCCTTCTTGACCGCCTGTTGCACCTGCATGCTCGCCTTCAGTGACTGGTGTACAAGAACACCCAGGTCTCTCTGTACTTCCCCCTCTCCCAATCTATTGCCATTTAAATAATAATTTGCCCTCCCGTTCCTGCACCCAAGGTGGATAACTTCGCACTTGTCCACATTATAGTGCATCTGCCATTTATCCGCCCAATCGCCCAGTCTGTCCAAATCGCTCTGGAGCTTCCTGGTCTCTTCCTCTGAGCCCACCCCCCCTCCTAGTTTAGTGTCGTCTGCAAATTTGGAAATGCTGCATCCGACTCCCTGATCCAGGTCATTAATGTAAATTGTGAACAGCTGGGGGCCCAGGACAGATCCCTGTGGTACCCCACTTGTTACTGCCTGCCATTCAGAAAATGAGCCGTTTATTCCAACTCTCTGTTTTCTATCTGACAGCCAGTTCCCTATCCACGCCAATACTTTCCCCTTTATCCCATGAGCCTCAATTTTCCATGCTAATCTTTTATGTGGGACCTTATCGAAGGCCTTTTGGAAGTCCAGGTACACCACATCTACTGGCTCTCCCCCATCTATTCTACCAGTTACTCCCTCAAAAAATTCCAATAGATTAGTCAAGCACGATTTACCCTTTGTAAATCCATGTTGACTCTGTCCTATCCTGTCCCCATTTGCTAAGTGCTCCGCTATTTCATCCTTAATGATGGACTCCAGCATTTTGCCCACAACTGATGTAAGGCTTACAGGTCTGTAATTACCTGCTTTTTCCCTACCCCCCTTTTTGAATAGTGGGGTAACGTTAGCTACCCTCCAATCCATCGGTACTGTTCCCGAGTCTAATGAATTCTGAAAAATCATCCTTAGTGCATCCGCTATCTCTAGGGCCACCTCCTTCAGTACCCTAGGATGCATGTTATCAGGCCCTGGGGATTTGTCCACCTTCAATCCCTTTAGCTTCCTTAACACCATATCCTTAGAGATATTGATTTGCGTCAGTTCCTCCTTTGCCAATGTCCCTATTTTTCCCGATATCCCAGGGAGGTTTTTTGTGTCTTCCTTCGTAAAGACTGACCCAAAGTATGCATTTAGTTGATCTGCCATTTCCTTATTTCCCATTATATATTCCCCCGTATCTGACTGCAATGGACCAACTTTGGTTTTCACCAGTCTTTTCCTTTTGATATACTTATAAAAGCTTTTGGAGTTAGTTTTTATATTTTCCGCCAGCTTGTTTTCGTAAGCTATTTTGCCCCTCTTGATTATGCCCTTTGCCCTCCTTTGCTCTATCTTAAACTGTTCCCAATCTTCCGCTCTGGCGCTTTTTTTGGCTATTTTATACGCCCTATCTTTGGATTTTATGCTGTCTCTAATTTCCCCTGTAGGTGGGGTTTTAAATGAATTTTTTGCATCTGTGTTCACTATGGAGAAGGACGATGTGGACATAGAAATCGGGCAGGGGGACTGTGATATACTTGAACATATTAGCATCGAGAGGGAGGAGGTACTAACGGTTTTAGCAGGCTTAAAAGTGGATAAATCCCCAGGCCCGGACGAGATGTTTCCCAGGCTACTATGTGAGGCAAAGGAGGAGATTGCAGGGGCTCTGACACAAATTTTCAGAACCTCTCTGGCCACAGGGGATGTGCCAGAGGACTGGAGAACAGCTAACGTAGTACCATTATTCAAGAAGGGTAGTAGGGATAAACCAGGGAATTACAAGCCAGTGAGCCTAACATCAGTGGTGGGGAAATTATTGCAAAAAATTCTGAGGGACAGAATTAGTCTCCACTTGGAGAGGCAAGGATTAATTAGGGATAGCCAGCATGGCTTTGTCAAGGAAGATCATGTCTGACCAATTTGATTGAATTTTGAGAGGGGGTGACTAGGTGTGTGGATGAGGGTAGTGCAGTGGATGTGGTTTACATGGATTTCAGTAAGGCTTTTGATAAAGTCCCGCATAGGAGACTGGTCAGGAAGGTAAGAGCCCATGGGATCCAGGGTGTCTTGGCACATTGGATCCAAAACTGGCTTAGTGGCAGAAGGCAGAGGGTGATGGTGGAAGGTTGTTTTTGTGACTGGAAGCCTGTGTCCAGTGGGGTACCGCAGGGATCGGTGCTGGGTCCCTTGCTGTTTGTGGTCTACATTAATGATTTGGATGTGAATGTAAAAGGTATGATCAGTAAGTTCGCAGATGACACGAAAATTGGTGGGGTGGTAAACAGCGAAGAGGGAAGCCTCAGGCTACAGGACGATATCGATGGGTTGGTCAGATGGGCGGAACAGTGGCAAATGGAATTTAACCCTGAAAAGTGTGAGGTGATGCATTTTGGACGGACTAACAAGGCAAGGGAATACACAATGAATGGTAAGACCCTAGGAAAGACAGAGGATCAGAGGGACCTTGGTGTGCATGTACATAGATCCCTGAAGGCAGCAGAACAGGTGGATAAGGTGGTTAAAAAGGCATATGGGATACTTATATTCTATGCCTCGGCTAATGAAGGCAAGAGCAGGGAGGTTATGATGGAGCTGTACAAAACGCTGGTAAGGCCACAGCTGGAACACTGTGTGCAGTTCTGGTCGCCTCACTATAGGAAGGATGTGATTGCATTGGAGAGGGTGCAGAGGAGATTCACCAGGATGTTACCTGGGCTGGAGCGCTTCAGCTATGAAGAAAGACTGGACAGGCTGGGGTTGTTTTCCTTGGAGCAGAGAAGGCTGAGGGGGGACCTGATTGGGGTGTACAAAATTATGAGGGGCATAGATAGGGTAGATAGAAAGGAACTTTTCCCCTTAGTAGAGGGGTCAATAACAAGGGGGCATAGATTCAAGGTAAGGGGTAGGAGGTTTAGAGGGGATTTGAGGAAAAACTTTTTCACCCAGAGGGTGGTTGGAATCTGGAACTCACTGCCTGAAAGGATGGTAGAGGCAGGAACCCTCAACATTCAAGAAGCATTTGGATGAGCACTTGAAATGCCATAGCATACAAGGCTACGGACCAAATGCTGGAAAATGGGATTAGATTAGACAGGGCTTGATGGCCAGCGCGGACGCGATGGGCCTCTTTCTGTGCTGTATAACTCTATGATTATGACTCTAAAGGGTGAATATAAATTACTGGGATATTTATTCTTAATGTGGTTCCAAACTACCAAACACATACTGAAAATCGACACTCTGTTACTATTCAAAAAACCCCGGGAAACGCAAACGGCTGACCGCAGCCAGTGCCCAGCCATCACCCGGTGCCAGGTCTGACCATACAGTCACTGACTCTGCTCAAAGGTAATGGCCAAGCAATTGTCCCTGTGCAGTAATCTGTCCTCCCGCAAGGCCGGCACTAACGTCCTTATCAAACCCTGCCAGAGAGAAAATGGCAAGTACTTTCCAGAACACAACAAGAGCGAAAGAAGATCTGACCGTTACTGAGAACACGAATGTCGTTGTAATGGAGCACTCCTACTCCATGTGCGAAACACAGCCTTAAGTCCAGAAGCATATTTTCTATAGGATATCAGCTGACTAGAACAGCTGGAAGCATCTGGGAATTGTGATGAAAAACATACTCTGTATGCTGAGAATTGTGGGGGCAGGTGTGCGCGTCTTGGGATCCCATCAATTGGGAATTCAACCGAGAATGGCTAGTATTCCATCTTGAACTCTTAACTCTTTCACTGATCAGTTCCACTTATGCTGCATGAGAGACTTCTGCTCGCTTTATAATCCAAAACTGGTTCAAGTAAGAGAGGTTCTGTTTTACTCTAACCCCGAGAGCAACAAGACAACTGACCAATTCCATGCCTGATGAATCGCCACCTCAGCCAATCAAGGAGCCGCACTGTTGGCATGGCCTGTGGGTGCTGTACGAAGCCTGGCAGTGATCAGACAAGATGGTGGCCTCAGTCTCCAGGAGTCCTTTTTATATTCTGTATGTTTGAATCTATTAAAACTAATCCTTGATCTGGAGGCAAAGTTTTACAGATACCAGATGTAACCCAACAACACAAAACTTTAATTATCATGAAATTTCAGAAGCTTTTCCTGGTTAACTTCTGCTCCACAAACATTCGCAATGAACTGCAGCCATTTCATGCACAAAACATCGAATAGCCAAACTGTTGTTGTCTAGCTTCGAGACGAGCGAAGCAGCTTTGGCTCCCTATGGGTTACTGTCTTGTGGAGCTCGTTCAGCTTATGCAGATGTAAAGGTCAGCGAGTTATTGGGGGGAATGGGACTGCTCTCATCTGTCTGGCCTAGTTTCAAATGCAAATCCCAGAAGCAAAAGCCATCGAGCGATTGCAGGAGCAGTTGTGGGGTGGGCAGATGCGATTCCATCAGGTGTGTGCTAGCCCCAGGGTATTCCACACACAATCCTCGCTACAAGAATTACAAACAATTTTGCAACAGGTATGCTAAGTATTTTATTTTCTTGCTGACTGCAGCGCTTTGCCAGGTGGAAAAGCTCCAAGTTACTCCTGCCTAATTACCCAATACCGTTCGGAAAGTGTGCGTGTGTGTATTTAATAGAGAAACAAACCCTTTCTAGCAGGCCCAATGATTTGAGTTCCCATTCCAACACCGGACGCTGGCAGGTGAAGGAAGCAGTGACAAGAGGTATTTGCCTCCGTCACTGGAGTGAGGGTCAGTGAAACCACAGCACAGTACAAACGTGGCAAGAGCTGCCAGATGATTCGCATTCAGACTCGTCTGTCTCAAACTAATCACCAGCTTAGTCAGCTTACACTAAATTTGGTTGAAGGTGGACCCTTGCGGCCAGCAGTCCCAAACAAAATGAAATGGCTTACAAATTGGAGTGTTTTACATCTTGAACTTTAAATGATAGCAATAATTTAAAGACTTGCATTTCTATAGCACCTTTCAGAACTGCAAAACATCCCAAAGCACTCTGCAGCCAATGAAGTACTTTTGAAGTGTGGTCACTGTTGGAAAGTAGTTTGAGCTAGCGCTCAGAATGAACCGTTTCTATTTCACTCTGTATATTTTATACCTTTACAAGTGTCCCCATCATTCATCTCCTTGTAAAGCTGAAAAGTCCCACGGTTTTTTCCAACCTCTCTTCATAACTCAGTCCTCGCACACTAGGGATCAGGCTCCAGGCCTTTCTGGACAAGGCTGAGCTCCATGTGATGTCAGCTGTGGTTCAGTTCGTAACACTCTTGCCTCCGAGTCAGAAGGTTGTGGGTTCAAGTACCACTCCAGGGACTCGAGCACATTATCCAAGGCTGACAGTCCAGTGCCGCGCTGAGGGAGTGCTGCGCTGTCGGAGATGCTGTCTCTCGAATGAGGCGTTAAACCCAGGCCCCGTCTGCCTGGGTTACACCAATTATCTGATTATCACATTACTGTTTGTGGGAGCTTGCTGTGCGCAAATTGGCTGCTGCGTCTCCTACATTACAACAGAGACTACACTTCAAAAAGTACTTCATTGGCTGCAAATCGCTTTGGGACATCCCGAGGTCGTGAAAGGCGCTATAAAAATGCAAGTCTTTATTTCTTTCTTTCATTTTAGGAAACTGAGGACTGAGACGACCATGTGTGATTAGACAAGACAGCTCACCGTGAGCGGTTTACATTTTGCGCGTGGCACAGATTGCATGCATTTTTGCAATGTCTCGGTCCACAGGCCTGTCAGCAGGTTTAGAACCAGCACCTTGTGTATTGACTTCAACCTTCAAATCGCTGGCTAGAGGATGAAATTTGTTTATTGGATTCCGTCAGGTTACCATGGTGATTGACATTTCAAAGAGGAAATTTCCCAGGGCTCTTTCCAATGCAAGGGGTGTACTTGTGGAGCAAGGCAATGCACAGGTCAGTGATGGTGAATCCATCTGAGGTCAAGTGCCATAAAGTGGTTTTTACATACCCGAGACTGGTTTCTCATTTGCACTCATTGCTGGTCCCTCTATAATCCTGCTGCAGCATCTACCCAGAGCACAACAGAACGGGAAGAAATTAATCCAGTCAGCGGGATTGAGATGGGGGAAAAAAAATTGCGAGCAACTGAGGAAGCAAGGAGCCATGGGACAGTCATAAAATTCCCCCGTACTGCAACAATGTCCCCGCTGGGTTGAATTTCACACCGATTCATTGATCGCAGTTCATTCTCCGGTTGCCGGTATTTGATTTGTGCTCTGGCAGCTAGAAAGTTTATTTGGAAGATGTGCTGGCATCTGCCACTGGAATTGAGCACTTGGCAGGCAATGGAGCTGGGGTCACTGGGGTGGCCTCGGGGCGTGTTGCCCTGAAGGGGCAGTTTGTCAGGAACTGGTCGCTTTCAAACCAGAAATTTCCATTCCTCAAAAAAGCTAATGCAGGGTCAAAGAAAATGACGGCAGAATTTGCAGCAATTGCCCACAGGCACAAAGCCCGGACAGTTTCTAAACGTTCAAAAGCCATTGGATATTACTCCAAACTTAAGACGATTACCATTATGTTTGATATTCCCAAACAAAGGAGACGCGTGCATTTGAAGCCGCCTTAAGTTTGAGGTACTTATCTCTTAAAAGTTACAGTTTTGAACTTGGTAT
Source organism: Somniosus microcephalus (assembly GCF_052327205.1). NCBI lineage: Eukaryota > Metazoa > Chordata > Chondrichthyes > Squaliformes > Somniosidae > Somniosus > Somniosus microcephalus. Next base: position 1,136,036 of record NC_141011.1, on the reverse strand, counting down.
TTGATAAGATCGGACGTTCCCACGGAAAGCATAACTATACTTGCAGTCCATGAAGGAACATGCAGCTGCCGATCAGTATCCAGGAAGAAAAACGACCTCCATTTAGTCAGCTGGGCAGTGGACACTCACTCTGCTGGGGGACCACGGATCAGTGCCAGCTCGCTACAGGAATCTGTTGAGCATTAAGCAGGTTGGAATACTGCCCAGTCACCACTGGGACGTGGACCCAAGCCCAGTTCACTATAAATGTTGTGTACAGTTAGCATCGAAAACAGTCTCCAATTTGCTTCTGAATACCTTGTACCCTCCAACTCTGAAAATGACCCATTCAATATTACCGGTGGTTTCTAAATCCACTAATGGGCCAAAACATTGCTGCCACCTCCTCAGTCTGTAACCCTCCTTTTTGCAGCCGACTCCCACAATCATTTTGGCCACAACCTCCCGAGGCCCCGTCTGCTCTCAGGTGGACGTGAAAGATCCCACGGCACTATTTCAAAGAAGAGTTCTCCCCGGTGTCCGGGCCAACATCTGTCCCTGAACTAACATCACAGAAACAGATTATTTGATCATCACATTGCTGTTTCTGGGAGCTTGCTGTGCGCAAATTGGCTGCTGCGTTTCCTACATTACAACAGTGGCTACACTTCAAAAAGCACTTCATTGGCTGTAAAGTGCTTTGGGACGTCCTGAGGCTGTGAAAGGCGTTATGTAAATGCAGCTTTTTCTTGCTAGTAATTGCTGTGATTCTAGTTGCAAGGGCCTTTGTTGAATTGGTGCAGATGGAGCTGTAAATGCATAAATGCAAGTTCTTTCTTGCTTTAACCCACATCTACAACCAGTCCTGTATCTCCTGCTGTTGAATCTTGGCATGAAAAGTGAGAAATGCTCCAATTAAATCCTTGGGAGATTGTACAGTGCAAGTAATTTCCACTGAAATTACTTATTCCCTTTTTAAAACATGAATTAGAAACAGACAAAACTGTTCTTTAATAAACTTCCATCCATTAATGAGCTTGATTCAGTGATGAGGGAACGTATGGTGCCAATCAGGATTGGGAAGGACACAGATTGCACACAGAGACAGGCCTCCAGGCTGCTGTTTCACTACAGCACTGTTCGGCATGTAAAATGCCCGGCCTAAATTAGAGTCAGATTTTAAAATGATACACATTAGTGCTGTAGTTCGATGCACTTAGTCTCACATTAAATGTTTTTATGTACAATTGGTTCAGTGCAGTTCTGTGTTCAAGAGGCCATCCCAATACTGGGAATGGAGTACATTTCACGTTTCCCACCCAATGTCGGGCACTCCCAAGTCGGGTACAGCAAGGACCAGGTCAGAGGGGAAGTTCTCCCTCTCTGCTCGAATAACACTTTCATCCCAGGCTCAGAGGGATCCCCGTATTTAATGTCAACATGATACCCAGCATGACAGCGGCTGACCTGGGAGTGCAGTAAGGAGCGAGAGCGGACCTGCGTGAGGTACGAGGCGGCGACTTTAAAAGGAGGAGCGAGGCGAGGCGTACCAATTCAGCAGCAGGGGAGAGAGGTAAAAATTAATCCAAGTGTGACGTCACCAGCAAGCAGGTAAGTGATTGGTTGGTGAGTATTTCTCTCTCCTTTTCATTACAAGCTTAAATTCTGCGGTTTATATTTTCTTGGGTCTCTGTGGTGTAGTGGGGACAGTTGGTAAATAAGCGCCCTAGAGTATATCTTTAACTGGTGGTATTGAATTAATTTAAATTAATTAAAGGGGTAGGTCATGCCAGGAGACCCCAGCCCCATGTTATGCTCCTCTTGCTCTATGTGGGAATTCAGGGACGCTGCCGGTGTCCCTGATGACCACGTGTGCCAGAAATGCATCCAGCTGCAGCTACTAACGGGCCATATTGAGGCACTGGAGCTGCGGATGGATGGGTTGTGGAGCGTTCACGATGCCGAGAGGGTCGTGGATTACACGTTTGAGGAGTTGGTCACGCCGCAGGGTAGGGCTGCACAGGCAGAAGGGAAATGGGTGACCACCAGGCGGAGCAATAGAAGCAGGCAGGTAGTGCAGGGGACCCCTGTGGCCATCCCCCTTTCAAACAGGTATACCAGTTTGGATACTGTTGAGGGGGATGACTCACCAGGGGAAGGCAGCAGCAGCCACCAACTTCCTGGCACCAGGGGTGCTTCTGCTGCTCAGGAAGGAAGGAAAAAGAGTGAGAGAGCAATAGTGGTAGGGGATTCTATCGTAAGGGGAACAGATAGTTGTTTCTGTGGCCACAGACGTGACTCCAGGATGGTTTGTTGCCTCCCTGGTGCCAGGGTCAAGGATGTCACTGAACGGCTGCAGGGCATTCTGAAGGGGGAGGGTGAACAGGCAGAGGTCGTGGTTCACATTGGGACCAACAACATAGGTAGGAAGAGGGATGAGGTCCTGCAGCAAGAATTTAGGGAGATAGGTAGCAGATTAAAGAGTAGGACCTCAAAGGTTGTAATCTCTGGATTATTCCCGGTGCCACGTGCTAGTGAGTATAGGAATAGGAGGATAGAGCAGATGAATGCATGGCTAATGACTTGGTGCAGGAGGGAGGGCTTTAGTTTCCTGGATCACTGGGCCTGCTTCTGGTGAAGGTGGGACTTGTACAAGTCAGACGGGTTGCACCTGAACCAGAGCGGGACAAATATCCTTGCAGGGAGGTTTGCTAGCACTGTTCGGGGGGGTTTAAAACTAAAATGGCAGGGGGTTGGGAACCTAAGCAGGGAGACAGAGGAAAGGAAAACAGGGATAAAAGCAAAAGATAGGAAGGAGAAAAACAAAAGTGGCAGTCAGAGAAATCAACGGTTTAAATCAAACGTGGCCACAGTAAATAATAATTCTAATAGGTCTAAGAGCGTTAAAAAAACAGGCCTGAAGGCTGTGTGTCTTAATGCGAGGAGCATTTGTAATAAGTTGGATGAATTGGCTGCGCAAAGAGGTAAACGAATATGATTTGGTTGGGATTACGGAAACATGGCTCAAGGATGGCCAAGACTGGGAACTGAACATCCAGGGGTATTCGATATTCAGGAAAGATAGGCAAAAAGGAAAGGGAGGTGGGGTAGCATTACTGGTTAAAGAAGGGATTAATACAATTGTAATGAAGGATATTAGCTCTGATGATGTGGAATCTGTATGGGTAGAATTGAGAAATACTAAGGGGAAAAAAACATTAGTGGGAGTGGTATATAGACCTCCCAACAGTAAGGTGGTGGTTGGGGATGGCATTAAAAGGGAAATTAAAGAAGCGTGCAATAAGGGCACAGCAGTCATCATGGGTGACTTTAACCTACATATAGATTGGGCCAACCAAATTAGTAACAATACTGTGGAGGAGGAATTCCTGGAGTGTTTACGGGATGGTTTCCTGGACCAATATGTCGAGGAACCAACCAGAGATCAGGCCATCTTAGACTGGGTATTATGTAACGAGAAAGGATTAATTAGCGATCTTGTTGTACGAGGCCCCTTGGGTCGGAGCGATCATAATATGATAGAATTCTTCATTAAGATGGAGAATGAAGTAGTTAACTCAGAGACAAGGGTCCTCAATTTAAATAAAGGAAACTACGATGGTCTGAGGAGCGAGTTGGGTAGGATTGATTGGGGAATGGCACTCAAAGGGTTGACAGTGGATAGGCAATGGCAAACATTCAAAGAGAATGGATGAGCTACAGAATTTGTTCATCCCAGTTTGGCATAAAAATAAAACAAAAAGGTGACTCAACCGCAGCTAACAAGGGAAATTAGGGATAGCATAAGATCCAAGGAGAGGACATATAAATTGGCTTGAAAAAGCAATAATCCTGAGGATTGGGAGCAGTTTAGGAGTCAACAAAGGAGGACAAAGGGACTAATTAAGAAAGGGAAAATAGAATATGAGAGTAAGCTAGCAGGGAACATAAAAACTGACTGTAAAAGCTTTTATAGATATGTGAAGAGAAAAAGATTGGTGAAGTCAAGCGTAGGTCCCTTACAGTCAGAATCAGGGGAATTTATAATGGGGAACAAGGAAATGGCAGACCAACTAAATACATACTTTGGTTCTGTCTTCACAAAGGAGGACACAAATAACCTCCCAGAGATGCCAGGGAACATAGGGTCTAATGAGAGGGAGGAACTGAAAGAAATCAGTATTTGTAGGGAAATGGTGTTAGGAAAATTGATGGGACTGAAGGCCGATAATCCCCAGGGCCTGATGGTCTACATCCCAGGGTACTTAAGGAAGTGGCCCTAGAGATAGTAGATGCATTGCTGGTCATCTTCCAGAGCTCGATAGACTCTGGAACAGTACCCATGGATTGGAGGGTAGCTAATGTTACCCCACTATTCAAAAAAGGTGGTAAAGAAAAAGCGGGGAATTATAGACCGGTAAGCCTGACATCGGCACTGGGGAAAATGCTAGAGTCTATTATAAAAGATGTAATAGCAGAGCACCTGGAAAGCACTGACAGGATCGGACAAAGTCAACATGGATCTACAAAAGGTAAATCATGCTTGACTAATCTGCTGGAATTTTTTGAGGATGTAACTGGTAAAATAGATAAGGGAGAACCAGTGGATGTGGTGTATTTGGACTTTCAGAAGGCTTTCGATAAGGTCCCACATAAGAGATTAGCGTGCAAAATCAAGGCACATGGGATTGGGGGCAAGGTATTGACTTGGATAGAGAACTGGTTGGCGGACAGAAAGCAAAGAGTTGGAATAAACGGGTCGTTTTCCGAGTGGCAGGCAGTGACTAGTGGGGTACCGCAAGGATCGGTCCTAGGACCCCAGCTGTTCACAATATATATTAATGATCTGGACGAGGGAATTGGATGTAATATCTCCAAATTTGCAGACGACACAAAGCTGGGTGGGAGGGTAAGCTGCGAGGAGGATTTCGGGAAACTCCAGTATGATTTGGACAGGTTGGGTGATTGGGCAGAAACATGGCAAATGCACTATAATGTGGATAACTGTGAGGTTATCCACTTTGGTGGCAAAAACAGGAAGGCAGATTATTATTTGAATGGCAATAGGTTGGGAGAAGGAGAAGTGCAAAGAGACCTGGGTGTTATTGTGCACCAGTCGCTGAAGGTAAGCGTGCAGGTGCAGCAGGCGGTTAAGAAGGCAAATGGTATGTTGGCCTTCGTAGCAAGAGGGTTCGAGTACAAGAACAAGGATGTCTTGCTGCAGTTGTACAGGGCCTTGGTGAGACCGCACCTCAAGTATTGTGTGCAGTTTTGGTCACCTTAACTGAGGAAGGACGTCCTTGCCATGGAGGGAGTGCAGCGAAGATTCACCAGGCTGATACCTGGGATGGCAGGAATGACGTACGAGGAGAGATTGTGTCGATTGGACTTATACTCACTGGAGTTTAGAAGATTGAGAGGGGATCTCATCGAAACCTATAAAATTGTCAGGTCTGGACAGACTAGATGCAGGAAGGATGTTTCGGATGGCCGAGGAGTCCAGAACCAGGGGTCATAGTCCAAGGATAAGGGGTAAGCCATTTAGGACGGAAATGAGGAGGAATTTCTTCACCCAGAGAGTGGTGAACCTGTGGAATTCTCTACCACAGAAGGCAGTGGAGGCCAGTTCATTAAATATATTCAAGAAGCAGTTGGCTATATTTCTTGAGGCTAAAGGGATCAAGGGATATGGGGAGAAGGCAGGGACAGGGTACTGAATTTGGATGATCAGCCATGATCTCATTGAATGGCGGAGCAGGCTCGAAGGGCCGAATGACCTACTCCTGCTCCTATCTTCTATGTTTTACTGACGGAGAAATCCATGTGTGATTTCTGAAGCGCTAAGTCGTCACGTGTTGTTCTGTGTGTGTGTTGAATCTGTCCCCTCCCTCTGTGACAACCGGCCCAGGCTGCATGGCATCATTCTATGCAATGGCACGCAGTCCGAACACGCCTATAAACCACGTATTCTTCACACTGTGCTGTGATACTTCAGCATCGAAGCAGTCGTTAAGCATTTTTATACTCTCGATAATTCATTAAGTAGGCTTTTCAGGGACAATGTCATCCTTCACATTCTGACTATCTGAAACCAATGAGATGATGCAGGATGTCGTCTGATTCACATATGAAGTGCATAATTACGTTAAAACTCAGCAGCTGAGACACACACTCCGCTGAATAGAGTAAGCACTTGGGAGCGGAAGCAACTGTTGAGAGCTTGTCCCATTGCCCAACCTATTTAGTCCAAGTTACTGTGGAAATAGCAGGAATGCAAAGGAAGGCCATTTTCTATACAAGATGTGCTTTAAAGCACAAAAGGTCAAAAAAAATTACATCATCGCCCTCCAATGGGGAGGTCCTTATTCTTGTTCAAGTCCCACAGAGAGATGAACACATCTCCCATCTGAACAGAGAAAAAGCCTATGGGACAGTGTCCCTTTAAGAATGTGGTTCCATATCGGTCAGGTGGTCTCCTCTGTACACAAGCACCTTCACATCAAAATAATGCACTGTGCGTTATACTGATATGATGATGCTTCTACCCTATAAGGTAAGCCCAGTCATTTCCAAAGCCCACTTGTTCACAGAGCAGTTTACCTACAGACGCTAATCGGACTTAACTCTAGCCACTCTCCAGGATTCCTCTTTTGAGCCTCCTGGACCTACTATCAAGTTTTGACGGCAGCTTTCTCCCAAATCAGGTGGAATTTTAGCTTTACATTTATCAGTGCAAAACAGGAGTCTTCTTCACATATGCCACATTCAGCCAACTCTCAGCCTCATGTTAAGGAGGATTCCACACCCACGAACTGCACCTTGAAGGTGCCACACTCATCTCCATATCTACATCATCACTGCCAGCTCAGCTGGAACGGAAGTGCTTTACACAAGCTATGACCCTGTATCAGACGCGGCAGGTGTTTGCATGGTTCAGAGAAAGGGCCACCGATACTGAAGGGATGGAACAGAAGCTAATCACAGATACAACTGGCTGAATCTCGTAATTCCTCCTACACCACTAATGGAAGAGTTTCTGAATAACAAGAATGGCTTCAACAAGATCAGTCTGATCAAAACCTCAAGAGACCCCACATCAAGCAGTCATCCTGGTCCTGCACACTGTAACTTCACTTTTTTTTAAAAAACCGTGAATGTTTAAATTAAATCAACACCAGGTCTTTAAAAAGGTTAAACTGCCCACTTGAAGCTCCAGGTTTCCTCTAATGGGCTTGTACAAGGACAGTAATTCAATTACTGTGGAAACCCTCACACCAACAATTCAATTACTGTGGAAACCCTCACTCCAACAATTCAATTACTGTGGAAACCCTCACACCAACAATTCAATTACTGTGGAAACCCTCACACCAACAATTCAATTACTGTGGAAACCCTCACTCCAACAATTCAATTACTTCTGAGCAGCATTTGCTACAATGACAGGCCTGGTAACGCAAAGAGCTTACCCAGTGAGTAGCTGAGCCGCCCCGGCCAGGAGGGTCCCAGATTCAACCCCCCCCCCATTCTGTGATGAGCTGGGCAGGGCAGCTGGAGAGGGGCCACACTGGCCTTGGCTCTCCTTGGTTAGGGAGGAGGGAAATGTGTCAGGGATCCCATTCATTATCCAGTAACCCTTGCTCAAAGTGCGGGTGGGTGGATGTCAACTGTGTACAGTTCTGGTCACCACATTACAGGAAGGATGTGATTGCACTAGAGAGGGTACAGAGGAGATTTACCAGGCTGTTGCCTGGACTGGAGAATTTTAGCTGTGAGGAACGATTGGATCGGCTGGGGTTGTTTTCTTTGGAACAGAGGAGGCTGAGGAGAGACTTAACTGAGGTGTATAAAATTATGAGGGGCCTAGATAGGGTGGATAGGAAGGACCTATTTTCCTTAGCAGAGAGATCAATAATTGGGGGACATAGATTTAAAGTAATTGGTAGAAGGATTAGAGGGGAGTTGAGGAGACATTTTTTCACCCAGAGGGTAGTGGGGGTCTGGAACTCTCTGCCTGAAAGGGTGATAGAGGCAGAGATTCTCATCACATTTAAAAAGTGCTTGGATATGCACCTGAAGTGCCGTAACCTCCAGGGCTACAGACCAAGAGCTGGAAAGTGGGATTAGGCGGGAGAGCTCTATCAGCTGGCACAGACACGATGGGCCAAATGGCCTCCTTCTGTGCCGCAAATATCTATGATTATATGAAGTGAAGACAGACTCGGGCTTCAATGTGATGCCCCCCACTCCCACCAGTTAAATCTTTCACATGAACGGCAGCAATTTGGAAGTGATACCAGAGAACAAGGCCTGCGTGTGGAAGTGTCCACCTCAGGCAGTCACTGCTCGGAGGAGAGAAGAGAAAATTGGTGAAGAGAAAAATACAAACCTCAGAACATAGGAAGGAGCAAAGAACAGGAGATGACCAGTCTCGCCATTCAATTAGATCACGGCTGATCTGTACTTCCAACTCCATTTACCCATCTTGGTTCTGTAACCCTCAATACCCTTACCTTATAAAAATCTATCAATCCGAGTTCTAAAATTTTCAATTGACCCCGGCCTCAATTACTTTATTTTGGGGCCGAGTGTTCCAGGTTTCCACTACCCTTTGTGTGAAGAAGTGCTTCCTGACATCACCTCTGAACGGCCTGGCTCTAATTTTAATTTTAAGTGCCCTTGTTCTGGACCAGGGGAAACAGTTTCTCTCCAGCTCCCCTATCAAATCTTTTCATCATCTCCAACGCCTCAATTAGATCACCCCTTAATCTCCGATACTCAAGGGAATGCAGACCTAGTCTCTGCAAGCTGTCCTCGTAATTTAGCCGGTTATTCTACTCCAGTAAAGATTTCCTCATGCATAACCAACTTCTCATCAATCGCTCTGCAATTATTCTTCATTCAAGAACCAACAAGTTAAAACAGGTTCACTGAAAGTTGTACCCTTTGATGTAAAAGAATAAACCTTTGGAATTAATTCAAGATTGGTTCAGTGTCACTGGCGTGTTGTTTCGTGCCAGCACAGAACAGTATTGTCTCTTTATTGGTATCATGTACGCACAAGCTCTCTATTCTTGCCTGAATTACTTTACATTCTGTGTTCTCTTTGTCTGGTTGACCTCCGTCTCAGAGTAAAGTGTCTGAGCAGCTTATTCAACCCCCAAAGCCTTCAGCTGGTTTAAAGCCCATTGTACCACAAGCACTCTTTAAACCTACTTCTGGCTCGATGACCCACTGTTTCAATGGGACTGATGACATTACTGGGGTACAGTCACGGCCCCAGTCTACATAACGTCACTGGAATCAAAAGAACCAGGCTCACTTTGCAGTCACTGGTGGAGATTTACTTGTCCACAGCTGGGCGACCAGGTATCAACTGCTCATCATGGGTTCTGCCCCTGGGTCAGGCCTGTGAGTGGCAACAATAGGCATGAAGTTCCTAAAACACAGAGCCTACATAGTAGATTAGGAGACATATTAATTGCATTCAGCTTCCCTCATGTTAAGTCACTGTGGACAAAGCAGAATGGAGTCAGAGCAGGATGTGCTGTGTTAACAGATTAAAGCCGCGGCTCGACTTTCTGCACAACTGAAGGTCCTGATCCTGCCCGACGGATTCACAGCGCACGAAAGCGAGAGAGAGAATGGAACAAGACTGTTCAGTAATGATAACTATTATATTTATACAGCTGGACTGCTTCTGAACAGCAGTGACAATCAAACGAAAGAGAACATCTGCATTTATATGGCACAAAGAAACAAACTTGTTTAAGTAAATGCAACATTAATATTAGTCATTTTACATCTGGGACGTGTATTTATTGTATTTAAAAACCCACTCAGTACAGCAACAGCTGGAACTGAAATCAGCCCATTAATCATTATGTGATGCTGAAAAATCAGTCAAATTATATGTATTTTTAATGTATTTCCAAATGATGTGTTTATAAATATAGAAAGGACATTTTGATGAGGAATAGCATAAAGGATGATCTGGAAAAATAGGGTCTGATTGGAGAGACACAGCCGGGCCCAAGAGAGGCAGGACTTGTCTGACCCACTGACTGGAATTCTTTGACGAGACAACAGGTCTGATAGATGGGGTGAGGCAGTGGATGTAATCTACCTGGATTTCAGGAAGGCATTTGACACGGTGCGTGCCCATGGAATAGACAGCAAAGTACGACGTCAGATTAACACGTGGCTGAAAGACACTGGCCCAGAAATTCGGGTCGGGGGCTTCCCGCGGGTGCAAGCCCCCGATCTGCACTTACCTTGCGCGCCGGCCGTTGAGCTGTGGGCTCCCTTGGAATTCCGATCCGGGGCCTGGTCCAGCTGCTGGCGCGCAGTGCTTGCGTATCCCAGGGGCGCAGTTAGTTCGATGCGTCCCCTGGGATCACGTGGGCCATGGGGAGCCAATCATAGCAGGGAATGCTCCATTCATAAGTCTGACAGGAAGTGCTGTCAAGACTTATAAATACTACGGCCCCAAAATAGCACTAAACCTTCAAATAAATTTTTTAAAACATCACATTTTTTAAATAAACTATAAATTACATGAAATAACTATTTTAAACAATAATTTAAATTTTTGAAAAAAATAATTTTATATTCTAACGGGGCTAAAAATAAACTTACCTTGCTTTAAAGTATTTAAAAATAATAAACTTGTGGGAAAAATGTTTTAATTTTAATTAATTCACCACTTACCTTGTAAAAAGCAGGCCTTACGCCTGCTTTTTACATTTCTAAATTATGCAGGCTTACGTTCTCGGAGAAACCTGTAAAAAAAAAACTAAATTTGATGCGCACGCGCAGCCTCCCCCGCGCACGCGTTCGACCTCTGAACCTCTTCGGTCAGGGGAACGGAGGTGCCGGTTTCCCACGCATGCACAGTGCATGCAGGAAACTGGCACTTCCATCGGGCCTACGGGTGAGTACCCCATGCGTACTCACCCGTGGAGACCCGAAGTTCTGGGCCACTGTGTTGCCTAGGTAGGTATCGGTTAAAATCAGCTGCCAGTGGAGTCCCATGGGGTTGGCGTCCAGCCCAATTTTCATAAGCGACAGAACAGAATATTCTCCAGTAATAACAACAGAAAATGCTGGAAATACTCAGCAGGCCAGGCAGCATCCGTGGAGCGAGAAACAGGGTTAACGTTTCAGGTCTGGGACCCTTCATCAGATATTAGGAAGGTGCAGAGACGGGGGGGGGGGGGGGGGTTTAGGAGGGAATTGAAAGAACATGCTGTGAAAAATGTTGCAAATGGGAATGGCAAAATCATACTGCATGAAAAATGGGGGCAGGGATAATTATCTGAAACTGTTGAACTCTGTGTTGAGTCCGGCAGGCTGTAAAGTGCCTAATCGAAAGATGAGGTGTTGTTCCTCGAGCTTACGTTGAGCTTCATTAGAACAATGTAATAGGCTGAGGACAGAGAGATCAGAGTGGGAGTGAAGCGGAAAATTAAAGTGACAGGCGACCCGAAGCTCGGGGTCACCCTTACGGACTGAACGGAGGTGTTCTGCAAAGCGGTCGCCCAATCTGCGTTTGGTCTCCCCAATGTAGGAGACCGCATCGTGAGTAGCGAATACAGTATATTAAATTGTAAGAAGTACAAGTAAATCGCTGTTACACCTGGAAGGGGTGTTTGGGGCCCTGGATAGTGGGAAGGGAGGAGGTAAAAAGGCATGTGTTGCATCTCCTGCGCTTGCACGGGAAGGTGCCAGGTGAAGGAGAAGGGCTGTTGGGGGTGATTGAGGAGTGGACCAGGGTGTCGCGGAGGGAGCGGTCCCTTCGGAATGCTAAAAGGGGAGGCGAGGGGAAGATGTGTTTGGTGGTGGGATCACGTTGGAGGTGGCAGAAATGGCAGAGGCTGATCCGTTGAATGTGGAGGCTGGTGGGGTGAAAGGTGAGGACAAGGGGAACCCTATCGTGGTTCTGGGAGGGAGGGGCAGGGGTGAGAGCAGAAGTGCGGGAAATAGAACGGACACGGTCAAGGGCCATGTCAACCACGGTAGAGGGGAATCCTCGGTTGAGGAAAAAGGAAGGCATGTCGGAAGTACTGGTATGGAAGGTGGCATCGTCAGAACAGACGCGGCGGAGACGGAGAAACTGGGAGAATGGAACAGAGTCCTTACAGGAAGCGGGGTGGGAGGAAGTGTAGTCCAGGTAGCTGTGGGAGTCGGTGGGCTTGTAGTGGACGTTTGTCGAAAGCCGATCGCCAGAAATGGACACGGAGAAGTCAAGGAAGGGAAGGGAAGAGTCAGAGATGGACCATGTGAAGGTGAGGGAAGGGTGGAAATTGGAAGTAAAGTGAATAAACTTATCTAGTTCAGGGCGAGAGCAGGAGACGGCACCAATACAGTCATCGATGTAGCGGAAAAAGAGGTGAGGGAGGGGACCGGAGTAGGACTGGAACAAAGAATGTTCCACATATCCCATGAACAGGCAGGCATAGCTAGGGCCCATGCGGGTTCCCATAGCAACACCTTTAATTTGGAGGAAGTGAATGGAGTCAAAGGAGAAGTTGTTCAATGTGAGAACAAGTTCAGCCAGGCGGAGGAGGGTGGTGGTGGATGGGGACTGGTTGGGCCTCTGTTCAAGGAAGAAACGGAGCGCCCGAAAGCCGTACTGGTGAGGGATGGAGGTGTATAGGGATTGGACGTCCATGGTGAAAAGGAGACGGTTGGGGCCAGGAAACTGGAAACTGTTAAAGTGACGGAGGGCGTCGGAAGAGTCGCGAATGTAGGTGGGAAGAAACTGGACAAGGGGAGAAAAAAGAGTCGAGATAGGAAGAGATAAGTTCCGTGGGGCAAGAACAGGCTGAAACGATGGGTCTACCAGGGCAGTCCTGTTTGTGGATCTTGGGAAGGAGGTAGAAGCGGGCTGTGCGGGGTTGGGGGACTATGAGGTTGGCGGCCATGGAGGGAAGATCTCCAGAGGAGATGAGGTCAGTGACACACTTGGAAACAATGGCTTGATGTTTGCTAGTGGGGTCCTGGTCCAGGCGGAGGTAGGAGGTGGTGTTGAGCTTCCACACGGTAGAGGTCAGTTCGCCAAACAACAGCACCACCCTTATCAGCAGGTTTAATGATAATGTTAGGGTTGGATCGGAGAGAATGGAGTGCTGCAAGTTCAGAGGGAGGTAGGTTGGAGTGAGAGAGGGGAGCAGAGAAATGGAGACGGCTGATGTCACGTCAGCAGTTAGCAATGAAAAGATCTACAGAGGGTAAGAGGCCAAAGGGAGGAAACGTTTCAGGTCTGGGACCCTTCATCAGAACTGGAAAAAGCTGGAAATGTAACAGATATTAGGCAGGTGAAACGTTTCAGGTCTGGGACCCAATTTTGCCATTCCCATTTGCAACATTTTCACAGCATGTTCTTTCAATTCCTTCCTCCCCTCCTAAACCCCCCCGCCCCCGTCTCTGCACCTGCCTAATATCTGATGAAGGGTCCCAGGCCTGAAACGTTAACCCGGTTTCTTGCTCCACGGATGCTGCCTGGCCTGCTGAGTATTTCCAGCATTTTCTGTTGTTAAATTTCAGATTTCCAGCATCCGCAGTATTTTGCTATTAAAAAAAAAACCTGGAGAATATTCTAATAACAGATGACAGAAAACTGGATTCAGAAGCCAATGCTGCCAAGTAATGTGCAGTATCGAGGCACAACCAGATCAATGGGCAGAGGGGGTGCAGTTCAACACTGGCAAGTGTCCAGTCAGAAGATGAAGTGGAAGCAGTGAGAACACGGATTACGTGTTAAATAGCAGTGTGCTTGAGGTAAGCAAGCAGGGGGAACCTGGGGGCAGGTTGTTGTATCAGTTCAATGTCTACAGGCAGTGAAAAAACACACAAAATGTTACCCAAGGAGGTTATATCTGGCCTTGGTGAGGCCACAGCTGGAGGACGATGTCCAGCTTTAGTCTCCTTTTTACAGGAAAGATGCGAAATTGTTGAAGTGAGTCTAGGGGAGGACTGTGAAGCAGTTTCCTGAACTTGGAGAGCTGAATTGTGAGTATAGATAGCCTATCCTGGGAATTCAGTGTCTGAAGAGGCTGAGGGACTTCAGGTTATTAGAGATCATTAGGATTTTCACTGGTACAGAGAATATGGATCCAGGACAGTTCTTCTATCGAGGTCAGGATTCAATTACTAAAGGATGTAGTTTGAAGTAAAGATATCAAAGGAAAATAGGACATTTGGGCAACTTTTTTTTTTAAATAAGAGGATGATAGAATTGTGGGACAATTTAACAGCAGGGGGCAGTTGAACGAAAACCCATGACAGATTTTAAAATGCATTGGACAAATTCCCATTAGGAAAAGGGATAGAGGAACACAAGTTCCAGAATCACAGGAAGGAAACTAATGGGTGCTTTGTATCTGGATAGCCCAATGTTCTCCTCCCGGCCAAAACATCACTAGATTATGGAACTATGAAGCACGTTATGGTCGAGCAATCAGAATTCCCAGTCAACAAGTCAGGCCAGCAAACTGGAGCTTACAGCATCTACGGATTGAAGAATAGAAAGGCCTCTTCAAAACCCAAACTTTATGTAAAATCCTGTAAACAGCGTGAGAATAGGGAGATAGTGTGCTCACATGGAGTGGAACACTGAACTGAGCCTGCACTAAACTCGCAAGAAAATGTGAGTCACAGCTGAAAACAATGTGGTAATTATGATCAGGAAATGTGGCATTCCATTTTCTTCACAAAAATGTTTGCAACAAAATCTTGAATGCTCAAAGATTTATTCAATTCTGCTGGTTCTCAACTCCGACCCATCTTCACTTCCCACAGCTATCGTCTCGAGCCTCCCACCACGAACATCCCACAGTTACATCCCTTGAACAATGCTGACTGATCCCTTGATCGAACACAGATGGCTCAACGTTGGGAATTATTGTGGCGATACTCTAAAAGAAGTAACCCAAAATCCAGGAGGTTATTTCCCAGATATGCTCGTCTCGTGCCAATTAACGATGGTGAGCCCACACTTCATCGCCTCTGGGTCAGATGGTTGTCGGTTCAAGTCCCACTCCAGGGACTCGAGCACAAAATCTAGGCTGACACTCTCATTCAGTCATTCAGATGAGACATTAAACTAAGTCGGCCCTCTCAGATGGGCTAAAAGATCCCATGGCACTATTTCAAAGAGCGGGGAGGTTCTTCCTGACGTCCTGACCATGATTTATCCCTCAACCAGAGGGGTCGATAACCAGGGGCATAGATTTAAAGTAACTGGTTGGAGGTTTAGAGGGAATTTGAGGATAATTTTTTTCACCCAGAGGGTGGTGGGGGTCTGGAACTCACTGCCTGAAAGGGTGGTAGAGACAGAAACCCTCATCACATTTAAAAAGTGCTTGGATATGTACTAGAAGTGCCGTAACCTCCAGGGCTACGGACCAAGAGCTGGAAAGTGGGATTAGGGTGGAGAGCTCTTTATCGGCCGGCACAGATAAGATGGGCCGAATGGCCTCCTTCTGTGCTCTAAATATCTATGATTCTATGAACAAAAATCACAAACAGATTATCTGGTCTTTATCTCATTGCTGTTTGTGGGAGCTTGCTGTGCGCAAAATTAGCTGCCGCATTTCCTACATTACAACAGTGACTGCACTTCGAAAGTATTCATTGGCTGTAAAGCGCTCTGGGATTTCCTGAGGTTGTGAAATGCGCGATGGAAATACAAGTCAGTCTTTCTTTCAGCAATTGGAATTCTGAGGATTAATGGAAATTAAAGAGCAAGAATAAATATTGCTGTGGTTACAGCACATTGTTGCAGACTGTAGGCATGGCATTCCTCACTTATTGACTTTGGTTCAACCTCCACACACAATGCAAAAAAACCCACTGGCACTCCCAAATGATGAGGTTGAGTGGCCGTGTGACCAAGGAGGCTGTGTGTGCCCTGAAAATCTCTGCTCCCAACAGACTCCTGAACTGACGCAGCTTAACCAGCAACAACTTGAGGGCATTCCTGAAAATGATCAGAACCTGATTCTCATTCTGACTACAGAACGAGAAGTTGAGGCCAGTTTTCCTGAACGATTGAGAGGTCCAGTTACACCTACTTATCGCAAGAAGCCACTGGCGTAAAAGCTTCTGATTTAGGGTTGAGTACAATCCCAGAGAGAATCCGCTGCACCACATATGGAGAATTGAGCATTCGAGGTGCATGGTCTCCAAGTGATCCATTTGCATCGAGATCAAATCTAATTGGAACCAGGCACTTACAAGAGGCTTATTCTGACAGGTCCCTGGCTGGAATATTCCTTGAAGGGCAAGTACTCAGGACCATATGAGCTGCTGTGTGCTGTGAAAGGGAAGCTTGCAGGAGCCAATCATCCAAATATTGAAATGTGTGAAGGTGCTCCATATATTGCAAGAAAGCCTTTGTGGATCAGCAGTTCACCAATAATCCAGGTAAGGCACAACAGCAGGTCACTGCACGGCTAGTTGACTGTACAGTTAACCTCAAGTACTTCCTAGGTGAGTCTTATTCTAGTTTGCAAGTGTGCAATCTCCAGCTCCTCCTCTCAATGCCTCAATTATGCTTGGTGAGATTCGATGTGGACAACACAGCAACTGGGTGCACAAAGAGGCAACTAATAATGACTTACATCTCACAAAACGGACCCTGGCAGTTGCGGAGAGCAAATAGAGTGGGGAACCTGTACTGCAGTACCAATCATAACAGATTTCCTAACAGCTTAGTATATGTCCAGCAGGCCTGGTTCACCAAGTGATGGTCAGCCCTGTATTTAAATTTCTGCGTACAAACGACAGAGGTCCAGGCAACGTAGTGCAGGCAGGAGAAAGCTGTCTGGAGCTTGGGTGCTAGCACTCTGCGCAATCGTTCTGATACAGACGTTGAGGTACAGAGGCAGCAGTTCTCATTTTCCTGGCAGAAACAGAGGTCTCATATCAAGAGCTAAACCTCGAGAAGGACCCACTGCACAGCCGTATCTCTCTGACACTATATAGTAAACTCAGGCATGCAGCAAGTCATTTTCATCAAGTCTAGTAATCTGTCTGGCTTTCGGCTGTTCCGAGCTGAAGAGCGTCCAATCACTTTCCCCCCAGGGCTCGTCAAACAGGGATACAAGATCCGATCACCATTGGATGCAGGTTTGTAAAGCACTAAGCGGGCAATGGTGACGAGTAGAGCTTAACTCTCAAAATCTTCCATCCACCAACCCTTCCAGTGGGGCAAAGCACGTTTCCCTACAGGGTCCCCGTATCGGCTCCACAATATGATGAACATCCGCTGCTCTGAGGAAGTCAGGCAGGTCAGCACATCCACTAAAAGTGTCCAGCTTGTCTGAGAGACCGGGGCGCCCTAAAACACTCAAAGCCCTAAAATACCTAGCACCTTAATATGGGTGTCGACATTTCTCCAGAACTTTGGCTACGAGTGCAGTAGGCGTTGAGAGTTGCAATGTTGGTAGAGCACAGAGATTTCTGTTTGCCAAGGCAACTTCCTGATGACGGCGACTGTCGGGTTTTTCCATGAACTTGCATTCACTGCTCACTTACTCACTCAACAGGAGTCAAACATTCCACTGGCCTCTGGTCAATGCCAGCAGAAACTGTTCCGTTGTGGGCTGACAAATCAGTAGGTAGAAAGACTCCGATTCAGGCTGAATAATAATGAAAGGAAATTGCGACATCATTTTTCAACAATTTATGTCCACGGCCAACATGGGACCAGAAACAGAAAACACCAAAAATGGGAAAAAGGAGCAGCAGAAAAAAATCTCTCCCAAAAAAGTACTGCACTGGGTTCTAATTTTAGTTCAGATTTTCACAACACACACACACCTTGTGCCCACTGTACAGAGTCAAACAGCCACCCAGAACAAAGACAACTGTCCCACTGCAACTGTCTGTGGGCTCTAAGAGGACACTGTAGCTGTTACACCCACCATGCCATACCTACCCCGAGAGGCACACGGTTTAAAACACACTGTGGCGATACTGAAGACACAATGAAAGCTCTTGGTTCTGTAGGATTCGCAAAATTGAACTTTATAGTTGTTGTGTATGTAACCTGTTCCACCTTAAGAGATGTACTACTTTCTCTGGCTGCTGTATACGCAATACCGGTGGTGACCACACCGGTATATAAGCACTGTGTAGTAATATTGTATTCAGTATAGTCCCTACCTCCGACCAGTAAAGACCTGTTGAATTTACTCTTGTGGTCTGTGTAGTAATTATCACTATAACACACAGACTTAACAGTGGCGACGAGTCCGATTCTTACCCTGCGGCAGTTATTTCCACGGCGGCTTCGTCCACAGACAGGACGTCGAAGAGAGGTTTCCACCCTCATCACCCTACTGGAAGACACGTCGAGCGGCAGGCATTGAGAAACCGGAGTGCAGAAGACATCCTGACCTCGAAGCCTCCATCAGCGACTGTCAGCTTTCTTCTTTCTACCTCGGTGGTGGGTAAGCCGGGCAGCGACGCGACAGAAAGTCAACCGCGTTGGCTATACAGACGGGGCTGGGAAGACGGAGGAATAAGGGCGGTGAGATCGATCGCGACCGGAGATAAGGGCCGGGCCGCTTTCGAGCGAGAGGCGCAGCGCAGGGACATCGATCGCGACCGGAGATAAGGGCCGCTTTCGGGCTAAAAGGCGCAGCGTCTGGGAAAACTGAAGGCGCGAGAGCCGCGGTGAAGCGGAGACAGCGTCGGGGGGACGGTTGAAGACCGCCAAGCGCGGGAAAACCGCCATTTTGTGGGCGGAGGACGACGACAAGAGCGGGAAGCCGCCATCTTGGATAACATAAAAATACAATAAATTGCAACGATGCCTAAACATGGGAACATTAATACCTTTGATAGTGACATCGAAGATTGGGCCATGTATGTAGAACGCATACAAAATTATTGTAAGGCAAATAAAATTCCTGATGCAGATAAAGCACTAACATTATTAAATTTAATGGGTGCAAAGACATACGGGCAATTAAAACACCTGTTATCACCAGATGAACCGGCGGATAAGACGTTCGATGAGATTGTTACTGTCCTGAAAAATCATCTAAACCCCACGCCGCTGATGCTAGCGGAACGATTTAAATTTTACGACAGAAGGCAGCTGCAGAATGAAAGCAATGCTGAATATTTGATGGAATTACGTAAGCTAGCAAAATATTGTCAGTTTGGAACGGGACTGACAGAGGCACTTCGAGATAAATTTGTGTGTGGTTTATTTAAACAGGATACACAAAAGCGACTGCTCGAGGAGAATGAGCTGACGCTTGAGAAGGCGGTCACTATGGCAGCAGCACACAAAGCCGCAGCGAGAGGCACGGCAGTAATGCAGCTACGGTCACCGGAACTCGGTACAAACAAATTGGGTTTGAGTTCTGTCAAATGTTATCATTGTGGAAAGACAACGCACGATCAGAACCAGTGTTGGTTTAAAAACCAAGAATGCAGAACGTGTGGCAGGCTTGGCCACATAGCTAAAGTATGCCGGTCAGGAAAGAAGACCAGCAACAAAAAGTCACCGCAAGGAAAATACGCAAAGGTACACAAGGTGACAAAGAACAGTTTGACCGAACAGAAGTCAGATTCAGACGCTAGCAGTAATGAACTGGATAGCTTAAGAGTACACAACGTTGGTAAGGATGCAGATCTCCAGACAATTTGGGTCACTCTTCAGATAGCAGGAGTCCAAGTAAAAATGGAATTGGACACTGGATCGGCATTGACGGTCATGAATAAGAAAGATTACAGAAAGTTATTCCAACATATTCCCCTACAGGATACGGAGGTTATATTGAAAACATACACGGGGCAAAGAGTGTACCCCATCGGAAAAAGAGAGGTAGAAGTTGTCCACAAGGGCGAAGAAAGCCAAGTAATGGACTTATATGTGCTACCTGAAGGAGGTCCACCACTACTAGGACGGGAGTGGATTAGGAAAATGAATATGGACTGGCACTCCTTGAAGGCACTAACGGTAGATTCCGGGGAAACAGATGTCAAACCTAAACGATTGTCCAGAATATTGGATGATGCTAAAGAGGTGTTCTAGCAGGGACTGGGAACACAGAGGAATTATGGCAAACATCAAGATTGATGAACATGCACAACCAAAATTTTTTAAAGCCAGACCGGTACCCTATGCAATACGACCTACTGTTGAAGTGGAACTGGAAGCACTAGAACGTTCAGGTGTACTGTCTAAGGTAGATTGGAGTGAGTGGGCTACGCCCATTGTTCCCGTTATGAAACGTCCTGCGAGCAACAAGCCAGGAGATCCAGGGAAGGTTCGCATCTGTGGAGATTTCAAAATCATCGTTAATCCGGTGCTTCACACGGTGCAGTATCCGCTTCCACGGATTGAGGATATTTTCGCTTCATTGTTTGGCGGGAAACACTTCACCAAGATAGACCTGGCGCAGGCGTACTTGCAGATGGAGGTTGAGGAAGAGTCACGCCAATACCTCACGATCAACACGCATCGAGGGTTGTACCGGTACAATAGGCTGGTTTTTGGAGTGGCATCGGCTCCAGCAATTTGGCAGAGGGCCATGGAGCAGGTATTACAGGGAATTCCAGGCACACAATGTTACCTGGACGATATTCTGATCACAGGTGATGGTGATGAACAACATCTCGCAAACTTGGAACTGGTGCTCAACAGACTGAAAGAGTATGGACTTGGAGTAAATCGGCAGAAATGCGAGTTCTTCCAGAAGCGGATCTCGTACTGTGGCCATGTCATTGACCGGGAGGGGCTTCATAAGTCTCCTGACAAGATTGAGGCAGTTGTAAAGGCTCCCGCTCCGGAGAATGTCTCTCAGTTGAGGTCGTTTCTAGGATTAATTAACTATTACCATAAATTTCTGCCAAATCTATCCACGGTACTGCACCCGTTAAACGCTCTTTTACAGAAAGGGGTACCATGGGAATGGGGCGAAAACTGTAAGAAGGCATTTCGCAAAAGCAAAGAATTGATCACCTCAGAGGAAGTGTTGGCTCACTTCAACCCGACACTGCCTATTCGGTTGGCTTGTGATGCTTCCCCATATGGTATTGGGGCAGTACTCTCACACAAGTTGCCAAATGGCACGGAAAGGCCAGTCGCGTTTGCATCCAGATCATTGACCTCCGCTGAGCGCAACTATGCGCAGATCGATAGGGAGGCTCTTAGCCTTGTATGGGGAGTGAAGAAGTTTAATCATTACCTGCAGGGCCAAAAATTCACACTTCTGACAGACCATCAACCGTTGGTATCCATTTTTAACCCTAAGAAGGGTGTTTCGGTGATGACAGCGCAGCGTCTCCAAAGATGGTCTCTTTTCCTAGGGGCACATCAATATCAAATAGAATTCAAAGGTACGAAACAGCATGGCAATGCTGATGGGCTGTCGCGCCTGCCACTACCTGAAGAAGAAGACACGACGAAAGTTGACCCTGTTGAGTTATTTCATTCGACCATCATCGAGTGTTTACCAGTCACCAATGCAAGTATTGAAAGAGAAACCAGGAACGACCCGACACTGTCCAGAGTCTACGGAGGTGACAGTGAAAGGATGGCCAACACGGGGTGATCCTCTGTTACCGGCATTTTCGGCAAGGCGAGACCAGCTGTCCGTCTGCCATGGTACCTTGATGTACGGGACAAGAGTGATTATTCCTCCCAAGTTAAGGGAAAGAGTTTTAAACAAACTGCATGAAGGTCATCTGGGGGGAGTTAAAATGAAAAGTCTTGCTAGGGCTTATGTATGGTGGCCGGGTATTGACCAACAGATTGAGGAGTTAAAGAAAAGCTGCGCTGGGTGCCAAAAAGTGCAAAATGCACCTCCGATAGCACCGCTACACCCATGGGAATGGCCTTCAGCCCCATGGCAACGCGTACACATTGACTTTGCTGGTCCATTCATGGACTCCATGTTCCTAATCGCGGTGGACGCACATTCCAAATGGCCAGAAGTCATCAAGATGAATACCACTACTTCAGAAAAGACAATTGCGGTGTTAAGAACAATATTCGCAAGGAACGGATTGCCAGAACAGATCTGTTCGGACAACGGACCACAGTTTGTATCGGAAGAATTCCGACAATTCTTAAAGAAGAATGGAGTAAAACATTATACCTCTGCCCCATATCATCCGGCGACAAACGGGTTGGCTGAAAGATTTGTCCAGACATTCAAAAAGGCAATTAAGACCATGAACGATGATCAGATTCCGCTGCAACACAAGGTCGACAAGTTCCTGATGTCATATCGAAACGCCGATCATGCAGTGACTAACCAAAGTCCTGCCATGATGTTTTATAACAGGAGGTTGCGGTCCAAGTTGGACTTGTTAAAACCAAATGTGCGGAGGGAAGTGGAAAACAAACAGTTGCGGCATATTAACAACAAGACCACTCGAACTTTCGACATAGGACAACCAGTGTTGGCAAGGGGCTATGGAAACGAAAAATGGCAGTCCGGAACAATTCGGGCCAGACAAGGACCTCTGATGTACACAGTAGATATTGGTCATAATGTGATAAGGCGTCATGCGGATCAACTGGTAGAGTCGAGAGCAAGGGTCGAACCCATGGTTGTGACAGAGACAACTGTGGAAGACGTTAATGAACCTGAAGCATCTACCTCGGCAGGGAATGTACTTGATGATGATGACACCCAATACATTGGAAACCAAATAGAGGAGGCACCTCAACAACAAGAATCAGAGACTACTGAGAGGCGTTATCCAAGCCGCATCAGAAAGCCTCCTGAGAGACTGAACCTTTGAACTGTTATACCTGAAGTTATATATGTATATATGTTATTATGTTATGTTAAATGGGGATATGACTGTTAAGCTAAAAAGGGAGGATTGTGGTGTATGTAACCTGTTCCACCTTAAGAGATGTACTACTTTCTCTGGCTGCTGTATACGTAATACCGGTGGTGACCACACCGGTATATAAGCACTGTGTAGTAATATTGTATTCAATATAGTCCCGACCTCCAACCAGTAAAGACCTGTTCAATTTACTCTTGTAGCCTGTGTAGTAATTATCACTATAACACACAGACTTAACAATAGTATAAAGGGTTGAATGGCAGAAGAGGCCATGATTTTAAAGACTATTTTAAAAGAAGCCCAGAAAAAGGGGCATACAAAATGGCCGCCAGACCCCGTGATCAACTTATTGGGACACTTTAAAATGGTTCCTGCAAATCCTCAGACAGCTTTGTGGATTCAGCTCAAAGTAAGTTCTGGAAGCCGTTTGAGAGCACGAAACCAGACACCCACATATACATATAGATTGGATGCAGATCCAGTCGAGATCGGCCTGTAGATAAAGGCCATCTAAATGTTGACCCAGACAAAAGGGAACAGTTTTCATATTCATGAGAAGAGCATCAAGGGCCCGTTAAAGACATCACCAGGACATTAAAAACAATGAAGGTCGTTCCAGACCAGAGATGGCCCATTACCGGCCATCCAAGAACAGTTTAAAATATAATAACTACCCCGTTGTGCAACAAGCCGCCAAAAGTTAAACAAAGACTAACCTGATTTGGCGCGAGATAAGAGCTTCTGGAAAGAAGTATAATTGAGAGACACACGGGTAGGAATAGGGTTATCGTCAGCTTTCCAGCGTGCAGGCCTGGCCAGCTTTTGAGCTGGGGAAAGAGGAGCTGCTTTGGGAGAAGATCAGCGTGACTCCTCTCCATCATCGAGAGGAAGAAGAAGAAGAAGACTAAGCCACCATCAAGAAGGTCGTTCGAGCCGGCGTCCCACCCCGGGGTAAAACATCGGGAGATCATCGACCAACCCCGGGCTGTTGACGAAACGAGAGGCCATCGACCCACTCCGGCTCGGGAGAAGAGATAAAATAAAACTGAAAAAATGATAGGGGCCAGCCCAAGGCTCCTCTGACCGGGGTCGAACAGATGATCCCCGACCCCGCCGACATCCAGGCCAGCCGGTGCCCAGCCGCCCCCGACCCCCACCTAAGGAGAGAGGTGAGGCGCAGCTCGCTGGGGCTCCACGATCCACGTGGAAACGGGACGCCTGAAAGGATCAAACGCAGACCTGTTCAAAACCTTGCACCTCCTAGTTGGATTGGTGAGCATGTTTCTGGCCCTTCATAATCAGATCTAGATAGGTTTAAGGGGGTGGATGTTTAAGGGTATAATTAACATGAGTTGTTGTCACACACAGAATCACACAGAAACCCCACAGTGCAGATAGAGGCCATTTCGGCCCATCGAGCCTGCACCGACACATATCCCACCCAATCCCCGTAACCCCTACACCAACACATATCCCACCCTATCCCCCTAACACTAAGGGTCAATTTATCATAGCCAATCATCCTAACCCGCACATCTTTGGACTGTGGGAGGAAACCGGAGCACCCGGAGGAAACCCACGCAAACACGGGGAGAATGTGCAAACTCCACACAGACAGTCACCCAAGGCCGGATTCGAACCCGGGTCCCTGGCGCTGTGAGGCAACAGTGCTAACCACTATGCTCGATGTTCCGTGTGTTTCCCTATTTCATGATGATTTTTGTAGAGTATAATATGCCTGTATTTGCCTTAGTTAGTATTGTGTCGTTATTTGTTTGTGTTTTTCCCTCCCATGTACTCTCTTATTTGCTTGCATTTGATTTGTGTTACCATATGCAATAAAATTTCATTTCGTTTCATCAAACTTGGTCTATAAGAGTTTTCTCTACATTGTAGTTCCTGCCCCAAAGTCCAGAGTACAGAATCTAAGGGGCGAGTGGGTCGAACCACTTAAGGTTTTACTGTGCAAGAGAGAGAGGCCTCTAGAGAGAGAAACCTCTGCGATCTAAAACCCCTTACAGTTCCTCCCTTGCTGTGCAGTCAGATACATACGTGACGCCAAAATGCAGTGCGTGTCTGATGGTGCTTCACATGAGGGAGGAAACCGAATACAGTACCTGCTGTGCTGCCAGTATAATCCAAGAACACGAGTTATACTTTACAATGAGAACCTGGGGTAGGTAGCTAAGTGTCAGCAGTGACATTTTTCCACAACACAACCGGCTCCAGATTGTATCCACTGAGTTGGCTCGTGTTGCAATGGAGCTGACACAATATTAACCAGAGCATGTTTGGAATTAGGAGCTCCATTTTTTAATCTCTGCACTACAATGGTGCCATTATAACACCTATATCGTGTGGAAATAGCCAGTCCCAGCCCAGACTTTTGAGACAGGCTGGCACCTTGAAGTAAAAACATTAAAGACCGAAAAGGCCATTTATGGATAAATTTAACCAGCCTACTGTAACTTTTTTACAATTTCAAACCCTATTTTGGACATTATAACTTTCAGTTACTGAAAAAAATGGCAGATGAAAGATTTTTGGTGATTCAACAAACCGTAACTTTCAATGTTGACAAATCAAAACTGAATGAGAATGGTTGACACAAAGAAGTCCGACCAAAAATCATGAGGGTTTGTGGGCAGGAAGTGGGCGAGATTTTTAATAAGATATATAATTATCTATACCGTAATGAGGAAATGGGATCAGAGAACATACCAGTTTTAATTCTATCACTCTTGCAGATTGAGGTTTTCTTCATGTGCCCTGCCTTCCAGCATATCCTCAATTTAACCAGATCCCAATAATGATATCCGGGTTCAGAGCTGTAGCCATCCAGGAGCAAAGGACAATAATTAAACCAACACAATTTCAACAGACTGTTCTGCAGCTAGTTTAACTTTCCATGTACAGGATACTTGGAAGCTAATTGCCCCAAATGACTAAAGTAGGCCTCGGCTAAACGTCTGCCAGGAATACTACAACTAAACTAGCGCACAAGCCAATCATGTTTTTCAACTCTAACCTGTTGCTGTTCCGGTAGTTGGAGCCGTTTGCAATTTGTCCAAGATGGACTCTCTACATTTTATGTCTGTCTATTCCCATAGTGCATAAACAGCAAACACATCAAGCAAGCAAACTCCGCGATACAATAGGGATATTCCCGATGGGCACAACGTCAAAATACACTTGCAACGTGTTCTCCGGTGTGTTACTTGGTTAGCTGACCCACTGGGTCAATATGATCAATAAATCTTCTCCAAATTCAGACAGGAAATAAAGAATTGACAAGGCTCCGACAATCAAATACAAACTTTAACCAGCAAACACGGCTACTCAAAGGTGCTGATCACAGCAGCTGGCTGACATGTGGTAATGAGTGCAGCATGATCTGTGAAGATTGGTATTACTGCAATAAAACAACACAAACTCATTTGGGGTTTCTAGTTTATAAGCTAGACCATAAACATCTGTACTGGAGGAAAAAATGGAATCTAAATAAAACAAGAGTTTGGATAACATGACGGCAGTTACTGGCCACAGTCTCGGAGCACAGCTTGGGCCCAGAGTGCGAGCTATATTCATGGCTTAAAGCTGAAGGATGCCTCAAACGTTACACTCTTTGACCGTATGCCCTGTAATAACTCGACTTAAAAAGCAGTCCCTCCGGAAATTCTTCCCCCCCACCCCCATTCTCTCTCTCTCTCATGAAATCAGCTACCTTGGTGCAGATGGAATCCGGGACTGTCCTGGTCTGTGGCGCTCAGGGCCAGTCACTGGTGCAATTGTCCATTGAGCAATTCAGGAATACACAGTTAACTAAGAGGAAACCCAGAACATCAACAACCTTCAATAGCCAGGGAAAGAGAACAGACACGTCACCTTCTGCACTACACCACGCATTAATGGCACAATGCTGTTTAGATGACTCCGGGACATGTTTAAATGTCAACTGCGTCACTGCAGCCAACTGTTTGACAGAATGAAGTTTGCCACTTGGATAAGTTAGCCTTCAATGTATTTAAGTGTTAAAGATGTTGCCCACAGGCAGTGTGAAGGACGTATGTTTAGCCATTAAGATGTTGGAGTGTTTGGCCTAGCCTGTAAAGGTCACTCCTCAGAGGGAACATGGTCAAAAGCAGAAACAGGAACTCCTCGGTTTAAATCCCAGCCATGGCGCAAACAGAACTGAGTGTTCGCTCCCCCCCACACCTCAGTGACTTCACTGAGGCAGGGACTGGAACAGCATTTAAGGGGGAATTGAACAAATATTTAAAAAGCAAAAATATTAAAAGAATATGGTGAAGAGGCAGGGAATTGAGATTAGGGTGGACCACTGCAGTTCAACAGCTAGCGTTGGCAAGATGGTCCGAATGGCAGCCTCCTGTGCTGTGAACTCTGGCATATCCGGAGGTCAGCTAGAGGGCAATTGCTGCTAATTGAGCACCTGTAGATTGTCCACAATTGCCAAGTCCTCCTCTTGGGGACAGGCCCTGTTATCAAGGTCAGAGAAACCAGCACCAAGTGAGCATCGTTTACTGTTTATGTATATTTTAAAGAGATTGTTCAGTTGCTATGTCATGTGTCAAGACAGAAATCTAGCTCTTTGGGAAAATAATTTGCTGGTTAATAGAAAGTCCGTTTCCTGAAATCTCACGGCAGGAAAGTTTAAAAAAACGAACTTTCTCAGAGTAGTTCCAGTTGTTTAAACCACATTCTCCCCAAGGACAGGCTTTTCTCATTTTAAACAAGTTACAGATGGGCCAGCCTGTATCAGCTGGGGCTCTGGAATCATTGCCTGATGATAAAGAGTCTGTTTTAGTGAAACAAGGCTGGCTGGTATATTCTGCTGTTGAGCTGTAATACAGACAAGACTTGGATTGTAATGGAGTCCGTAACACAATGTTCCCAACATTGATTGTTGCATCACGGGGACAGATACACCTCGTGTACCACAGCAGGAAACCCAAATCGGAGGGAGAAACCACATCAGACCGCAGGCATATCCCCCTCACTGCTGGACGGACACCAGCACTGGCACAGCCCAGCGCCCCACTGGCACAGGTCAGGGAGCCCAGAGCCCTCCCACTCTCCTTGTTGCGCAGCGAGGAGTGCAGGGGAAGTCAAAGAGGGGTGAAGGTTCATTTTATTTACTTTCAAAAAGATGATCTCCTGAATCTTTGGAATTCTCTACCCCAGAGGGCTGTGGAGGCTCAGTCGTTGAGTATATTCAAGTCAGAGATCGATAGATTTTTGGATATTAAGGGAATCAAGGGATATGGGGATAGTGCAGGAAAGTGGGGATGAGGTAGAAAATCAGCCACGATCTTATTGAATGGTGGAGCAGGCTCGAAGGGCCAAATGGCCGACTCCTGCTCCTATTTCTTATGTTCCTATGAACTGAACTGTAAAACCTGAGCTTTATTCAGTAACTGGGAAATAATCTCAATCTGCTTCTGGTTACTTGAGTTTAAAAATGCGATTTTTAATTGCATTTATCCTTTGGTTACAATATATATTCATGGTATACCGTATCGAAGATACGGTGTACATGGTACAATGTGGTAGGGAGCCAGCCAGACAGCTTGGCTGGTGAATGACCTGGAGACTGGTTCTTGGAGTGGCAATGCAATGGGAGGAGGCCATTCAGCCCCTCGAGCCTTCTCCACCATTCAATTAGATCATGGCTGATCTGTATCTTCACTTCAATTACCCACCTTGGTTGCATAACCCTTAATACCCTTACCAAACAAAAATCCATCAATCGGTTTGGAAATTTTCCAATTGACCCCCAGACTGAACAGCTTTTTGGGGAGAGTTCCAGATTTCCACTATACTTTGTGTGAAGTGGTGTTTAAAGACAAACTGACGGAAGATCTTTTCTTTTGCTACACCAGTGTAATTGTGCTCAGTGACCATATTCAGGGTTGGATGAAGAATGACCTGCTCACCTGGTGCTAACAATGAGGGAGTTCTCCCGATGTGCAGTCCCACTGCTGGTGCTAGGCCAGGAACCAGGAACCCAATTTATTTTTACATTTCTGATTCAGCCCGAGTTCATCATTTGAATCAGACTGGGCCATTCGTATCGTGACCCACACAGACCGAGTGTGGGCTTGGGGAGAGGAGACGAGAGGGAGGAGGTCCTTCCTGCTGTTGACTCAGTGCGACACACCATCGGAAAGCCCACAAGCCTCCTCAGTCGGGCCTAGAGGGAGCATTATGGGATGGACTGGGAGACATTGCGCTGGATCAGGTTTGATTGGGTGCTTTCATTTTGTAATCTTTCGCCGAGCAGGATTGAATCTTCGGACGTGCCTAGAAGATGCCAGATTATAGCCGCTCCACTGTCCTTCCACACGGAGATTTAACAGGACATGTGGAGAAAGCCACTTGGGTTTCTGTCCTCTGTTCACACGGAAACAATGCTGAGATTTCACGGCCTGCATGGTGCAACAGCCCGAAAATCCCAGGACCACCCCCCACTGACATTTCCACCGTCCCTCCCACTACGAGAAATGTCCTGCTTCAGCCACACTTAGTACTGTCAGTGAAGAATGTCACACAATGATAAAGTCAATAAACAGGGGACTTGGAACTAGTTAAAGCTGCACGAGGCATCTTTACCAGTGCTAATTAATAAAAGATGCATCAGTGTCTGCACTGCCATGAAATAGAAAAGCACAGGAAAGTGTAGAGACAAACAAGACTGATACGCAGCATTACAACAACCTGCATTTATATAGCACCTTTAAAGGTAGTAAAACATCTCAAGGCGCTTCACAAGAGTTTTATCAAACACAATTTGACACATGAGCAGATATTAGGACAGATCAAAGAGATAGGTTTTAAGGAGCGTCTTAAAACCTGAGAGAGGCAGAGGTTTAGGGAGGGAATTCCAGAGTTTAGGACCTCGGCAGCTGAAGGCACGGCCGCCAATGGTGGAGCGATGAAAATCGGGGACGCACAAGAAGCCAGAATTGGAGGAGCGCAGAGATCTCGGAGGGTGGGGCTGGAGGAGGTTACAAACATAGGGAGGGGCGAGGCCATCAAGAGATTTGAAAACAAGGATGAGAATTTTTTTTTTTAATAAATTGAGGCTTTGCCAGACTGGAAGCCAGTGCAGGTCAGCAAGCACGGGATGATGGGTGAACAGGACTTGGTGCGAGTTAGGACACGGGCAGCAGAGTTTTGGATGACCCCAAGTTTACAGGGATTAAGAGGAATGAACTATAAGATTGGATTCCAGAAGCTTGAACTTTACAGTCCGGGACCAGTATGTATAAATAGTACAGATAAGCTGAAGCTAGACTCTAAACAATGGATTCTTATTGCAGGGGATATCGGACCTCCAGACTGTCGGGAGCTTCACTCACTGGTCTGAAAGTACCCTGGCAATATTTAAACTACCATCAGCTCCCCACCCAATTAGGAAAAATGTTTAACATTTCCCAAATCACTTCAGAAACAGCAGAGAACAGTTTATCCTTTCCCAAGCTCATGAATTGCAGTCTGTCCCCATTAAATGAAACCTACCACTCATCAGCCCAGTTCCCCAAGTCCATCGAGATCCAACTCAAGATGTTCACAATGTGCTTTCCCATTGAAATGCAGCATAGACTCGTTGCAACAAAAAAACCTCAAATGTAATGAATGACGAGTGGCTTCAAAGCAGTTGAATGCCTTGCAAACACAAAAATTCGTAATTTATCAACTAAACTATAATAGCCAAGTATAATCACAGGCCAATCTTAACAGAAGATCAGGCACGGTGTACTATGCGGCAGTGACTTATCACAATATTTAAACTGGGCCGCATCTGACATCCTGGCCTGAATCACCTTTGACTTTAAACACAATCTCATATAATTGGTAAAACCAGCCCAGGCAGTGATTCTTATAGAATCACAAAGCACAGGAGGCCGCCATTTGGCCCACCGTGCCTGTGCCAGCTCTTTGAAAGAGCTCTCCAATTAATTCCACTCCCCTGCCCTTTCCCCCCCAGAGCCCTGCAAATATTTCCTTTAAGTATTTATCCAGCTCCCTTTTGAAAGTTACTGTTGAATCTGCTTCCAGCCCCCTTTCAGGCAGAGCATTCCAGATCACAACAACTCGCTGCATAAAAACATTTCTCCTCATCTCCCCTCTGGTTCTTATGTTCATTAATAAATAGACAGACATTCTTATTATGAACACAGCTAGCTTTTGCTGGACACTTTTATTGAGCACATGTGGACTAGGTACTGTATCTGTAGAGGCTTCCATCTTGACTGCTGCCTTGTGGGTAGCTTAGTGCCTCATGGGTAATGTAGTCTTAATATACATACAGCAGGGTAGTGTAGTCTTATACATACAGCTATATACAACTCTACGGCTCCACCTAGTGTCCACTATAGAATGACGTTATTGATCATTACATCCCCCTTTCTTTGAGGTTTAACAAAATCAATATCAATCAACTTTCAAGAAAACAATAAAGATAGTATCAGTAACACTTTTGTTAGTGCTCTATAAACAAACATTTTCAAAACAGTCAACACATTTTCAAAGCTTTACATTGTACTCAAAGATTAAGTCTATCAGGCTCTTTTACTTCACGTGTGGATCTTCTCAACATGGGTAAGTCTGATGTGTCTTCATGAGATTGTTCTGGCGGTGAATGACAAGATGCAGTTGCGGCATTGTCATCAATCTGCTCTTGAATAGTCTCTTGTGTTTTAGGAGGGAACGGCGGTTCCTCCTGAGAATCTGTCCGTCCTCAGTTCTAACAGTGTATGACCTTGGTCCTACTTCCTCAAGAACGGTAGCTTTCCTGTTCCATGCATCTGGATCCTCAATCCTGACAACATCATCCCTTGTCAATGGTTTTAGAGTTTTGGATGACTTGTCATAGTATGATTTCTGTTTCAGCTTTAACAGTTGAAGTCTCTGTCTCAGTTCCTCACTTTGCTGTTCTTTTGCACAGCAGGGTAGCGTGGTGCGCAACTTGCGACCCATTAGTAGTTCAGCAGGTGAAGAACATAGAAACATAGAAACATAGAGATAGGAACAGGAGTAGGCCATTCGGCCCTTCGAGCCTGCTCCGCCATTCAATGAGATCATGGCTGATCTTCATCTGAGATCTTAGCTGATCTTACCAGTTCAGTACCCCGTCCCCGCCTTTTCTCCGTAACCCTTAATCCCCTTAGCCTTCAGAAATATATCCAATTCTCTCTTGAAAATATTTATTGAATTAGCCTTCACAGCCCTCTGTGGCAGGGAATTCCACAGGCTCACCACTCTTTGAGTGAAGAAATTCTTCCTCATCTCTGTTTTAAATGATTTGCCCGCTATTTTTAGACTGTGGCCCCTGGTTCTGTGCTCCCCTGCCATTGGAAACATTCTCTCTGAATTCAGCCTGTCCAGGCCTGCCATAATTTTATATGTTTCGATGAGATCCCCTCTCAATCTTCTAAACTCCAGTGAGTACAAGCCCAAACTATTCAATCTCTCCTCGTAGGTCATTCCCGCCATCAGCCTGGTGAATCGCCGCTGCACTCTTTCCATGGCAAGAACATCCTTCCGCAGATGGGGCGACCAAAACTGTACACAATACTCCAGATGCGGTCTCACCAGCACCTTGTACAGCTGTAGTCCTATACTCGAACCCCCTTGATATGAAGGCCAACATACCATTTGCCTTCTTAATCGCCTGTTGCACCTGCATGCTCTCCTTCAGTGACTGGTGCACAAGAACACCCAGGTCCCTCTGCACTTCCCCATCTCCCAATCTATTGCCATTTAGATAATAATCTACCCTCCTGTTTTTACCCCCAAAGTGGATAACCTCGCATTTATCCACATTATAGTGCATCTGCCACGTATCCGCCCATTCCCCCAACCTGTCCAAATCGCACTGTAGCCTCCTGACATCCTCATCAGAGCCCACCCCTCCTCCTAGTTTAGTGTCGTCAGCGAATTTGGAAATATTGCATCCAATTCCCTGATCCAGATCATTTATATATATTGTGAACAGCTGGGGTCCCAGGACAGATCCTTGCGGCACCCCGCTGGTCACTGCCTGCCACTCCGAAAACGAGCCGTTTATTCCAACTCTCTGTTTTCTATCCGCCAGCCAGTTCTCTATCCACGTTAATACTTTGCCCCCAATCCCATGAGCCTTAATTTTGCATGATAATCTTTTGTGTGGAACCTTATCGAAGGCTTTCTGGAAGTCAAGGTACACCACATCCACTGGCTCTCCCCCATCTATTTTACCAGTTACTTCCTCAAAAAATTCCAGCAGATTAGTCAAACACGATTTACCCTTTGTAAATCCATGTTGACTCTGTCCGATCCTTTCCCCATTTGTCAAGTGCTCCGCTATTTTATCCTTAATAATGGACTCTAGCATTCTGCCCACAACCGATGTAAGGCTTACTGGTCTATAATTCCCTGCTTTCTCTCTACCCCCCTTTTTAAATATTGGGGTAACATTAGCTACCCTCCAATCCACGGGTACTGTTCCCGAGTCAATGGAGTTCCGGAAGATGATCCTTAGAGCATCTGCTATCTCCAGGGCCACCTCCTTAAGTACCCTAGGATGTAGTTTATCAGGCCCCGGGGATTTGTCGGCCTTCAGTCCCCTCAACTTACCCAACACCATATCCCTAGAGATACTAATTTCTGTCAGCTCCTCCCTCTCATTAGTCCCTATGTTTGCCGATATTCCTGGGAGGTTATTTGTGTCCTCCTTTGTGAATACAGAACCAAAGTATGAGTTTAATTGGTCTGCCATTTCCTTATTCTCCATTATATATTCTCCCGAATCGGACTGCAAGGGACCGACTTGGGATTTTACCAGTCTTTTCCTCCTGATATACCGATAAAAGCTTTTGCAGTCTGTCTTTATGTTTGCTGCAAGTTTACTTTCGTATTCTATTTTCCCCTTCCTGATTAATCCCTTTGTCCTCTTTTGCTGTATCCTGTACTGCCCCCAATCTTCCGGTCTGGTGCTTTTTTTTGCCAGTTGATATGCCCTTTTTTTTGATTTTATGCTGTCCCTAATTTCCCTCGTTATCCACGGTTGAGCCACCTTTTTAGGTTTATTTTTATGCCAAACCGGTATAAACATGTTCTGGAATTCTTCCATTCTATCTTTGAATGCTTGCCATTGTCTATCCACTGTCAATCCCCCCAGAAACACCACCCAATCAATCTTACCCAATTCCCGTCTCATTCCCTCGTAATTCCCTTTATTTAAGTTCTGGACCTTAGTCTCTGATTCAATTTCCTCACTCTCCATCTCGACTGAGAGCTCGATCATATTATGATCGCTCTGACCCAAGGGGCCTCGTACAAGAAGATTGTTGATAAGTCCCTTCTCATTGCACAATACCCAGTCTAAAATGGCCTGATCTCGAGTCGGCTCCTCGACATATTGGTCCAGATAACCGTCCCGAAAACATTCCAGGAATTCCTCCTCCTCAGAATTTTTACTAATTTGGGTAGTCCAATCAATATGTAAATTAAAGTCACCCATGATGACAGCTGTGCTCTTATCGCACACTTCTCTAATTTCCCTTTTTATGCCTTCCCTCACCTCCATATTACTATTTGGAGGCCTATATATCACACCCACTAACGTTTTCCTCCCCTTGCTATTTCTCATTTCTACCCATACAGATTCCGTTTCATCCGAGTTAATATCCTTCCTTTCCATTGCATTAATCCCCTCCTTTACCAGCAATGCTACCCCACCTCCCCTACCTTTTTGCCGATCCTTCCTAAATATTGTATATCCCTGGATGTTAAGTTCCCAGCCTTGCCCACCCTGCAGCCACGTTTCTGTAATCCCAATCAAATCATACTTGTTTACCTCTATTTCCACAACTAATTCATCCACCTTGTTCCTAATGCTTCTAGCATTAAGATACAAAGCCTTCAGGCTTGCTTTTTTCACACTCTCATTATGAATTAGTTTGGCCCTTTGTGTTTCTCTCCTTTGCTTATTGCTTCTCACCTTTCTACCATCTATTTCTGACTTCATATGACTTCCCTCTTTTCCACTATCTAGGTTCCCATCCCCCTGCCAAATTAGTTTAAATCCTCCCGAACCGCCCTAGAAAATATTACCCCGAGGACATCGGCTCCCTCACAGCTCAGGTGTAGACCGTCCCCTTGGTACAGGTCACTCCTCCCCAAGAACTGGTTCCAATGCCTCAAGAATTTAAATCCCTCTCCCTTGCACCACTGCTCAAGCCACGTATTTAGCTTATCTATCTTACTCTCTCTAAACTTATTAGCTCGTGGCACTGGTAGCAATCCAGAGATCACTACCTTTGAGGTCCTACTTTTCAATTTAGCTCCTAACTCCCTAAATTCAGCTTGTAGGACCTCCTCCCTCTTTTTACCTACATCGTTGGTACCTACATGTACCACGACAACTGGCTGATCCCCCTCCCCCTTCAGAATGCTCTGCACCCGCTCCGAGACATCCTTGACCACAGTCTAAAAGGTGAGGCTCGGTAGCTCAGCAGGGCGAGATAAGGATCAGACTTGCTTTCTGTCACTTTCTTCAGTAGCTGCTTGAGAACTTGAACACCTTTCTCTGCCTTACCATTTGACTGAGCATACAAAGGACTGGATGTAATGTGCTGAAAGTCATACTGTGCTGCAAACTGTTGCCACTCCTTACAGTTGAAGCACGGACCATTGTCGCTAACGGCAATCCTGGGAATTCCATGTCTGGCGAAGATGGATTTCACATGCATTATGACACTGCTTGCTGTGGTGCTTGAGAGCAGTGCCATCTCAGGATAGTTAGAATAGTAGTCAATCACTATTAGATAGTCTTTACCATTTAAATGAAAAAGGTCCATACCAACCTTTTGCCATGGTGCTGTTGGTATGTCAGCTACTATCATTGGTTCCTTTGCTTGTTTGTTTTGGTGTTTCTGACATGTCTCACATTTGCCTATCATGTTCTCAATGTCCTTATTTATGCCAGGCCAATAAACAGTGTCTCTTGCCCTCCTTTTGCATTTTTCAATTCCGAGGTGTCCCTCATGAATCCTTTTGAGCATGTCTTGACGTAGAGCCTGTGGAATGACTATTCGGTTCTGTTTTAGTAATAGTCCACTTGCGACACTCAATTCTGACCTTGTGAAAATATTTTGGACAGGAACCTTTTGGCCAACCATGATGAATGTTCTCTATTACTGTTTGTAATACTGTATCTTTTACTGTTTCTTCTGCTATTTGCTTTGATTTTGTGTCTGACACGGGCAGCGCAGCAGTGACCATACTCACATGAACATCCACGTCTTCCTCAGTAGAGCTCACATGACTCATTGTGGGTGCTCGGGATAGTGCATCTGCTAACACTATGTGTTTGTCTGGTGTGTAGATCAGTTCAAAGTCATATCTTTGCAGCTTCATCATGAGTCGTTGAATCCTTGGAGACATCTCATTCAGGTTTTTTTTTTATGATGGCAACCAGAGGGCTGTGGTCTGTCTCAACTGTGAAGGTGGGAAGTCCATATATGTAGCCATGAAACTTTTCTAGTCCAACTACCAAGCCTAGACATTCCTTTTCAATCTGGGCGTATCGACACTCAGTATCAGTCATAGACCTGGAGGCATAGGCAACAGGCTTCCAATCTTCACCCTCTGCTTGTAGCAAGACCGCACCTAGGCCATCTTTTGATGCATCCGTTGACACTTTGATTCTTTTTGTTGGGTCAAAGAAGGTGAGTACAGGTGTGGTTGTCAGCACTGTTTTGAGGTTTATCCACTCTTGTTCATGTCTTTCTGTCCATGCGAACTCATTTGTTTTATGTAGCAGGTCTCGCAGACAGGCTGTCTTGGCTGACAAGTTAGGAATGAACTTTCCAATGAAGTTTATCATCCCCATGATGCGTAGCACTCCTTTTTTGCCAGTGGGTCGGGGCATTTTGAGTATGGCGTTTACTTTTTCCATATCTGGCTATATTCCTTTACCAGATAGATTGTCTCCTAGGAAAGTGACTTCCTGGACGCCAAACTGACACTTGGCTTTGTTGAGCTTCAGTCCATTCCGGCGTATGCTCTGTAGCACTCATTGTGTTCTTTCAGTGTGGAGCCCCAGATGATGACGTCATCAACATAGACCCGAACTCCTTCCAGACCTTCAATTATGTGTTCCATCGCTCTATGAAAGATTTCAGATGCAGATATTATCCCGAAAGGCATTCTGAGGAAACAATACCTGCCAAATGGTGTGTTGAAGGTACAGTATTTGGTGCTCTCTTCATCCAGTTTTAGTTGCCAAAATCCTTGTGAGGCATCGAGCTTTGTAAAGTATCTGGCACCTGACACTTCACTGGTGATTTCTTCTCGCTTGGGAATCTGGTAGTGTTCACGTTTTATGTTTGCATTTAAGTCCTTTGGATCCATGCATATTCTTAGATCATTGTTCTTTTTCTTTACACATACCATGGAGTTAACCCAGTCTGTTGGCTCTTCGACTTTCCTGATGACTCCTAGTGTGGTCATTCTGTCCAGTTCTTTCTTGAGCCGGTCACGCAGGGGTGCTGGAACTCTTCGTGGAGCATGTACCACTGGCTGAGCATCCTGCTTTAGCTGGATCTTGTAAGTGAATGGTAGAACTCCAAATCCTTTGAACACATCCTGGAAATTATTCGCTACAGAATCCACCGAGTCATCTGGTCTGCTTATGGCATAGTTTATACGGTAGACTCTCTTGACCAGTTCTAAGTCCTCACAAGCATTGTCACCTAGTAGAGAATCAAGTCTTTCAGCCACAACAGAAAACATGAGATGCACTTTGTCTTTGACTGTCACTTTAAGTCTGCATACACCTAAGCTATCTATTTTCTGTCCATTATAGTCCTTCAGTAGTACTGACTTTTTCTGTATTTTGGGCTTTTCTTTCATGTTTTTAATGTCACTCATACTGATTAAGTTTGCTTTTGCCCCAGTGTCTAATTTCAAGGTAACTAATACTCCATTTACCTGCAGTAGGATCATCCATTTGTCCTCTTTTACTGCATTAACTTTATGTTCAGCATTGTCCATTTCTGAGGGCTGCACATTTTCTGTATCTTTTTTGATATTGTCACATGACACCATTCGTACAAAAAATGTCTCACTTAAATCAGTGTCCTCAATCACATTAACTCGTTGCCCATTCTTAGTTTTTACTTTTGAAAAGCATTGTTTGGCAAAGTGATTCTTTCCATTACACTTTGTGCACATTTTTCCAAACGCTGGGCATTGTCTTAACTGGTGTTTGTAGCCACAGCGTTTACAATTAAAAATTTCATCCTCCGATTGCTTTTCATTTCTGTTCTGCCCACGTTTCTTCCCCTTGTAGGACACAGCACCGACAACAGCATTATCACTCCTTACAATCGCATCATTATTGATTTCACTGAAAGTCTTCGCGTGCTTGCGAGCTAGCTCGCTGGCTTGGCATATTTTCACCGCATTTTCCAAATTTAGTTTGGTTTCTCTCAACAGACGTTCCCTGACTTTTTAATCATGAATACCAAACACAATCTGGTCACGAATCATGGATGCTTTGAGCTCAGAGAAATTGCATGTCTGTGCTTTCAGTTTCAGATCAGTTATAAAGCTATCAAAAGTCTCATTTTGCTGCTGTGACCGAGAACAGAAGATGTATCTTTCATAGGTCTCATTCTTTTTGGGAGAGCAATGTGCATCAAATTTTTTTAGCACATCTTCTAATTTTTCTCTGTTCTCCTCTGGATTAAATACAAATGTATTAAATACCTCTATCGCCTGTGGGCCTGCAACCGTAAGCAGCAACGCTATCTTCCTTGCGTCTGGCTTCGTACCAAATCCGATGGCTGCAATGTAGAGTTCGAATTGTTGTTTAAGAGTCTGCCAATTGTAGTCGATGTTTCCTGTGAGTTTCAAACGCTCTGGTGGCTTCAAATTCTCCATTTCGCTTTTCACAATTTTCAGCAGATCTTCACCATCCTGGTACCATCTTATGTTCATTAATAAATAGACATTCTTATTATGAACACAGCTAGCTTTTGCTAGACACTTTTATTGAGCACATGTGGACTAGGTACAGTATCTGTAGAGGCTTCCATCTTGACTGCTGCCTTGTGGGTAGCCTAGTGCCTCATGGGTAATGTAGTCTTAATATATATACAGCTGGGTAGTGTAGTCTTATACATACAGCTATATGGCTCCACCGAGTGTCCACTATAGAATGACATGTTATTGATCATTACAGTTCTTTTGCCATTCTTCATACAATAGATTCCGACTCTCAACCATTCCGCCATGGCAAGGCAGCGAGAGGCGAGCAGGGAATTCCATCCAGGGAGGGAGAAAATAAATCAACCAGAGCACCAGGAACTCTTGTACAGCTCTCTACGGAGTGGAACTGGAATTGGACAAACAGTTGTTGGGAGGGAGACAGCCCAGGGATACTCCGGGAAGGAGGGAGACAGCCCAGGGATACTCCGGGAAGGAGGGAGACAGCACAGGGATACTCCGGGAAGGAGGGAGACAGCACAGGGATACTCCGGGAAGGAGGGAGACCGCACAGGGATACTCCGGGAAGGAGGGAGGGAGGCAGCCCAGGGATACTCCGGGAAGGAGGGAGGGAGGCAGCCCAGGGATACTCCGGGAAGGAGGGAGACAGCACAGGGCTACTCCGGGAAGGGCTAAATAAAGCTGCAACAACTGCTTCCTCCACCTTTCACACAGGTCAACCTCCATTTTGTCGAGAGTGTTTTTAGCAGCGAGCAGTTCATTCACAGAGTTAAAACACATTGGCTTTTAAAATCAGCACAGGAGTCACTCATTACCTCTCGTAACCTTAGCAGTTAATTTTAATCACAGCTGGTAACCCAAGAGGAGCAGAGTCACGGTCAGTGAAACAGGAGGCAGTCAGGCTGGACAAATGTTCCATGGCTTAACAGCGCTGGATCAGGTTTGTGTCACATTACCATTCTTGCCTTAAATTTGACGTGTCCTGTTTTGCAGGGCGAGCTGGGGAGAAACAAGATGAAGATGTTTGGAAAGGGGGAGGGGAGAAGGCACCAGAGATTGTGTTTAAAATCCTGGCCAACTGTTAACATTCCTCAGGGCCAAATACACCAACCACTCCACAACACCGCAGGGCGTCAGCAGAAGCAGTGCCGCGTGAACTGACAGAAGGCAACAGCGGTGTGGTCATGGGGGGGGGGGGGGGGGGGGCGGGGGTCCATGTGGTTACAAGCCTTAGGGAAAAGGAGTTAAAAACCTATCCCATGTCCCAGAACACTTAGTCACACCACTCAGAAAAATAGGGAGAGAGAAAGAGGAAACAAGTTATTTACCCGCTCCCCTATTTAAAATAAAGGTTTCCTCTTGCATCTCCCCAGTGACTGGTTACAAAATTGCAGGCAAAGAAAGACTTGCATTTATATAGCGCCTTTCTCCACTTCAGGATGTCCCAAAGCGCTTTACAGTCAACGAAGTACTTTTTGAAGTGTAGGAAACGCAGCAGGCAAATTGCGCACAGCAAGCTCCCACAAACAGCAATGTGATAATGACCAGATAATTGGTTTGTGATGTTGATTGAGGGATAAATATTGGCCCGGACACCAGGGATAACTCCCCTGCCCTTCTTCAAATAGTGCCATAGGATCTTTTACATCCACCTGAGAGAGCAGATGGTTTAACATCTCCTCCGAAAGACAGCACCTCTGTCATTACTGCACTGGAGTGTCAGCCTAGATTTCGTGCCATGGCAAGATATGCTCTGCTCAACCCTTTGGGGGAAAAGACAGGACTGGGTGGCAACTTTAAAAGCACGCCGGGTTAGGCAGACCATCTTTCGAGCTTCTTAAAGAGAAAGGCCATTTCAAATTGAAAGTGGTTCCTTCTCCTTTGGGAGACAGCTCTCTATTGTAGAGCATCATGGTCATCTTGTGACACCAGGTACACTGCCAAACCATGGCTTTCATTTCTAATTACTTGCTCTGATCAGGAGTTTTGAATCAATCCTAATTTTCGCCCACAAAATTCTGCCAGATATATCTCTAGTATCTATACATTGCCGAGCCCCAAGAATCCCTCGTCACTCCTTGGACCTCCACAAGGTAAAATAGATTCCCTCTCAGTCACCTGCCAACACACCATATACTGAGAGCCAACTCTGCCTGGGTTCAAAACACTTATCCAATATAACATGCTTTAAGTCAGTGACTCATTGGAAACAGACACAAGGAAGCATTGTGTAAACATTTTCCCCAAGTTTTTGTAGGAATCAATTCCCTCTCTCCTTTCACTCAAACTGCAACGTTCATTTTTTTCAGCTGATTTTGTTTTCAAAGAAAAACTACAAAAATTCAGAGGAATTGTTTTCTTAAGAAAATAAAATCCATAAACAAAAGCCTTAAAATTCTCGTAAATGAGAAGTGTCCATTAAATAAATGGCCTCTTTAATAAATCCTGGCAAAGTGCTAAGCTTTACGTGCACTAGTGCACAGCTCTCTATAGAGCAAGAACAGCAAGTTAAGCTATGAAAGAAATGAATTAACATAGCCAGTAACCTCCGTGACACTGCTCCCTCCGCTAGAGACAGCCAGCTTCAGTAGACGTGGACACTTTCAGACCTCACAAGGTGCAACTCTAAGCAAAACGCCGCCAGATCAAAATCCATGATTGGAATCTCAACTGTATAAAAAGTTCATGGCAAATAGCTCAACACTGACTGAACATCGCCACATCAGTACTTTTTTTTTGCAGGGAGGGAGGCTGGTTGAAGCCAGCACTCTTACTATTTGCTTCCATCCCCGGCAGGGCACCCCGGTCTATGGGCGGTACTCGTACACAGGAGGAGTTGGGACTCCTATTCATACAGTTTTAGAGCCCAGAGAGTTGGAGGGTATAATCGTTGCCCACTTGCACGACCAGTTTACAAGATCAGTTTGTAAACATGTGAATAGGAGCAGCATGCAAGGGAGGACCCACTGAAACATTTTAGATTAAAGCAGGAAACAAGGCAACGGAACATAAGGGCTTGCATTTATATAGCACCTTTTACAACCTCAGGATGTCCCAAAGTCCTTCACAGCCAATGAAGTACTTTTATTTTTGAGGTGAAGACGGCACCTCCGACAGTGCAGCACTCCCTCGGTACTGCACTGGAGTGTCAGCCTGGACTATGTGCTCCAGACTCTGGAGTGGTACTTGGACCCACGACCTTCTGACTGGGAAGAGGGAGTGTGCTACCCACAGAGCCAAAGGCCGACACCCTAAGTACCTTTAGCAAGGATGGCAG
This sequence comes from Somniosus microcephalus, assembly GCF_052327205.1. Taxonomy (NCBI): domain Eukaryota; kingdom Metazoa; phylum Chordata; class Chondrichthyes; order Squaliformes; family Somniosidae; genus Somniosus; species Somniosus microcephalus. The sequence continues at coordinate 1,093,933 of NC_141011.1, read as the reverse complement.
CAGGATTACTCCGCCAGTGCGAGTTCACTTGTACAGCCTGCCGGGGTCTACACTGCCAAGGTTCCACGTACAGAGAATGCCCAGAAAAGCAGAGCGGTCTTCCCATTAGCGGGCTGGACGATCAGCAGCCAATCAGCTGCACGATCAGCAGCCAATCAGCTGCACAAACTGCAGTTATGCTGTGCTCAGTGCTGCCGGCTCCTGACACAATGGTCTCCCACAGCCGGCATCTACACCAAACGCAGTTTACCCGTCGGCCAGGCTTGGCAAATTTGCCAAGTTTTCTTTGGTGCTGCTGCCAACTGAACCAGATTAAGAGCAGGTGACGCTGGAGCCATATAAAGACAGCTCTCGACAGAGTGCAACGTTGGCAGGGCTGGAGCTGGGGGGGTTTCTGCTTCATCCTCGTAAACTAAAAGGTAGAATGTGTCACTGAGGAAGGCAGAGAGCGGAAAACAAAAGTGAGTGTCGCCTTACAATAAACAGCTCATCGATGCACAAAGGGTGCAATTGGTCCTCTCCATTGATAAGGCAGCTATAAACAAGGCCGACTGCATTTGAAACATAGTGAGGAGAAACATTCGCGTCACGGAACCCTTCTAGCTTCCGAGATGCGAAGACACCTCGGACACGCCCCATGCCAATACTGTCAGTAGCGACGGGCTTTGGCCACATAACACTGGCACCCCCAGAGGCTGCAGAACAAGAACAGGAATTCCCAGCCGCAAACTCAATGGTGAAGGGTAAACCGCAGCGAGCTGCTGATGGCAGCGATGCTCTAACAGGGAAAGGCCTTCCCACCTGGGGGAGAGTTACCCCGAGGAGCTGTGCGGCCGCTCGGACCCTGGCCGGGTGCAGGGTCTGAGAGCAGAATGCTGCCTGCTGACTCATCAGATTGAGCAATCTGGCAGACCAAAGATTGCAGAGAAAATAAACAAACAACTGGAAAAGAATTTTGCTAAATTCTAAAAGACACACAGAACAATCGACTGCTTTTAATAAGAGATAAGAAAGATCACAACAACAGGCCAGTAATTCCTGTCCCAACGCGTGAGTACGGACGGGGTACTCACGCGTGGGCCTGGAGGAATTGCCGGTTTTCAGCATGCACAGCGCATGTGGGGAAAACTGGCATTTCCTCTCCTCTGACCCAAGGGGTTAAGAGGCGGAACGCGTGCGACGTATCAGGCAGCGCGTGCGCGCTGAAATTCGTTTTTTGTAAAGAGTTGCCCGTGCGTAAAGGCCTCCGGTTTTTACGCTTGAAAATACCAGACGTAAGTACTTAGTTTTACAGGTAAGTGGTCTATTAATACAATTTAGAATTTTTTTTCCACAGGTTTATTATTTTTAAAGAATTTACAGTAAGGTAAGTGTATTTTTAGACCCTATTTGTTAAAAATTTTTTATTTTTTTTATTTTTTAAATTTGATTAATTGTTTAAAATAGTTTTTTTTAGTTATTCATAGTTCATTTATTTAGTGGGACTTTTTTTAAACTTTTATTTGTAGTTTAAGTGCTGTTTTGGGCGCCGAGTTTTCATGAGTTTGACAGTTATTACTATCAAACTCATGAATGAACTTTTGCAACCTCCCATTGGTTGCCCAGTGCCCACGTGATCCCAGCCGGCTCATCAAAATAACTACGTTTTAATTCTGTTTAAAACTACTTTACATTCTTCAAAGTAATTTAAAAGTATTTAAAACTTTATAAAAGTTACCTAAAGATTAATAAAAATACAAAAAATTTCTTTAAAATGCTGCTCTGTATGTAAAATTGCTTTGCAGCTTGTGTTAAAAATTGGGGGCGTGGCCTATGTTAAGGAGACCTCAAGGGGCGTGTCTAACTTAGACTCCGCGCTCCAGGCTTCGCGCTGGCTGCACTCCTGGGCGGCGTGACGTCAGACGCTGCCCGGGAGTAATCAACTAAAAACAGGAATTGCAAGCGTCCCGGGAGCCGAACGGCAGGCGCGCCGGGTAAGTGCTCATCGGGGGCTTGCACGCGCGGCAAGCCCCCGAGCCTAATTTCTGGGCCAACATGTTGCACACAGCCAGACTCCAGTGAAAATGCCGAGAGTGGTCAGTACATTGATTAAAAATTGTCCTCGTTTTCTCAACCACTTTTTCTTTCCCCCACTCCCACCCGCCTTCTCGGTGGGATATGTTGCCATGGACACCAATCGCCCTCTAGTACCTCAGCCAAATGGTCATTCTTTACATGTCAGCCTTGATGGAGAGTGCTAGCTGGCTATTGGACTGTGGGAAGGGGGTCAAACAGCCAAGGTTGATCCTGTCTCACGGGACATCCAAAAATGTACAACAGGGCTGATAGACAGCAACCAGGATAAGGAACCACAGCCAATATTCACTGCTCCAAGCAAGGGGTACCTAGACCAGCTGCAGTGCCCCTTCCATTGCTTGGTCATCACACAAAGGCTTTGAGACAGAAAGCTTCTACTCTGTATAGCTCACTTGCTGATTGGATAACGCTGCTGAGCCGTGGGAAGTGGCGCCTCAATGTCCATTTTTTGTTTGGGTTTGTGTGCCTACTCACTTCTGCAGAAAGAGGACGCAAGCTCCCAGCACTTTCCAGCAACACAGACCAACTTAGATCTCAGTGTTTGGTGCCCCATGCAGACTCGAGACTGCGCCCATCACACAGCTACTTTCATTCTGTAACAGCCCTTCAGCTATCACTGTCCGAATGTTTTGCTCAGAGTCCACACAATCACACCAATACATCGGCCACATGCTCAAATTCTCCCACCTATATATCTTTCCTTAAGAAAAAGGGAAAAGATATAAAGTCAGGAGATGGTTACAGATGAAGAAGGCCGTTTGCCCAAGCAGAATGATCCTAAAGTCTCCTCATTGCAGTATCCAATTGTCTCTTAGCTTTTTGCCTCCACTACGCTATTCCTCTATGTAGGAAGAATTTCCTGATATCAGTCCTAAAATTACTCTTTGCTAGTTTGAACAGCTGACCCTTTGTCCTACTCTTGCAACTTAATTTGAAGTAATATTCTGGATTTACTCTTTACATTCCCTTAACTATCTTGTATGCCCCTGAAAGATCACCGCTCAGATTTCTCCTTTCCAGGCTGAATCATAGAATTGTCCAACACAGGAGGCCATTCGGCCCATCATGCCGGCTCTTTGAACGAGCTCTCCAATCAGTCCCTCTCCCCCGCTCTTTCCCCACAGCCCTGCAAATTTCTTTTCCTTTTCAAGTATTTAATCAAATTCCGTTTTGAAAGTTACTATTGAATCTGCCTCAGGCAGTGCATTTCAGATCATCATAACTCGCTGCGTAAAAAGATACTTTGGGTGATGCACTTTGGGGGGTCTAACAAGGCAAGGGAATACACAATGAAGGGAAAGACCCTAGGCAAGACGGAGGGTCAGAGGGATCTGGGTGTGCAGGTACACAGATCCCTGAAGGCGGCGGAACAGGTGGATAAGGTGGTAAAAAAGGCATATGGGATACTTGCCTTCATTAGCCGAGGCATAGAATATAAGAGCAAGGAGGTTATGATGGAGCTGTATAAAACACTGGTTAGGCCACAGCTGGAATACTGTGTGCAGTTCTGGTCGCCACACTACAGGAAAGATGTGATCGCGTTAGAGAGGGTGCAGAGGAGGTTCACCAGGATGTTACCAGGGCTGGAGCGCTTCAGCTATGAAGAGAGACTGGGCAGATTGGGTTTGTTTTCCTTGGAGCAGAGGAGGCTGAGGGGGGACATGATTGAGGTGTACAAAATTGTGAGGGGCATAGATAGGATGGATGCTGAGGAGCTTTTCCCCTTAGTAGAGGGGTCAATAACTAGGGGGCATAGATTCAAGGTAAAGGGCGGGAGGTTTAGAGGGGATTTGAGAAAGAACTTTTTCACCCAGAGGGTGGTTGGAGTCTGGAACTCACTGCCTGAAAGGGTTGTGGAGGCAGAAACCCTCACAACATTTAAGAAGCATTTGGATGAGCATTTGAAATGCCATAGCATACAAGGCTACGGGCCAAATGCTGGAATATGGGATTAGATTAGACAGGGCTTGATGGCCGGCATGGACACGATGGGCCGAAGGGCCTCTATCCGTGCTGTATTACTCTATGACTCTATGACTCCTCATCCACCCCCCCCGACTCTTGTGCCAATTATTGTAAATCCGTGTCCTCTGGTTATCGAGCCAGTGGAAACAGTTTCTCCTTATTTACCGAAAGGTGCAGGTCGTACCTGATAACTTAATACCTTTGACAGGAGGTGCCGTCGAGTGCCTCCAGCGCTCGAGTTATCTCGCTTGTGTCTCGGTGACTAGAATTGGATACCATATTCAAAGTGCGGTCTGCCCAGAGCACCTGATGCTTTCATTAGTATTGACTTACATTCTACTGTTTCGGCCATGTTGTTAAACATTCTATTGGCTTTCCTGATTTCGCCAAGCTCCCTCGATCTAAAAGGTATATTGTGACTGCTCGAATACTCTTATTGTAAGCGCCACAAAACATGCCCCAGCCCCATACACCCACTGCACGCGCCCAGACTACACAAGGGACTGGGACCAGGGAGCTCATGGAGGCAAACTTCTTGGCAAACAAACAGTCAAATCGGGCTTTATCTGATGGCTTCTGTTCAGTACAATGGAAATGATTACAAAAAGGAGATTTAGAGTGATAACACGATAATGTGCCCTGCGATTTATGGCAGACAGAAGACAAAGGCTGTACAGTGTGTTCAGCCGGCATTTCAGCAAATACTTCCACATCAGACAGCTCTCGCATTCCTCCAGCTTTTCCCGCCCCTGCCTCCCCCTCATCAAAGGACCAAAACTGTAACACCGCTAATCAACCCTGAAGCTGAGAAAGCTCAGGTCAGAATACAAACAACACTTGGTATACTACCCTGACAGAATTCTCACCAACAGAAATACCTTGGACCTAAAAACCCTACATCTCAAATACTGAGAACCAGTCCCTCCCAGCAAATAGGCTACATGGTAAGATAGACCATGACCTACAAGGGTGCATTAAAGTAGTAGGCATAGTATGCCTCTCAAGAGAGTCCAAAGTGCATCACACAATGAATGAAGCCTTCTACTGGTGGTGCAAGCTGGGCAGGAGTGTTGACTATGCCACTGGGTGAACTCTTTGTTCTTCTTCGATTACAGTCCTGGGATTTTGAATGTCCACCTGAACCACTGGAACAGGCGGCCCAAGCCTCAGTTTACCATTCCATCCAGTGCCGGGGCCAACAATGAAGCATTTAGTCAGCCCTGTACTGGGCTGTCCATCTAGATTCAGTGCTAGGCTCTCCTCTTCCACCTAGAAGGACAATATCATGGGAACGTCACCTCCAAGTTCAGCTCCAGTTCACCTCCAGTTCACACCCCACCCTAACTTGGACATATCATCCCTTCGTGGCTGCTGGGTCAATCCTCCATCAAACACCATCATGGAAGAAACATCACCACAAGGACTGCAGCAGTTCAAGAATGCAGCTTCTCGGGTTAACTGGGTAACTTCAGATGGGCAGTGCCCACATCCAGGAACAAAAAACAAAACTAACATACGTAGAAAGAGATTCTACACACAACTATTGGCAAGTCTTTAAAAGATTAAAGAACAGGGCAACATCATTCTTAGTGCTGTTGATTCTCACACACTTTAGTGAGGTTACAGACTTCAACACCATGGCCTAGAAATTCAGTTGGGCGCGCCAGCCGTTAGCGCCTTAGGAGGAGTAGATCTCGAGCGCTAGGCGCTTATCGCCCGGGCGCAGCGCGATCTGCGCCTCTCCCCAACTTCAGGACACATTTAGCACCGGCGCAAAGTCTTAGCGCGCGCCCTGCTGCGCGCGCAGATCATGACGTCATTTAATAGTGCAACGCCCTTTGTGCGCCCCAAACCGGAACTTCACTCACGCCGGCCCATTGTGCGCCGGGCGGCCCTAACGACTGTGAAGTGGAACGGTACACAGCCGAGGCGGGCCGCGGGGAGCGCTAATTAAAGGGCACTTACCCTGCACTATAAAGGCCAGCCATTTTGCAGCATTCACTCTTGTGCCACGGTTTTTTGGACAGAGACCAAGGAGGAGAGCTTACTGGTTTGGACCAACACTAGGACAGGTATTTTTGGCTCAGGCCAGAGCTTAGCAATTATCTTTGCCTTCATTGAGAGCTCAGCGTTTGCCAGCATATAATGGGGGCTGCATTGGGTGCCAACGCTGACTTTCAGCCTTATGCCAGAAGGGCTTACAGACGCCGTGAGAGAGTGGCAGCCCTGGCTAGACGCAGAGGGGGCAACAGGCGTCGCCAACTGAGGCCTTACCCACCCAGGGTATACCGCGATGTGTGTTAGGAGGCTGCGATTCAGAAGGGAGGTCGTTGCAGACATCTGCCAGCTGCTTCACAGAGATCTGCAGCCACAGCTGATGCGCAGGACGTCTCTGTCGGTGGCAGTGAAGGTGACTCTCAACTTCTATGCCACCGGCTCCTTCCAATCCGCTGCTGGGGACATCGCTAACATCTCCCAGTTCGCCGTGCATTGCTGCATCCGCCAGGTGACCAATGCCCTTTTCAGAAGGAGACGTCAATTCATCTCCTTCCCCATGACCCTGGACAAGCAGCAGCAGCGTGCAGTGGGATTTGCAAGAATAGCGGGCTTCCCCATGGTGCAGGGCGCCATTGACTGCACGCATGTGGCTTTGCGGGCACCTCTTGAGCATGCCGAGGATTACCGCAACCGGAAGGGCTACCATTCCCTCAATGTACAGCTGGTGTGTGACCACAGGCAGCGCATCCTAGCTGTCAATGCCCGCTTTCCAGGCAGCAGCCACGATGCCTTTATCCTGCGACAGACAACTGTGGCTGACATGTTCCAGGCACAGCCTCCCCCAAGAGGATGGCTTATCGGGGACAAAGGCTATCCTTTGTGTACCTGGCTCATGACCCTGCTCTGCGCGCCCACGACCCCTGCTGAAGAGGCATACAACGAGAGCCATCAAGCGACTAGGAACATCATAGAACAAACAATCGGCGTCCTCAAGCAATGGTTCCGCTGTCTCGATCGCTCCGGGGGAGCCCTCCAGTATTCGCAGGATCGAGTCTCCCAATTCGTCGTCGTTTGCTGCATGCTGCACAACCTGGCTATCCGCAGGACTCAGGCACTGCCACCTCACGTTGGACCACCACCTCAGGAGGAGGAGCATGAGGAGGAGGAGGAGGAGGAGTACCAGCCCAGGAGGGAGGCACAAGGTCCAAGGGCCGCCCGTCGGCGGCTTATTGAACGTCACTTCTAGGCCCCCTGTCAGGGAATGGCATGAGCCAATGAAAGAACATGATTGCAGCCGCTCCGCAAGCCCTCAGCCGGTTAAGGCAACAAACACTTCAAAGATCAAACATGGACAATGTTAATAAATAAAATGCTTTATTGTTCAAACTCAGCTCCCTTCCCACATGAAAACCAAAAACAGACGAAACCCCCAAAAAACACTCAAACAAATTACTCGCTCCCACAACCTGGAGAGGATTAACAAAATAGTGCAACTAAAATGGCCGTCATTCTCGGCCTTCGTAAAAAACAAACATCACATCATCGGCCTTCAAAAAACAAACACAACTGGCCACACATTCGACTATTTGGCCCGCTAGGGCGATGCCTTGGCCATCTTTGTGTGGCCCCTGCCCGCCCTGCTGCTCCTCCTCAAAGTAAGGCCATTGGCTGCTGCAAGGCTGGGGGCAGGCGCCTGAGGGGCACATGTCGTGACGGCAGATGCCCTTGGGGGTCGGCCTAGTCGAGGTCTGGCCGTCGAGCGGTCGGCTGTTGAATGCTGCAGCTGTGGCTGGCCAGCATCAGTCGCTGCAGTAGCTCCTGCCAGCTCCACTGGGGGAGTGGCAGTGGCGGCTGGAGGAATGCGGGCAAGCTGGCGGATGGCAGGCGCTTGCTGGTCGCCTGAGACACTGGCACTCGCCCGGGCCAGCACTGCAGCATGCGCACCAATCTGCCGAGGGACAGACCGCTGTGCTGCTGCAGTGCGCCGGGTGCCCTGGCGATGCCTAGCTGACACAGCGAGTGTGGCAGCAGTGAGTGCCCGTGTTGACCTGTTCACTGACCGCATCAGAGCAGCCATTGACTGGACGGCACCACTGATCACCTGGGCCAGTCGCTGCCAGAGCTGCCCCGAATTCCGCCCGACTCGCTGCCTGATCTGCCCGGAATTCCGCCCGACTGATGGCCTCTGAGGGCCCGAACTCGGTCACACTCCGAGAGAGGGACTCGATGGCCTCAGGCAACCGTGCCACTGCCGCCATGAGCTCCGTGTGCCGGCGCTCCGAGTCCGCGGACAAGTCCTCGAGGCGTTCCATCTCCTCGGCGAAGACCATCTCCGGACTGGGGGCCGGACGCTCCCTCTGGGGAGAAGGCCGCCGAGCTGGCCGACCCTTCCTGCGTTGCTGTTCACCGCTGGGCCCAGCAATTGGACTCCCCTCCGACGCATCCCCCCTCTGGGGAGAAGGCCGCCGAGCTTCCACCCCCCTCCCGCGTTTCTGCAGGCCGCAGGTCCCATGAGCTCCCCTCCCCTTCGAAACTTCCGCCACGCTCCCCTCCAGGGAAGACGTGTCCCCTACATTGGCCTGGGTGGCCGCGGCTGAGGGTTCCCCTGATGGGCCGCCTTCCTCTTGCTCCTCCTCCTGCTCCTCTTCTGAGGGGCTGTCACTGGCAAGTTCAGGGACCTCCTCCTCACCATCTGAAAGCAGGAAGGCACAAGAGTAGCTTTAGACTGAGGAGAGGGCATCAGCAAGGGATGCATGAGTGGTGGCATTCAGCGCATTGGTCGGACAGTGGCAAAGGATGTAGATCTGATGCGCAAGTGGGACGAGAGAGGTCCAAACGTGGATGTCCTTACCATTGGTGGCCAGAACAGGGTCGGCATCTCCACATGCAAGAGGGCCAATCACCCGGGCACCCATGATGCGCTCCACGCGATGTTGAAGCTCGGTGAGCGGCTGGATCTGGGGTCGGCCTCCCCCGGTCGCAGTCCGGCTCTTCCGATTATTTGCCAGCTTGGCCTGCAAGAGAAAGGACGGCCTCTAAGTACAGTGTGTCGCCCTGATCTTGTGTGCACTGCCTCCCATGGTGGAATAGCCTGGCCAGTGTGTTAAGTGCAGATTGTGCAATTGATGTTCATGCCTGTCCCATCCCTGCTGGATGAGGACTGGCCATTAGGGCTTTCAGGTCCCTTTGCCCATAATGTGAGGTGCACATGCAAGGATGAGGAGGTCACTGGAAAGGGTACTCACCCTGACAATCCGCGTGAGGTCATTAAACTTTTTGCGGCATTGGACACCGCTCCTGGGGACCTCGCTGTTGGCTGACAGCTTGCTGGCGACATGCCTCCAGGCCCTCCTGTAGACGCGGAACGGCGCCCTCTTGCCATTGTGCGGGTACAAAACATGGCGCCTCTTCTCCACAGCACCAACCAGCACACTCAGATCACGCTCTGAGAAGCGCTGCGCACGTTCACGGGCCTTCTCCATGGCTTCAGGCGCTATTTGGGTCCAGCAGCAGTGTTCAGGCCTAGCTGCAGGGCTCCACTATCCAGGGCGTGGCAGCAGACACAGTCGACCCTTCCCCCTTAAGAGCTGGCCGGCGCCAGGGTGTCTGCTGTCAATCACGAGATGGCCGCACCTGCGCTGCGTCCGGCCTCGGCGCTATCGATCAGCACCTCCGGCTTAGCACCCAAACAGAGGCGTCCAACACCAGTTTTAGCGCTCGAGCGAACTCTTAGGGCGAAGCTAATGAATATCGGAGAAGTGGCCTCGATTTGGCGCCGGGCGCAAACTTTAGCGGCCGCCCCACTTTACCACCCCAAAAGTGGCTACAATGAATTTCTAGGCCCATGTCTCTGTAAACTACCATAATTAGAAAATTGGGCAGCACAGCGAGCGAGATTTAATCCATTTTGACAGGAAATGGAACAATCCTCGGGTTTGTTCGTGAAGTGCGATCGTTGCTGCCAACAATTGCTACTGTTGCTAGGTCACTCCTCACACAGGCCGAGAATGGCCCCAGACACGAGAGCTGTGATTTAAAACACGATAAAAGCTGCTGCAACGGCAAGTGCCAGAAACAAGGGCTTGCGAATAATGGGTAATGTGCCTGATAGGCGAGGTCAGTAATTGTACTGCCCAGCAAGCCTTGTACAACAAGGGGGGGAATCAACTGTGTCACACATTCATGCTTGAAAGCACATTATAGTCTAAAAGATTTAAATATCAATTACATCAGATGGGTAAAATTAGGAGACAAAAGCAACTGCACTTCAAAAGTGCGTCAATGGCTGTACAGCTCTTTGGGAAGTCCGGAGGTCAGGGAAAGCACTATATAAATACAAGTCTTTCTTTTCTTCTTATTGGCTCTGTGATCTCCATGTTTCACTCAAATGGAACTTACAGGAAACTCTTTGGTATCCGGCACCGACGGGACCAGCGTGTTGCCGGTTGATCAAAAATTCTGGATATTTAGGTGCCGTTTAAACGAGTTTTTCTTGTATTTGGCTTCCACTCTGCATTCGATTCAAGTAGAATTAGTTAAAGTATAGCCCGTTTTGTTCAGATAGGAATGGGGGAGGCTCTGATCAGATGGTCCCCATCATCAGTAAGACACAGGAACACAGAGACAGGAGGAAGCCCCTCGAGCCTGTTCCGCCATCCAATGAGATCATGGCTGATCTGTGACCCAACTCCTTTGCCCCATATCCCTTGATACCTTTGGTCAACAGAAATCTATTGCTCAGATTTAAAATGAACTGACCCAGCATCAGCTGCCGTTTGCAGAAGAGTTCCAAACTTCTACCACCCTTTCCCTGTAGAAGTGTTTCCGAACTTCACTCCTGAACAGCTGGCTCTAATTTTAAGACTAGTCCTAGACTCCCCAGCCAGCAGAAATGGTTTCTCTCGATCTACCCTTTATGTTCCCCTTAATATCCTAAAAACTTCGATCAAATCACCCTCTAAATTCCAAGGAATATAACCCTAGTTTGTGTAATCTCTCCTGGTAATTTAACCCTGAATGCTTTAAAGGACACGTCTCAATACGAAGTACAGTCTCCATCATGCAGCGGAGGTACTTCAGTCAAGAGTTAAGGAAAGCAGCTCTCTGCAACAGGATAAATCCGAAGGAGACACACTGCAAACATCTCGCGAGTTCTTCCAGGGGTTAACTGGTCCACAGCATGCAGTGGGGAGGCAGCAGGTGGAGGCTAAAAGATAGGAGGCAGGGGAGAGGCATAAACTGGAGAAGTCATCCCCGTGCCATTCCTGCACACTATCTCTAACTTAGTCGTTTTGCAAGAGCTGGGAGCGGCCCCAAATCCAACCTCTCAGCAACACTTGGAGGCCACACAGAGGGAGGTGTTTTTTTTTTTAAATAAACCAAATCATTTTGCACTTGGTCTATTTTACATTTTCAGAGAATAAAGCCCGACAGAAATTAAACTGGTCAGTGGAACATTTCTCTGGAATCAAAGATTGGGCAACACAGATCACATGACTTTCAGTGAACACAATCGTGTCCAATAGACCAAACTCAAAATGTGGCCAGGTTCCACACTCCAGTTTACAACCCATTGGCTCTGCTTAGAGTAAAACCACAGTTCAGGTTTTAAACTGGATCAGTGATTCATGTTTGGTACAATTCCATGGTGCTGGCACCCAGCCCCCATTCCCTTCAGGCTCTAGTGATCTACTCTCCCTAGCCTACCTCGTTTACAGCCGGGTTCGCTGGCTCTTCAAGGGAGAACATGCCTATTGAAGGGAACATTGACAACTGAACAGTATTTGGCACATTTCAACTATTTCTGTAGCCAAACGAGCAATTCCACAAACGCTTAGAATCCTTGAAAACAAAACCCGCCTCTGGTAATAACATGCTTCTGATGATGATTTGAAGGCTTGTTTATTCTCGAGATGAACGGTGCTCGTACTCTCCTCAGATTAGATTGGTTAAACAGCCGAAATTGAAAACCTATGAGAAAACAGGTCCATAATTCAGTCAGCGAACTACCGATTGATTCAACATACAGATTCACAGAGCTACAGCTCCAAACCTCGTACAAAGATCTGAACTGAATTGGAGTGGCCAGATTTACACATCTTCAAAGCAGCAAAGGTGCCATTGGCCAGTAACACTGAACAGCACATAGTGGCAGAACAGATACGCATTAGAATTAGATACAAAGCAGTCCCTCTGCTTAGACAAAGAAATGATTCAGACCGAGGGAACCGTTCTACCACAAACAACTCCACTTGACACCTCGGAGAGTATAACCAGGAGAATCGAAGAACACAGTTATGCTGCCAGATTCTCACCAATGTGAAGAGCTTCAACACCAAAAAAAGGGGTAGTATGACTCGAGAGAGATTGTCAAATGCACTGAAACTTGCTGGAGGCCATCTCACATGGGCTTGAGTTCGCACTGGGTGCAGTATAACTCCCGTATGACCACTGAAATAACACTGCTGGAGCACGTTACCCTTCCTCCATGTTGTGTCGCTTTACTGTCTGGGCTGACAGATCATCTACATAGGATTACCTAGGATATAGGGCACAGAAACAGGCCATTCGACATAACCAGTCCATGTCGGTGTTGATGCTCCACTCGAGCCTCCTCCCGTCTTTCCTCATCTCACTCTCAGCATAACCCTCTATTCCCTTCTCCCTCATATGCTTGTCTAGCCTCCCCTTAAATGCATCGATACTATTCGCTTCAACCACTCCCTGTGGCAGCGAGTTCCACATTCTCACCACTCTCTGGGTAAAGAAGTTTCTTCTGAATTCCCTATTGGATTTCTTGGTGACTATCTTATATTGATGGCCTCTAGTTTTGCTCTTCCCCACAAGTGGAAACATTCTCTCTGTATCCACTCTATCAAAACCTTTCATCATTTTACAGGCCTCTATTAGGTCACCCTTCAGCCTTCTTTCAAAGAGAAAAGAGACCCAGCCTGTTCATCCTTTCCTGATCTGTATACCCTCGCATTTCTGGTATCATCCTTGTAAACCGTCTCTGCACCCTCTCCAGTGCCTCTATATCCTTTTTATAATATGGCGACCAGAACTGTACGCAGTACTCCAAGTGTGGTCTAACCAAGGTTCGATACAGGTTTAGCATAACTTCCCTACTTTTCAATTCTGTCCCTCTAGAAATAAACCCTAGTGCCTGGTTTGCTTTTTTATGGCCTTGCTAACCTGTGTCACTACTTTGTGATTTGTGTATTTAAACTCAGAGATCCCTTTGCTCCTCTACCCCATTTAGATTCTTATTTTCCAAGTAATGTGTGACCTTGTAGCGGTACCACCGGGTGTCCCTTACTTACCTGTACATAATTCCCTTTTAACTTACCTATGTTTGTACATATACTTTACCTGTTCGGGCCGTTGCCCCTTTAAGACGCGACCCAACGCAATGACGTCACGTCGCGCATCACGTGACTCACCTTAACACGAGCTGGGCCAGCTCGGTCTCCCACTCCCGCGGCAGTCGCCGGCCCAGCTCGGTCCCCCGCTCCTGCGGCAAGCGCCGGCCTAGCTCAGCCTCCCGCTCCCGACTTCGGCCGCAACGGCCAGCTGCAGTGCCGGGTAAATGCGCCGACGTCATCGTGCACATCACGTGACCGCCCCAAGCACAGGAAACACGAGCAACGCGATGACGTCACAACACAAACACGATGACGTCATCGCACAAACCTCCGGCCTGCCTAGTCAGTCCTCGCGGCGTCCCCACTGGGGTAAGACCTGTTCCAAGGTTCTCCTGCATTGTTCTTTGTTGGTTTCTGTACTTCGTCAAATCCTTCATTAAAAACTTATTGGATTGTTTCTCCCGAGTCGCCCTCAGTGATTTAGTCAGGAATACACCTACAACCTCCCTATTTTTCTTACCAAAATGTAATATCGTCAAAAACGTCAACAGTAAGCGAGACACACACTGGCAATGATTGCATCCAATGCTCCTCCACTAACCCATCAGTTTGAAAAGTCCAAATATTAATAATTTCATATTACGCAATTACTGTGTTTTTAAAAATTCATTCTCGGGATGTGGGCGTCGCTGGCATGGCAGCATTTATTGCCCATTCCTAATTGCCCTTGAGAAGGTGGTGGCGAGCTGCCTTCTTGAACCGCTGCAGTCCGTGTGGTGAAGGTGCTCCCTCAGTGCTGTTAGGTCGGGAGTTCCAGGATTTTAACCCAGCGACGTTGAAGGATCGGCGATATATTTCCAAGTCAGGATGGTGTGTGACTGGGAGGGGAACCTGGAGGTGGTGGTGTTCCCATGCGCCTGCTGCCCTTGACCTTCTAGGTGGTGGAGGTCGCAGGTTTGGGCGGTTCTGTCAATTTGCATCACAAGATACAGCAGTCAGCGAGAGGGATTCCGTGTGTACTAGGCAGAGCTGAGAACAGAGGATGAATGCAATGGGGCAAGGGTAGGGCAGAAGAATGATTCTCATCTCCCCGAGTTGCTAATTAGAAAAGCTGGAACAAAGCACCCTTGGAGCAACCCGTTTACCTCCGAACGCAGCACCTTCTAAACTCAGGCCCATACCCGCCACTATAATCTACCTCAGCTAGATCTTAAATGGCAATGGCGTAAACCACGACCTGCCTCAGGGTTAAGTTTCACTTATTTGGATGCCGGTCAGTAAAAATTTGCGATGGGAAACACAGCCCAAATCCCTGCTGCTCCCTACACACACACACCCCTTAATATACTCACCTGTGGAGAAGTGTGCAAATACACCACACACTCAGCCACTGCCAGGTCTGATCCCTTGTCTGTGCCGAGTTAACACAGTATTGGCCAATACATTAGCCACATGTGGCCAATTTAGAATCCATTAACTGCATTTCTAATCAGCGAATAAAAAAAGAGTAATAGACGTCGTCATTGGTCATGTGATCTCAATACCTATATTCGCGCGGCGTGTGCACGTGAACTTTAACCTTTTTGTGCGCTTGCTGGCAAAATGGTACGGCAGAAAGCAAAGTGTGCGAGTGTTCGTTGATCATTGTGAGTGCTTTACTCCCTTGGTTACCGAATGGTGGGAGATGTTAGTTAAGTAAATATACACGTGTGAAGTACATTTACCTGTATTGTGAGAGGCATTTTTTTTTACTAAAATCAGTGCCTCTGGTTAGAACTATGTCGCCATAACAACACCTGTAGCTAGTCAGTGATTACTAATAACTAATCTATGAATATTATTACAATAGGCCTCACTCTGCCCTGAACTCAGGGGAAAGGGAACTGAAAGATCAGCAGGCAGCATTCGGAATCCTTATCCCCATCGCTCAGGCATACGGTAAGACGTGCCCATGTTTGATCAGCAAACGAGAACAGGACCTGGCTCGGCCGCTTGGTGAAGAGCCAGCGAACCTCGCGATAAACGAGGCCGGCTCGGCACAGCAAATCACCACAGCATGTAGGTAACATGGGGGGTGGTGACAGTGCCATGAAATTGTACCAAACTTGAATCAGCACGAGAGAGAGACACACAGAGAAAATCAGGGGAAAGAAGGAGTCTAAACAAGACAGTTCCACCAAACCCCCACACGCCTGTTCGAATGCTGGGCCTCAACCTACTGCACCAGTCTAATTGGCTTGCAAGCTGTTAACTGCTGCTAGCATCCTCCAAATGGAACCACAGGCTGCAACAGGTTTTGTTTAAGAGACCATGAGATTTAATGTGAAACATTACGAGGGAACAAGAACATTAAACAGTCAGTTGCAATTCTTGACCAACTGTTTGTTCTCCTCCCCCCACCGTACCCAAACCCTGACAGCCCACTGATGAAAGTTAACAGGGTCACACAGACCCACACTAAAAGCCTGCTTTTAAATCACACACATTCGCAACTCCACCCTCTTTGCAACCAGGAGAGATCAAAGTAAATTCCTCGAACACAGGCCGCTGTCTTTAGAGGCAAGAACAAGGCCACGTTTTAACTGCCCACTGCAATGCCCTATGTAAACATCACTATCAAAATCCCCGCCCATCTCCCAGCCTTCTGAAGGGGATCAATGCTTGGAGAATTCATGGAATTCATGGCCCAGGAACCATTTCTGAAAGATTCGATACGAGATGTGCCAGTATTTGAACCAAACAGGGATCTTGGAGTTTCACAAACTCTACTCTGTTGATGTGAGCGAAAGAAAAGCCAAGTTGAAGGTTTATTTTCCCCAATATAAAAAAAAATATCCCTTTTCTTCAGCTATTTGTTACATGTCCACCTCCGTAACATCGCCCGTCTCCACCCCGCCTCAGCTCATCCGCTGCTGAAACCCTCATCCAGGCCTCGGTTACCTCTAGACTTGACTATTCCAACACACTCCTGGCCGGCCTCCCACATTCTACCCTCCGTAAACTTCAGCTCATCCAAAACTTGGCTGCCCGTGTCCTAACTCGCACCAAGTCCCGTTCACCCATCACCCCCTGTGCTCGCTGCCCGTGTCCTAACTCGCACCAGGTCCCGTTCACCCATCACCCCCTGTGCTCACTGCCCCGTGTCCTAACTCGCACCAAGTCCCGTTCACCCATCACCCCCTGTGCTCACTGCCCAGTGTCCTAACTCACACCCAGTCCCGTTCGCCCATCACCCCGTGCTCACTGCCCCGTTCACCCATCACCCCCTGTGCTCACTGCCCCGTGTCCTAACTCGCACCCAGTCCCATTCACCCATCACCCCCTGTGCTCACTGCCCCGTGTCCTAACTCGCACCCAGTCCCGTTCACCCATCACCCCCTGTGCTCACTGCCCCGTGTCCTAACTCACACCCAGTCCCGTTCACCCATCACCCCCTGTGCTCACTGCCCCGTGTCCTAACTCACACCCAGTCCCGTTCACCCATCACCCCCTGTGCTCACTGCCCCGTGTCCTAACTCACACCCAGTCCCGTTCACCCATCACCCCCTGTGCTCACTGCCCCGTGTCCTAACTCGCACCCAGTCCCGTTCACCAATCACCCCCTGTGCTCACTGCCCAGTGTCCTAACTCACACCAAGTCCCGTTCACCCATCACCCCCTGTGCTCACTGCCCCGTGTCCTAACTCACACCAAGTCCCGTTCACCCATCACCCCGTGCTCACTGCCCCGTGTCCTAACTCGCACCAAGTCCCGTTCTCCCATCACCCCCTGTGCTCGCTGCCCGTGTCCTAACTCACACCCAGTCCCGTTCACCCATCACCCCGTGCTCACTGCCCCGTGTCCTAACTCGCACCAAGTCCCGTTCTCCCATCACCCCCTGTGCTCGCTGCCCGTGTCCTAACTCACACCCAGTCCCGTTCACCCATCACCCCCATGCTCGCTGCCCGTGTCCTAACTCGCACCAAGTCCCGTTCACCCATCACCCCCTGTGCTCGCTGCCCGTGTCCTAACTCGCACCAAGTCCCGTTCACCCATCACCCCTGTGCTCGCTGCCCGTGTCCTAACTCGCACCCAGTCCCGTTCACCCATCACCCGTGCTCACTGCCCCGTGTCCTAACTCACACCCAGTCCCGTTCACCCATCACCCCCTGTGCTCGCTGCCCGTGTCCTAACTCGCACCCAGTCCCGTTCACCCATCACCCCTGTGCTCACTGCCCCGTGTCCTAACTCGCACCAAGTCCCGTTCACCCATCACCCCCATGCTCGCTGCCCGTGTCCTAACTCGCACCAAGTCCCGTTCACCCATCACCCCCTGTGCTCGCTGACCTACATTGGCTCCCGGTTAAGCAGCGCCTCGATTTCAAAATGCTCATCCTTGTTTTCAAATCCCTTCATGGCCTCGCCCCTCCCTATCTCTGTAATCTCCTCCAGCCCCACAACCCTCCGAGATATCTAATTCTGCCCTCTTGAGCATCTGATTATAATCGCTCAACCATTGGTGGCCGTGCCTTCTGTTGCCTGGGCCCTAAGCTCTGGAATTCCCTGCCTAAGCCTCTCCGCCCCTCTCTCCTCCTTTAAGATGCTCCTTAAAACCTACCTCTGACCAAGCTTTTGGTCACCTGCCCTAATTTATCCTTATGTGGATCGGTGTCAAATTTTTTTTGTCTTTAAACACTCCTGTGCAGCGCCTTGGGACATTTTGCTACGTTAAAGGCGCTATATAAATCCAAGTTGTTGTTGTTGTAGTATGTGGGCAGTGAGCCGGGAGAGAGCTGCGCACGATAGTCACCTAGTGAAAGGGCAGACTCGCTGTTGCCTGCCCACATGATGAGAGTTCGAGAGTCAACAAACAACAGTAACTTGCATTTAGATAGCGCCTTTAACGTAGTAAAACGTTCAAAAGTGCTTCACAGGAGCGTTACCAAGCAAAGTTTGACACTGAGCCACATGAGATATATTACAATAAATGACCAAAAGCTTGGTCAAAGAGTTGGGTTTTAAGGAGGAGAGAGGGGTAGCGGTGCGGAGAGGTTTAGGGAGCAGGTGCTAGGGTGGATAGGTAAGCAAATTCTGGTGAATCGGATGTGTTTTTACAAAGCCAAACTACTACAGAATAAAAAAAAAACACAACAGAGAATGCTGGAAAAACTCAGCAGGTCAGGCAACATCTGTGGAGAGAAATTTGAGTTGACGTTTCGGGTTGAAACCCTTTTGTTTTGAAGAAGAGTTTTGAAGAAGGGTTTCAACCCGAAACGTCAACTCAAATTTCTCTCCACGGATGTTGCCTGACCTGAGTTTTTCCAGCATTCTCTGTTGTTATTTTGGATTTCCAGCATCTGCAGTATTTTGCTATCGTACTACAGAATAAAACTAGATGGGGGGGGTGGGGTAGGGGAAGAAAGAAAAATGTCCCCTTGAATGTGCATGCAGTTGATGCAAACTGCAGCCAGTTCAACTGGGACACCTCGCAGAGTCAAATGGCCTAACTCACCAACGCCCACTTTCTAGGCTTGCACATGATGCTGGAGAGCTCCTAGCACAGCGTAGAGACAACAGCCTTTGGGGGGACTTGGTGGGGAAAAAAAACCCAATCGGAGTTGGATGCCAACATCGTCCAGCCAGGCTGAGCCAAGGATATTGAGAAATGTGACCCTGATGTTTCCTGGGAGCGCAGAAATACTTGAATCAATTCCCGACGCACCAGCAGGCAAGCTGCCGTAGCTAAACACACACTCCAAAACCCCCGAGTCAAGTGACGATGAACTTTGGATCTGAACTTGTGGATTCAAGAATCGGAGCGCAAACTATGACACGTCAGAGGCAGGAGAGGCAAGTGCGCCAAGCTTTGCTGACAAGAGACTTTTGGATTGCTCCAGAATTCCAAGTCACCGCTCTAATGTTCTTGGCATAAACACACACGTCTGGATTAAACAAGCAACTGTAACAGATCGTGTAGAGGGCTGGAACCTGGCACACCTTCCCAGTATCAGAGGATTGAGTCAGGCACGGACTAGGCCACACTCGCCGAGTCTGTCGGTGCATGTTCATTAGCCATGTCGCACAGGCTGAAATTGAGAGGAAATATTAATGCTGCAAGACAGGCAACATTCTGCGAGTTAATCTCTAGTTTAAAACTCTCTGGTGTTTTCAGCAGGCAGATGGCATTGCTGTCTGTATAAAATGAAATGAGGTCGAAATTCACTCTCCGCTGTGGTCCAGTGCTAAAGTGTTAGAAAAGTTTCAGTACTTGTTGCAACAAATAGTCTAATATAGGCTAGAAATCAAATGCATCATCAGATTTGGGCTTTATAAAGTAACACGCCCACTAAAAATCTCAGTCCCACATGGTAACATTCAAGTAATGAGCCTTTATAGATTACAGTGTTTGCTCTACTCAATGTAACAACAATTACTGCAAAACTAAACGACAAACTCCCTTTATAGGGCAACCTTTTGTACCACGACCACTCGACAGAGCAAGGTACAGCAACAGCTCCATTACTGTATAAACCCTTCGTAAACACACTTCACGGCACACTTTTTATTCGAACCTCAAACACTACAAAGGACGTGTACTCTACAGATACGGAACCTTGAATACAAATTAAGGAGGTAAGTTGTTACAACTGCACCGAGTACCTCATAACATTTATCAATCTTTGCTAAACACAAGATAGTATCGTGACTTTGCAGAATTCCAATTTTCAAAGTAAGGTTCCTGTGCCAATCCCATGGGCGTTTAACTTGCACATGGAACAAGCGGCACTAACGGGACAGCGAATCCAGCTGGACTTTCGCCAATCATTTACGGCCCTATCTTCAGCTCACGGGGGGAATGTAGCATGCCCGTAAATACATGTGTTTATCACAAAGCCCCAAGTCAATGATTAAAGTCTATCTGGGCAGCAGGGCCTACTGTGGGGAGCTAAACCTGTGCAAACACTGGTTTTATGCCTGGCGTTGGTGCTTATTACAACTATTGCTCCTTTCAAAGAGGTGCCCTGGCCAATATTTATCCCTCAATCAGCATCATTAAAACAGATTATCTGGTCATTAGCACATTGCTGTTTGTGGGAGCTTGCTGTGCACAAATTGGCTGCTGCGTTTCCTACATTACAACAGTGACTCCACTCCAAAAGTACTTCATTGGCTGTAAAGCGCTTGGAGACGTCCCGAGATTGTGAAAGGTGCTATAGAAATGCAAGTCTTTCATTACATGTGGAAAAAAGTCGTGACTGGAAACTTGACATTGTAGCGGTTCGTGTAGATCGCCACTAAATAAGAGAGTTTGACTTCGACGAACTATAAATAAGTTGTTTATTTACAGGAACAGGCTAATTACAGCAGGTAAGATGGCAAGTAAGATGGCTGACTGTAGGAGCACCGTGGTGTAGGTCTTGTCCCAGCGGGGACTCCACGAGGACTGAGTTCGCAGTCCTGTGGGGAGCATGATGACGTCATCGCGTTTGTGTTGTGACGTCATCACGTTGCTCGCGTTTCCCGCGCTTAGGGCGTCACGTGATGCGCGTCGTTGCGTCACTGGCCGTTGAGGCCGAGGTCGCGAGGCCGGGCTGTGCCGGTGCTTGCCGCGAGAGCGGAAGATCGCGTCGCTCCCGTCAGCTGGCCGTTGAGGCCAAAGACGCTAGGCCGGGCTGTGCCGGCGCACGCACATCACGTTGTACGTGACGTCAGCGCGCTAGGGCGCGTCTTAAAGGGGCAATGGCCCCAACAGGTAAGTTAAAAGGGCAACGGCCCCAAAAGGTAAGTTAAAGGGAATTATGTGTCTCAATGTAAGGGACAACCAGTGGTACCGCCACATGGGCCCCCCCCCCCAGAATTCGCTTTAACGAAAGTCCAAGGATGAGATGGTCTGACGAGCTGGTGGTCACGGCGGTCGTGCTGTCTCGACTTGGTAGGCGAGGTATGAAGATGCTGCTCGTGAGCGGATCCTTACGCGCGTCGTGGCGAATAAAACGTATCCGTCAGGCGAAGGACCGTGGAGACGTGCGAAACAGCAGGCTTTGTCAGAGTGACGGGCAGGTTGGGCGGACGCGGGCGATGTTTCCGTTGATGGGTGAGCGAAACCTTCGGGAGGCTGGAACGCATGGAACGGTGCGTGCCATAGTGCTACGAAGTGAACACAACGGAGGGTGAAGAGTTGCTGCGTTGATCAGTGATCGGTGAGGCTAGCAACTTTCACGTGGCTGATCGCGGCCGCAGGATGCCCGTTGGACCCGTCCTCAATGTGTGCAGCTTCAGTAGACGTTTGCGTTTGTTAAAGGGAAAACTGGAGAAAGGGCGGCAACGGTCCAGGTTGTTGTTGCTTTCGGGCGGGGTAAACTCTGCCTGGAGGGCGGCAACACTTGAAACTGTTGTAGATTTAGGAGAAAACAGCCGGGTGGGCGGCACGCTTTTGTTCACGCCGAATCGTGTAGTAGGTAACACAACCAGCAGGCTGAAGGGCTGGTGCGTCGTCGGCGGAGAAGGAGTCGTAAGTTAAAGGGAATTATGTGTCTCAATGTAAGGGACAACCAGCGGTACCGCCACAACATCTGTATAAAAAAAAGCGCCCCGGCATTGTCCCTGGTACAGTCCCCCCCGTCACTCGCAGGTCAGAGGGTCACAAGCTCCAGCTCACCTGGCACACACTGAGTACAGTCATTCTCCCCCAGGTTACCTTGCAGGAGGAGATATCGTGTAGCACTGCTCATCTGCAACATGGCGATATCAACACTCTCACCACGTGGATTCCCAGCAACCTGTGCAAGCTGAGCGGAGTTCCTGAACTGTGTCATTCAGCTTTACTGAGCCTGATTTAGCTTGACTGGAGCTTCAAGCCTTGATTTCTCCAGTTTACGCAATGTTCAAAATAAACTTATTTTTTTCTTCAACTGATTTTCTCTGAATTGACCCAGGCTTTTGAGGTCCAATTTTAATTGGGATTTTCTTCCTTTTTAACACAAAAACATTTTTAAATTGGTAATAAAAAGAGACTTTGGTGATCCTTATGTACTGAGGACGAAGAGGAACTGGGCAGAGATGGGACAAATGCTAATCAATTGTTACCGTAGACAGATCTACCACTTTACATTGCCCTGACCTACCTCAGTTTAATTAACCATGTATATTTTAAGATGGACAATTCACGATTGAAAGAAGCTACCCTTTCAATGTTTTACGAGGCACAAATAAAGCAGATTAAAGGACTGCACATATATTATTCCTAGGCCAAGAGGAGAGCGGAACAGGAAGGTGCTCGGTATAGTGGTTTGCAAACCTATATACAGGAGAGTCTGGGCAGGACAAAAATCCCAGGGTGATTTACACTGGGGTAATTTGCTCCTCGGTGACTCCAATTGGCCATGGAAATTGGACTCGAGAGTGAGAAATAAAGAGATCAGTCATGCAAGGCAAACATACCACTAACCTCCTCCCGGCAGACAATTACCAGACAAAACAACAAAAAAAATTAATCACTGGTCAATCTGTGGGTGGCGGCAAGGCATGCATCTTTTTATCAGGGAATTTATTTACACAGTCTGTTCCTGTATCCTCAAACAGAAATATGAGCTGCAAGTTTCAAGGTGAAGGCAGGCCTGTTAAATGGAAAGGCTTGATATGCCAATTATTAATATAGCGAGGGAGTATTGTTGTTGGCCCATCACATACAGAGAAATAAATCTGAAAGATATGGATAATTCACCACCAGAAATAGTTGTTTTAAAATCTGCAATGTGTTTCTGTCCATCAGACCTCCCCTAATGGCTCTGAAAAGTCCAGGTAGAATCTGCATCTCTTAACTCATACGATGGTTAAAAGTTAAACAGAAAAACAGTGCCCACAACTAGAAAAAAAAACATTCCCTCCAACTGCAGTAGGTCAAGGGAGCAATGCTACCTTACTCACTCTACAGCAGTGACGTACCGGATGTGTATTTTGGAGCAGAGAGATTCTGCACGAATGCTGTATGTTTAACAATTCACCCAATCCTACATTTTACAATCGGCTCACAGTATGTAGAGACAAGTCACTGAATTAACTGAATTACTTTCTTGTATCTGCAAGGGAGAATGACACGAGGGCTCGCTGGGGACACGGTGGATTGAGAAGGATCCAGTTGCAACGACTGTATTTTCATTGTTAAAACCTTGTAAAAGGTCTCCAGCTGCTTGTCACCTCCAACAACAGGCAGAGACAATGAGGAGCCACAGCGTATTACTGCGCGGAGAACAGACAGCACGGCAGCTTCTGAGAAAGGGCAGAAATGCAAATGGAACAGATCCACATGAGGCTGAAGTCATATTGGCAACAACTTTGAGAAAATATAATTTGGTAAAACCTTTTTGACAGGAAGAATTTCATCCCCATAATCTTCAAAATGACAAGGAATCACTGTGCTGGTCAACAGAACTCCGACACCATTTATCACTAAAGCATCGAATTTGCTTCCTGGAGAATTCATACTTCATGAAATCTTCCTTTTTTGGGCCTTTATCCACAATACCTCCTTCAATTTTAAGCAGGAGCCAACACATTCTCTCACGTTTGTTTTGTCTATCCCAATGTCACTTGCCATGAAGTTATCCACACTGGACTGATAGAATTCAGAAACTATTTATACAGCCAGCAGCACCTTATTAATAATCATCCTTTCCTCCTTAAGACAGCCTTTTCCAAGTCTTTTGCAACCGCATCCCCCCCCCCACCCTCCCATAGCTCCCAACACTCATATGTGAAGACTTCAATCATTTGTCCCTTCCAGGTTTCTCTGCTCCCTTCCTAATGTGCTGGCTCTTACTGTGTGTTTAGCAGAGACACTGGCAACTCTATCAGTCACAAGAAGGAACACACGAACAGGAGGAGGCCAGTCAGCCCATTGAGCCTGTTCTGAAATTCAGTTAAATCATGGCTACATAAGAACTAGGAACAGGGGTCGGCCATACATCCCCTCGAGCCTGCTCCACCATTCAATAAGATCATGGCTGATCATCGACCTCAACTCCGCTTTCCCGCCCTATCTCCATATCCCTCGATTCCCCTAGAGTCCAAAATCTATCGATCTCAACCCTGAATATAGTCAACGACTGAGCATCCACAGCCCTTTGGGGCAGAGAATTCCAAAGATTCACAACCCTCTGAGTGAAGAAGTTCCTCCTCGTCTCAGTCTTAAATGGCCGACCCCTTATCCTGAGACTATGCCCCCTAGTTCTGGACTCTCCAGCCAGGGGGAAACAACCTCTCAGCATCTACCCTGTCAATCCCCCTCAGGATCTTATATGCTTCAATGCTAATCTGTATCTTAACTCCATCTACTCACCTCGTTTCCATAACCCTTAATACCCTTGCCTAACAATAATCTAGTGTGTTGGGTAAGCATATCAAGGGATGTGAGGCAAAGGCTGGTAAATGGAGATAAGGCACACATCAGCCATGATCTAACTGAAGGGCGGAACAGGCACGAGGAGCTGAATGGCCTTCGCCTGTTCCTATGCTTACGTGTTTAGTGCACAGCACACACAAACTGAGTTTGGAAAGATCAAACCTATAACTGGACTACGGGGCTTTTTCACAGTTCAAGCGGTCACAGTACAAAAACTGGACACACCCACGATCAGACTTCAACAAAACCCCAGTGACAACACTGTTCTCATTTTTATGGCTATCAGCTGTGAAATTCCTATCAAATTCCTAACCCCAGAGAAGCTATTATTCAACTTGATCCTCTTTCCCCCTCCCTTCCTCGAGCACACATCATAGCTCAGCTAAGAGAGTGTGCCCATGACCTGCTCTCCGGCCTCGAGCTGGAGCACTGGTGGGCCGGACGTTTGGACGTGGACAAGACCTTCTCACCCTCGCGTCCGTGGAAGATTGAAGGGAGAATCTCACCTCTGCCACACGATGATACAACTGAGCCAAGCTCCACAGCAGGTTAACTACTCTGGAAATGATATCACAGAATCACAGAAACCTCACAGTACAGATAGAGGCCATTTCGGCCCATCGAGCCTGCACCGACACATATCCCACCCGATCCCCGTAACCCCTACACCAACACATATCCCACCCTATCCCCGTAACCCCACGTATTTAATCCCCCTAACACTAAGGGTCAATTTTTATCATAGCCAATCAACCTAACCCCGCACATCTTTGGACTATGGGAGGAAACCGGAGAAGACCCACGCAAGCACGGGGAGAATGTGCAAACTCCACACAGAGAGTCACCCGAGGCCGGATTCGAACCCGGGTCCCTGGCGCTGTGAGGCAACAGTGCTAACCACTATGCCACCGTGCTGTTATTACTTAAACCGATCAATCCTTTCTGACACGTCTTAACTCAACCTCCCCACGATGTCCTAACGGCTAAACTATGAACAGAAGTTCTATAGTCACACGACTGGATAAGAAATGGCAAAACCTAAGCAATTCAACAAGAAACATGGAGGGTACCACTTCATTGTGCCACAAAACTGCTGATGGTAAAACAGAGAGAGAGTTTGTATTCGTTCCTAGTGCTAGTTGGATCTGTTCCAGTCTGTGTGGCCAAGTACCACGGCAGTTACTGAGAGCTGGCCTCAGTATAGAGGCCAGCTGTTGCGGCTGATGTTTGCTCCTGTTGGTTTTCTGTCGCTTTAAATAGAGTCCTGTGATGAGCAAGAGTCCATTCCAGCCATGGAGAGACTGATGATGGAAGTATTTCCACAGCAAACAGCCACTGCTGGCATCACAGGGATCGCCTCACCTCATCTCATCTCAGACGTGCAGTGCGGAGGTCAGCTTGACACTGGAGTACCAGCCTATGGTCATAGAAAGAAAGGCTTGCATTTCTATAGTGCCTTTCACGACTCAGGATACTCCAAAGCGCTTTACAGCCAATGAAGTACTTTAAGTGTAGTCACTGTTGTAATGTAGGAAACGCAGCAGCCAATCTGTGCACAGCAAGCTCCCACAAACAGCAATGTGATAAAGACCAGATAATCTGTTGGTCGAGAGATAAATAGTGGGCAGGACACTGGGGAGAACTCTTCTGCTCTTCTTCAAATGGGATCTTTTACGTCCACGTGAGAGGACAGACGGGGCCTCGGTTTAACGTCTCATCCGAAAGACGGCACCTCCGACAGTGCAGCAACTCCCTCAGCACTGCACTGGAGTGTCAGCCTAGATTTTTGTGCTCAAGTCCCTGGAGTGGGACTTGGACCCATGACCTTCCGACTCAGACGAGGGTGCTGCCCACTGAGGCACAGCTGACACAGTGAACAGTACTGAGCTGGTCACAGTGACTACAGTGGACATACCCCCGGGGTCAGAAACATGTGAGATATGCCCGTGTCCTACAACATCATCAGTGCGTATCTCTCAGCAAGTGTCTGCACACAGTATGATGGCAGTGGAGATTTGGGGCTATATTGAAGCTGGTTTTCCATATCATGCACACAATGTACTCTCCAAGGGGAGCCTCAATATTGATTAAGATTTATGTTTGGCTTCAGAAACAATCGTGGCTGGTGAGTTTTACAGAAAGGAACAGAAAACTGCTCCCACGGTGAGATTTTCCATCTGTGCTTTTTTTTTAATTGCAATGTAACTGCACTGGTTACCAACTGGATGAGATGTTAGCATCAGACACACAGACAACAACAACTTGGATTTATATAGCACCTTTAACGCAGTAAAGTGTCCGAAGGCGCTGCACAGGAGTATTTTAAGACAAAAATTTGACACCAAGTGACATAAGGATAAATTGGGGCAGGTGACCATAAGCTTGGTCAAAGAGGTAGGTTTTAAGGAGCGTCTTAAAGGAGGAGAGAGAGGTAGCGCAGCAACAGTATATGGCGATCAGCTGTAACATGACCTTCAAGAAGTAAAACCGTAGAAATTACAACACGGAAACAGGCCATTCGGCCCATCCAGTCATGTGGAGGGTAAACACCGACATGAGCAAATAGTCCCAAACACATTCACCCTCCCTGTTCCCATATCCCTCCATCCGCCTCTCCAATCTAACCAATGTTGACAGTAGGTCCCGCCTCACCCACTAACCCTAAAGTGAATTCCACAGCCTCACAACTCTGTGTGAAGAGGTTTCTCCTGCCCTCCGTTCCAAATCCCTCACATTCAACCTTCTATCCATGGCCCCTCGTTCTCAACTCATCAACTACAGTAAACAGTTTGCTTCTGCCCATCCTGTCCCCTCCTTTCATCATTTTAAACACTTTTAGCATGTCGCCCGATAATCTGCATTGATCGGATGAAAAAAGCCACTATTTGTCACACCCTTTACATTTATATTTCCTTACAGCAGGCAGCACCCGTGAATCTAAAGCCTCAATATCCTTCCTATAGAATAAAGCCAATAATGCACACTGTACTCCAACTGAGGTCTTACGGTTTTACATAGGCTCATCGTTACCTCTTGACCTTTATATTCTACACCTCGTGACAAATTCTAGAATTCCATTCGCTTTTTTAAAAACATCCTCATCAGCCTGAGTTGTGCCTTTAATGTCCTGTGAACCTGTCCCCCCCAATCTCTCTGCTCTACTGAGCAGACTTCCACCGAGCGCCATTAGCTGTTCATTTTTTAATCAAAACGCATCACCCCACACTTACAAAGGAATCACATTCACCCTGCAATCAGAGCATTGATGCAAAGCAGGTTACGTCACACTGACCTTGAAGTTATTGTGTAAATGCAGAGTCAAGGATCAACTTGGCTCTCGAGCGAAGGAGAGCGAGCTCTTGTGTAAAAGCAGCAAGAGCGATCTTCTGCAAACCGGTTTATTGGGCGCAGAGGAATGTGAAATCTGGAGTATAGCTGCGGCAGGTTTTTAATGATTTGCCAACCTTGAGCTATCAATGGTTTTAGCACAGCAGACGCTATACCACCGGTGAGACTCGATACTGTGTTGTGTCTGTGTATTTTTATGTTTGAGAGCAGCATCAGACCTTGTAACTTCAACCTTGAACCTCCCCATCCAAAGGTAGGTACTGAGAGGAGAGAAGCTCCCAGCCCCTCCATTAAGAATAGATGATCTATTAATATCTACTGAAACAAATCTTTCAACAGATAAAAGAGGGCCAGTTAACAAGGCTGCGGTCACACGTGTTCCAGTGGGCAGGGCAGCAGCAGAGGCCCAGGCCCAGGAGCCCGACTGCCCTCTCAGCTGGAGAACCAACGGTAACGTGTTGACCCCAAGGAGATGGGAGGGGGCACCAAGAGAAACGAGGAAATCCGGGCCTGCAGTCTTCCTACTCCACCCACAGTGACTGAACATCATGCCAGAAAGAAAATAAAGACTTGCATTTCTCCAGCGCCTTTCACCACCTCAGGATGTCCCAAAACACTTTACAGCCAATGAAGTACTTTTATAGCACAGTCACTGTTGTAATGTAGGGAACAGGGGGAACAATTTACACACAAGGAAATAAATGATCAAATCACCTGCCTTAAGTCTTGGTTCAGGGATAAATATTGGTCCAGACACCAGGGAGAACTCCCCTGCTCTTCTTTGAATAGTGCCAGATTTCACACCTACCCGAGAGGGCGGACAAGGCCTCAGTTTAACGTCTCATCCGAAAGACGGCACCTCTGACAGCGCAGCACTCCTTCAGCACCGCATTCATTTGCCAGACTAGGTTATGTGGTCAAGTCTCTGGAGTCGGACTCCGTTCCGAGCCCCGGCCGACACAGACAAGCCTCCTTCCGTCCACACAATACTATTTTCCAAATTTGCGGTTTCTTCCAATCACAGCAGTCAATGCTTTCCAGAACTCTTATTTCCTCTAAATTGCACAGTTGCCTAGATTCAATTTCAGACTTAATTTAAGAAGGTTTTGTTCCAAAATTTACCACAGCCATTTCACAACCAAGCAAATTTATGATGGAGTTTCCATTTTTATCTCTGTGGAGCTATGAAATGGCTGTGGTAATTTTTTTATATTTTGGCAGTGGTTTTTATAAACCAATCCCAATGCTTGCATGTATTGTGTACATATAGTTACACGGTTTGTGTTTGAATTCTTTGAAGTCGTTATTTCTGTGTTTCCTTATACAAGCTGATGACTCAATGTGGAAACCAGACCACCCCAACACCACGTTCTTTCGACCTGAACACAATTAAAGTTCTTAGGAAAAAAAATTCCCTGTCCCAAATGTTCACGTCTTTCCCTTTGCAGTGCTGACTGATCTGTGATGGTCCATTTCATCTCAACGCATCTAACGGCCTAATATAAAATGGTGCTATCACTTTGTCAGCCAGGCCAAGTCAATTTATAATCCACAATCCTTTATTTTGTTGTTAAATCCAATATACAGGTTGCACCTCGATATAAGTCACATCCCCACTTTAAGTAGTCTGTATAAGTCACACTGCTATGCCATTTCTAAACTTAAATGGTTTAAAAAATTTTAAAGCATTACTAAATTCTGCCCAGACCCTGTGAAGGTAGCTCTGTGCCTCCTCTCTGCCCTCTGTGTAACACTGCGGAAATCCAAGCTCTGTCAGTTCCAACACCAGCAGACAGCGGAGCCCTGACTCATGTTCAGGCATCAAGCTGTACCTCAAAACACAAGCAGTAAAACCATACGCCGTCATTATCCAATCAAACAAATTGCTTGGGAATGATTGTTCTGCAGCTGAGAAAACCTTAATTTCATCTGCAATAAAAGAAATATAAACCACCGTCTGCAAACGCACGCTCAATCGCCGGAGATCAGAAATACAGCTGGTTTGGCCAAAATGCAATGAATCCCCTGGCTCAGCGCCGGAGAGGAGGGGTGTCCAACCATCGGCAAAGCTAGCACAGTGCCACAGATGAACCAGCCCACTAACCCCTATCCGTGCGGTCAAGGCCATACTTACATTCCAAAACACTCTCCACTTGTGAGGGAGTCCAGAACAAGGGGGCATAAACAGAAGATAGCCCAACAGATCAAATAAAGAATTTAGGAGCAATTTCTTCACAGAATCAGTGGTAAGAATGTGGAACCCGCCGCTACATGGAGTGGTTGAAGGCATTGGTGCATTTAAGGGGAGGCTTGAGGGAGCAGGGAATAGAGGGATAAAGGGGCAGGGTGTGAAGAGGTGAATAGAGTGGGAGGAGGCTCACGTGGAGTATAAACACCGGCATAGACCAGCTGCGACAAACAGTCAGCCTATACATTCTGTCTAATTCTTTGTAAAAAGGATCTGTAACACAATGAAGCCTATTGATACCTTGCCCAGACATGGCTCACTCTGTAATAGGTACAATTAAAATCTATGATCTCCTGAATCTTTGAGCAAATCTAAATTGCAGAGAACTCGCTCGCTTAGTTTAGTGCTTTTCATTGCTGCACTCCTTCACTTGATTTATAGCCACACTCAGGCTCAGAGATTTTGCTGTCAACAGGAAAACGTTGCTGTGCTGGACAAGTTAGTGTGCACTGAAAGAGGCCGTTTTCTACAGCAAAGGGCATAAAATTACCCCCCCCCCCCATGACCTTTTATTAGTCTTTTTTAAAAAGCCATTTTTAATTAGCATAAAAAGCTAAAAATTAGTTTCTTTGCACGTCCAATGTGGAATTGATGTTAATGGTTTCTGTACATTTCTCCAATCGATGGAACTCTTGCAATAAACCAGTGTACAAGAGTGCACGGACGTTCCCGGGGAGCAGATGTGCTGACAAGAGTCCTCTATGGGTTAAACTCAAGTAACTTTGAAAACAGCAAAAATCAGCCTTTTTAAAAAAAAAAAATTGCTCTGCTCTTTGCTCGGCTCTCTCGGTGACACACACTGCTCCGAGCCCAGCCTCCTCAAAGCAGCTGGCAGCTCGCCTCTTGGCAGCACGCTCGCCCCGGAGTCAAACGTTTGTGGGCGAAAGCCACGACTCAAAACCAATACTTAGGCTGACAATTTACTAGTGCCAAGGGAGCGCCGGCAGTGCCGGAGTTGTCCCTTTCAGATGAGACTTTAAACCGAGGCCCTGTCTACCTCTTCAGGCGGATGTAAAAGAAACCTAAATAAAGAGAAGGGGGTTGTGTGTGTCCTAGCTAGGGTGTATACAAGAACAGCGCACGCTCTCTTTCCAGAAGCATTCAGTGCCTCATCCTTACATGGCATCCATGACAGTCACCCAACCACTCCACTAGGTCACTGGGAGCACTCTGTGCCGCACACTGGCCCTTCCATTCTCTAAAATCTCAGCATCAATTGGTTATTTTGTTCAACTTCAATTTGAATCCAACATTACATCACTGCTGTTCAATCAGTTCTCCATAAATGTAACTAAAACGAGAGAGAGCTCCCATACAGTTGTACATTCCACCTTTACAGCTCCAAGGCAGAGTAACCACTTCTTCTGGTGTCTGAACGCTGGCTGCACAGCCCCAGACAATATTCTCTGGCACACAGGTTCAAATTAAGTCTGAACACGCCTGGCCAGATGACAGAATCCTTGAATTCAGCTTTCCGAACCCTTCCCTATCATGTTCGTTTAGGCATTACAGCTTTCCTTTCAGGCAAGCCCTATCCTTCCTCTGATCTCAGGGCTGTGGAATGCCTGGGGACACACGGCCTGGGTTTGTACGCTGGAGCCAAGGGCAGAGCTGCTTTAACCCTCGCACTGCTGGAGACTGACTGATTGTCGACACGGATCAGAATTCAGAATGGTTTCCATGCCCGAAGGCACGAAAATAGAAGAGTGAAAGATACGGGCCTCGGGCGAGCTTGCTGCTCAAAGAGAAAGGGAAGTAAAGACCGCTGCTGGCTGGTGTCAGGTGAACGCGTCGGCTCAATCCAACAAGAAGATACTGTATTAGAATTTACAGGAAAAACAAGACAACGTTATAACCAAGGAACAACGAGCTGAACACAAAGCTGGGGAAAATTCAATACAATATTCTTCAAAATCATTCCTAAAGGCCATGCTATAATTCACTCTCACTGTTTACCTGCAGTTAAAAGATATAAAACAAGAATTACAACCAGTTTATTTCTGGAGATAATAAAACGTTTAAAGATAGGGATCGCTGCTGGGTCCCTTGCTGTTTGTAGTGTACATTAATGATTTAGATATGAATGTAGGAGGTATGATCAGTAAGTTCGCAGATGACACAAAATTGGTGGGGTGGTAAATAGTGAGGAGGGAAGCCTCAGGCTACAGGATGGGCAGAACAGTGGCAAATGGAATTTAACCCTGAAAAGTGTGAGGTGATGCATTTTGGGAGGACTAACAAGGCAAGGGAGTACACAATGAATGGTAGGACCCTAGGAAAGACAGAGGATCAGAGGGACCTTGGTGCGCATGTACATATACATAGATCCCTGAAGGCAGGACAGGTAGATAAGGTGGTTAAAAAGGCATATGGGATACTTGCCTTCATTAGCTGAGGCATAGAATATAAGAGCAGGGCGGTTATGATGGCACTGTACAAAACGCTAGTTAGGCCACAGCTAGAATGCTGTGTGCAGTTCTGGTCACCACACTATAGGAAGGATGTGATTGCATTGGAGAGGGTGCAGAGGAGATTCACCAGGATGTTACCTGGGCTGGAGCGCTTCAGCTATGAAGAAAGACTGGACAGGCTGGGGTTGTTTTCCTTAGAGCAGAGAAGGCTGAGGGGGGATCTGATTGAGGTGTACAAAATTATGAGGGGCATAGATAGGGTAGATAGAAAGGAACTTTCCCCCTTAGTAGAGGGGTCAATAACCAGGGGGCATAGTTTCAAGGTAAGGGGCAGGAGGTTTAGAGGGGATTTGAGGAAAAACTTTTTCACCCAGAGGGTGGTTGGAATCTGAAACTCACTGCCTGAAAAAGTGGTAGTGGCAGGAACCCTCACAACATTCAAGAAGCATTTAGAAGAGCACTTGAAACGCCATAGCATACAAGGCTACGGACCAAGTGCTGGAAAATGGGATTAGAATAGACAGGGCTTGATGGCCGGCGCGGACACGATGGGCCGAAGGGCCTCTTTCTGTGCTGTATAACTCGATGACTCTGATGAAATCACTATTTTCCCCTCCCTCACCAGAAGTTCACTCGGGCTACATACCAACTGCGGACAGGTAACTAGCACCCAGGCCCTCCCCGATTCTCTGCTGCAAGCCCTGCCAAAAGGCAAGTGGCCCAGTGACATTTTACAGGCTCCAAGGGCTGATCAATCCTTTTGTGACAACTACACCTGGCGGCTGTCCCTTCAGATTCAGCTGCCAAACTCACCAACACTTTTCCAGCATTAATCCCAGCTCGACCTTAGCACAAAGCGCCGAGAGTCCTAGCTACACCACGGCTGGCATCAGTTCAACAGGGTAAACATCGAAAGACTTTGGTTTCTCCATCTAGAAAGAATGGTGTAATACACACACCTGCTTCATTGCAATGCTAACTACATCGTGGAACAGTGAACATGTTTTATAACAATTAAATAAAACTGCAAGGGACTCGAGGGTCAGTCTTAACTCCGATGACAAGAATCTCTAGAATATTAAAAAGTCTTGCATACAGAAAGCACTTCCTGTAAGTGTCACTTACTTCCTGTCACACTTTGTTGACAATGCCCCTATTGTTCTATCAGTATCTCCTCAGACTCTCAATGGGCAACGCCACAGGTGATCTCCTGCTACTATCTGTTTTAATGAAATTTCTGGCCTGCCAGACTTGTAACGGGCCAGAAAGTGTCTGGTTTCTTGCAGGACTGTCTGTTCCTCTTTGTGGGGGGAAACTGTGGAGTGCAGAGTGGTCTGCAGCTAATAAAAAGGAAATGATTCATCCCAGCTTACATCTCTGTCCGTAAACAGCACCTCATCAAGTCGAGATTGGTGGAGCAGATACCCGGAGTTTGTGGAACGCTGATGCCTCAGTACACCAGTGCAAAAGAGACGCTGATCGTCGCCTCCAATGGGTGTGCCATTCGAGGAGAACTCGATGCTTCAGACAAACAGCCAGGTATCTCTCCGAAACCTGCTTCACACCAACAATTCAGAATACTCGGTAAGGTCAATTCTTTTTTTTAATCTTCCTTTTGTCCAGCCAAAGTCAAAAGGGAAGAGCATCAAATAACTCGGGCTACAAGCATTGTCGGCCCGCTCCCTTCCTACTCTTCATTCCATAGGGATTGGAGGCAACCAGAGGCTCCATGGGGTGTCTTTCTCACATGAAATACTTTTTACATGGAGATGTGACCCAACACTGAAAATGACTACGGCTGAGGGAATTTTACTGGTTTGAAACAGCTTTAGGTAACGGGTGAGAACTCCATTGTTCTACTGCTGTTCTAACCCATTCTGTCTCTTAATAATTGAAAACTAGCTAGTCAGTTTTCAGCCTGAATCATATGTGTGTTGTTTTCCTCTGGTTTTTGGGAGAGATCAGGTATGATGCTAGTATCGCAGACCATCACCAGTGTGTACCCCACTGGGAAATGCCTTCATTTTCCACCCTGGAGCCTGCTAACCCAGACTACTTGCAAACATGGCCCCATTATAGTTCATTGGGAGTTGGGCTTGCCAGTGCAAGCAGACTTTATTGTTGGGTATGGAAGAAGTATCTGGAGGTGGCCTGAATCTCCATAATTAAAAACTACATCCCTGTCAGGGGCAAATATGCTGGCAAGTCAGATGTTTGAATATGTGAGATCAGCCATGATTTAATTGAATGGCAGAACAGGGTCGAGGGGCTGAACGACCTACTCCTGTTCCTATGTTCCTAACATTTCCAAAGGCGTGCGTCTTTTTAAGGCAATAACTAGCCCACAATTCTAAGAGGAGCTGTGTACAGTAAAATTAGCTTTTCTAAAAATACTGCATCTACAGAAAGAAGATTCAGTTACAATAACTGGCAGCACACGGTCAAAGACTCCGTGCACTTAGGGTAGGTGCTTTCTGCGACTTGGTGGGTTAACACCTGCCGCCACCAATTTTCTCCCTTCCTCTCCTGAAGGTGGGCAGGCTGGGGTTCTGTCCTATGGCCAAGAGCTCTTCAATACCTCACCCAAAATGACCATGCAAGTGCGAGCCACTGTGAGGCACTGAGTGTACAGAGGGTACTGAATCAAGATTCAAGATTCTTTATTTGCCATATGTAACTAGTACAATGGAATTGTACTAGTCCGATTCTCACCTGACGTTCCTGCGCACACACTTACCAGTAGGATCAACTGACCCCACACCCCCTCCCCAGCCCAGGGTACAGACCACCTTAACAGAGATCAGTTGACACAATAGAGACCAAGAGTCAAATCTGGAGCAGGTGCGTTCTGTAAAGCTCAACACTAGACAAGGCAGAGCAGTTAAACCACAAAGTCCCCAGGCAAGCACCTCAGGCAATTCGTTTCTGAAAGGAACATTGCATTACCCATGCTGTAAATGAAAGATAATGACATTCCTGTGATACTTGGATTGAATCAACATGCACATGAGTCACAGTTATCTTCACAGATCACAGAATCACAGAAACCCCACAGTGCAGATAGAGGCCATTTCAGCCCATCGAGCCTGCACCGACACATATCCCACCCGATCCCCGTAACGCCTACACCAACACATATCCCACCCTATCCCTATAACCCCACGTATTTAAGCCCCCTAACACTAAGGGTCAATTTATCATAGCCAATCAACCTAACCCGCACATCTTTGGACTGTGGGAGGAAACCCACGCAAACACGGGGAGAATGTGCAAACTCCACACAGACAGTCGCCCGAGGCCGGATTCGAACCCGGGTCTCTGGTGCTGTGAGGCAACAGTGCTAACCACTATGCCATCTTGTAATCTAATTTTCATTTCTTGATGCTTTTCAGCACTCTCTTGTCTGATTACCTTATAATCTCAACGCAGGACAGTGTGGACTTTGGATTTCAACCAAAAGACCAGCAACATCAGTCACTGGGACTATCCATCCATGCCATTTCCTTCCCCACCTCAGTGAGGCAATGTTCTTGCAGGTCTCTAACCAGCAGTATCCTAACTCGCACCGAGTCCCGTTCCTGTGCTCGCTGACCTACACTGGCTCCGGTCCAGCGACGCCTCAATTTCAAAATTCTCATTCTTGTTTTCAAATCCCTCCCTATCTGTCTAACCTCCTCTGGCCCTACAACCCTCCACGATCGCCGTGTTCCTCCTAGTCTGGCCTCTTGGACATCCGATTTTAATCGCTCCGTAAGCGGCCGCGCCTTCAGCTACCTAGGCCCTAAGCTCTGGAATTCCCTCTCTACCACTCTTTCCTCCTTTACGACATTCCTTAAAACCTACCACTTTAACCAAGCTTTTGGTCACCTGTCCTAATCTCATGTGGCTCGGTGTCAATTTCGTCCGATTACACTCCTGTGAAATGCCTCGCGACGTTTTACTATTTACGATAAAAGGTGGCTCAGACCCTTCAGGATACCCCAGTGTACAGGCAGAAAACCAGTCAATATACTTTACGCTGTTGGGAGTTTTTATGACAAGGTTACATATGTTACGATAGGGCTGAGACAATGATAACAGCTGGCATTTATATACTGACTTTAATATAAAAAGCATTCCAAGGCACTTCACAAATAGGTTTAATGAAAATGGATGCCGAGGCAGGAGGAGATTAGGAGGGGTTACCAAAGATTACGTCAAAGAGATGAATTTTCAAGAGTTACTTTTGAAATGAGAGGTTCAGGGAGGGAGTTCCACAGAGTATGACCAAGGCAGTTGAAGGTTGCAACATCAATGGTGGGTCAAACGGATGGACAGCCAGCCAGAGGAACGGTGTGATCGGAGGGCTGGGTGAAATGGCAGCGATAGAGGGGACAAGGCCATGGAGAGATTTATAGATAAGGACAAGGATTTTAAATCGACTACAGTAAGGGACAGCGAGCCAGTGTAGGAGAAATGAATGCAGGTGATGAGCAAGAGGGACTTAATACAGGACAGGGTACATACAACAGTGTTGGACAAGTTCAAGTTTATTGAAACAACAACAGAAAATGCTGGAAACACTCAGCAGGTCAGGCAGCATCTGTGGAGAGAGAGAAACAGTTAACGTTTCAGGTCGATGACCCTTCGTCAGAACTGGGTGTGGCTGGTGAAAGTGGAGCTGTACTCCAGCGTGAATCACTGCCCATGGCTCTGACAAAGGGTCACCGACCTGAAACGCTGACTCTGTTTCTCGCTCCACAGATGATGCCTGACCTGCTGAGTATTTCAAGCATTTTCTGTTGTTATTTCAGGTTTCCAGCATCCACAGTATTTTGCTATCGTATCGTGTCAAGTTTATTGATGTCGGATATGGGAGGCTAGCGAGGAGAATATTATAGTCGAGTTCGGGGTGACAAAAGGCAGGTATAAAGGTCGCAGCAACATTTAGGTTGAGGTACGGGCGGGGGCAGGCAATATTCCAGAGGTAAAGTAAGTGGTCTTAGAGACGGAGATTAAGTGGAATTTGAAGCTCAGCTCAATGTCAAAGGGGACAGCAAGATTGCGAACCATCTAATTCAGTGAGAGAGTGGCCAGAAAAGGGAATGGAATCAGTGGCAAGAGAGGAGACTAGCAGGGGCAGAGTACAATGGCTTCAGTCCTTGTGATGATGAGCTGGAGGAAGTTTTGGCTCATTCAGGACTTGG
The DNA here is from genome assembly GCF_052327205.1 of Somniosus microcephalus. Classification (NCBI taxonomy): domain Eukaryota; kingdom Metazoa; phylum Chordata; class Chondrichthyes; order Squaliformes; family Somniosidae; genus Somniosus; species Somniosus microcephalus. The sequence continues at coordinate 1,055,957 of NC_141011.1, read as the reverse complement.
CGTCAGACAATTATTTATGGGTGGTTGAGAGATGTGGTGGTGAGGTAATGTGGGTCATCATCAAGTCTGTGTCAAATCTGACCCCATGCCTCTGGATGATGTCACCAAGGGGCAACAATGTAGATGAGGAAGAGGAGGGAGTCAAAGACAGATCCTTGGGGGACCCTGGAGATGATGGTGTGGGGGGAAAGAAAAGCCAATCCTGGAGATGCTCTGGCTGCACTCAGATGGATGAGGAGGGGAGGTGACACCATGCAAGGGCAGCTCCACAGTGCTGGAGGGCGGAGGGGGCAGGGGCAGGGGCGAGGGGAGGGGCAGTCCCATCAAATGTAGCAGAAAGGTCGGGGGGGGGGGGAAGAGATGGTACACCACAGTTTGTTCATGACTTTGACCAGGACTGTTTCATTGTGTGAAGTGCAGGTGTTGGATTGGAGGGATTTACCTTATACTCCGTACATTTGGATAATAACCTCCAACCTTCTCCCCTCATTCCCTAAAGCAGTGATTCACGCTGGAGTACAGTTCCACTTTCACAAGCCACACCCAGCACCTTGCCAAAATGGCCATTCCTACAAGTGAATGCAGGAGCAAGAAACTGGCAGCAGATCGGACACCCCTTATCCGCCCCACCCCATTTTCCTTTTCATCAAAGTTAATGGAAAGGAAAAATCGGGCAGAGTGTAGAATGGGCGTCTGATCCACTGCCGTCGCAATCCTGCTCCCACCAAAGCTGAAAGTGCCTTTGGCCGGCTCTTCGAACATGGGGCGATCACAGCCGCCTCGAACCCACTCCTGGCCCACGCAGTTCCCAGCAGGGTCACTGGGCTGCATTCAGGATCACAGACCCTCCCCGTCCCGTCCCCAGCCACCCCGCCCACCCCTGATCCGTCCGCCCTGTCTCCACCCTCCCAACCCCCATACCTACCACCACCACCCCCCACAAACAACCCCTGCCACCACCATCCCTACCCTGGGACTCAGAAACCAAATAGAGAACCCCGACTCCACCTAACTCAGCAGAGCAGGCTCCACACCTGCATCCCTCCCGACCTGCAGCACTGATCGATGGGCAGTGCACTGACCAACTGACCTATTTGGTGAGTGAAGCCGGAACCTTTAGATTGTTTCACACTAAGCTTCTGAAATCTCTTTTGAAGCATTGGTTGTGTAATAGAGCTGCAAGTTTGCCAAGAACTGATTTAACAAGGTTCACACCATCAGAAATTATCCAAAGTTTAAAACAAATTTTGACAAAGCTTCAATTCACAACCATCAGAACAACTGCACTGAGATCATTCGCCTCAACACTCAGATTTCCAAGACGTGACTGAAAACAGGTCTTGTGATAGACTTGTATTTGCTCCAGCGAGGCACTGGAGGGGGGGTTGCAAAAGTTACAAAAGCCTGGCATTACAATTAAGCAGGAAGAACGAAAGCAGATAAATGGCAGATTCTGAAACAGGTTTGAAGTTTCTGCAGAGGAGACCCATCTTCCCACTGCAAGCTACCTTCGTGTGATGTGTCCACCCTCCCTGTGGCCAGCCAGGCTGCTGATCAGAATACATCCAGCTGGGCGGATAAAGCAGAAGTGGGGCTGGGTGCAGGGGTGATGTTCGGTCTCTAACCTTGCTCAGGAACACCAGTCTGGTTTTGAATACCTCTTAATGTCTCTTTTACTTCTTTTGTTCTCTCCCAGCCCTGCCTTTCGATCTATTTCATTTCATTTCCAGTTTTGAAAAAGGGTTAGGCCTGAAACGTCGACTCTAATTTCTCTCCACAGATGTTGCCTGGCCTGCTGAGTTTTTCCAGCATTTTCTGTTGTTATTTCGGATTTCCAGCATCTGTAGTATTTTGCTATCGTACCAGTATAAAGATCTTTGGCTCAGTGAGTGCCTCAAGGTATCCATTGGAGCAAGAGCACACGTATAAAGCCTATACAATAAACTTTCCAAATCATATTTACCACCACAGAATCCATTTAGCTATTGTGTCCTACACTTTAAAAGTCTCTTTTGTTTTCCTTAGGTTATTACAGTTATCATCTTTTCAAGCTGCAAATGAGGATTCTAACATAATAAATATATATAATGTGCAGAAATAATATGGGGCCAGAAGCTAGACACTGATTTAGAGGAAACTATGAATAGGTTTTAAGACATAGCAACAATTCCAGGCTGGGTAAAATTAGCCTTTGCTGCTATCTGGTAGCAATTTGACACAAATACCCGCAAGTATTTGAACCAAACTCACATATCCAACTGGCCCAAGTTTTCCCACAGAGCCCAGCCAGCGTTTCCAGCCCGGCTCGGGGCTGGACTCAAAGGTTACAGAAACTTTTTCACAACTTTGAAAACTTTTTATTTTGGGGTGGGCGGGGGGAAGCCGCCTGAACTGCTTCTCAAACATACCGAGAAACGGAAGATAAAACGGCCGCTTGTACTCACCGCAAAGGAGAGCAAAAGGACTTGGATGAGGAGCCGGCAGCGACCCGAAGAGGCTTTTCTCCCTCCCATTTCTTGTCCCCCCGCCGCCCCGGCAAACTCAAAAAGCCCAGTTGCTGGAGAGCGCCCGCTGAGGCTAGGGCAGTGAGAGCGAGTGCTGGAGTCTGTGTCCCTGTCCCGGTCCCGGCGGCTCCTGCCTGTGTCCCAGCTCCGCTCCTTCACAGCCCGGAGCCCAGATCAAAAGTTACTCAGACTCCAAACTCGGGCTCCAGCTCCGCCTCTCCCCCAGCACACATGTATTTCCAGGAATGGATCCTGCTCCAGCCCCTCGCCTCCCACTCTGCGGACTGGACTTTCAGGAACGGAGTTAAACTTCTAGCCAGCACCACCTGATGACAAGTTCCCCAAATCCCCACTGCTGCTCCAACAACCTTGCCGCCTTCTTCACTTGGCTTGTTTTCCGATTGGTCAGCTCTGGGGAGCGGCTCCCGCCTCTCAGTCACTGGGCACTGGGTCTCTCAATCACTGGGCCTCTCAGTCACTGGGCGCTGGGCCTCTCAGTCACTGGGCGCTGGGCCTCTCAGTCACTGGGCGCTGGGTGTCTCAGTCACTGGGCCTCTCAGTCACTGGGCGCTGGGCCTCTCAGTCACTGGGCGCTGGGTCTCTCAGTCACTGGGCACTGGGTCTCTCAGTCACTGGGCGCTGGGTCTCTCAGTCACTGGGTGCTGGGTCTCAGTCACTGGGTGCTGGGTCTCTCAGTCACTGAGCCTCTCAGTCACTGGGCGCTGGGTCTCTCAGTCACTGGGCCTCTCAGTCACTGGGCACTGGGTCTCTCAGTCACTGGGCGCTGGGTCTCTCAGTCACTGGGCCTCTCAGTCACTGGGCGCTGGGTCTCTCAGTCACTGGGTGCGGAGTCCCTCAGTCACTGGGCGCTGGGTCTCTCAGTCACTGGGCCTCTCAGTCACTGGGCGCTGGGTCTCTCAGTCACTGGGCGCTGGGTCTCTCAGTCACTGGGCCTCTCAGTCACTGGGTGCTGGGTCTCTCAGTCACTGGGTGCTGGGTCTCTCAGTCACTGGGTGCTGGGTCTCTCAGTCACTGGGTGCTGGGTCTCTCAGTCACTGGGTGCTGGGTCTCTCAGTCACTGGGTGCTGGGTGTCTCAGTCACTGGGTGCTGGGTCTCTCAGTCACTGGGTGCTGGGTCTCTCAGTCACTGGGCGCTGGGTCTCTCAGTCACTGGGCGCTGGGTCTCTCAGTCACTGGGTCTCTCAGTCACTGGGTGCTGGGCCTCAGTCACTGGGCGCTGGGTCTCTCAGTCACTGGGCGCTGGGTCTCTCAGTCACTGGGCGCTGGGTCTCTCAGTCACTGGGCGCTGGGTCTCTCAGTCACTGGGCCTCTCAGTCACTGGGCGCTGGGTCTCTCAGTCACTGGGCCTCTCAGTCACTGGGCGCTTGGTCTCTCAGTCACTGGGCGCTGGGTCTCTCAGTCACTGGGCACTGGGTCTCTCAGTCACTGGGTGCTGGGTCTCTCAGTCACTGGGCCTCTCAGTCACTGGGCGCTGGGTCTCTCAGTCACTGGGCCTCTCAGTCACTGGGCGCTGGGCCTCTCAGTCACTGGGCGCTGGGCCTCTCAGTCACTGGGCGCTGGGTGTCTCAGTCACTGGGCCTCTCAGTCACTGGGCGCTGGGCCTCTCAGTCACTGGGCGCTGGGTCTCTCAGTCACTGGGTGCTGGGTCTCAGTCACTGGGCGCTGGGTCTCTCAGTCACTGGGCGCTGGGTCTCTCAGTCACTGGGCGCTGGGTCTCTCAGTCACTGGGTGCTGGGTCTCAGTCACTGGGTGCTGGGTCTCTCAGTCACTGAGCCTCTCAGTCACTGGGCGCTGGGTCTCTCAGTCACTGGGCCTCTCAGTCACTGGGCACTGGGTCTCTCAGTCACTGGGCGCTGGGTCTCTCAGTCACTGGGCCTCTCAGTCACTGGGCGCTGGGTCTCTCAGTCACTGGGTGCGGAGTCCCTCAGTCACTGGGCGCTGGGTCTCTCAGTCACTGGGCCTCTCAGTCACTGGGCGCTGGGTCTCTCAGTCACTGGGCGCTGGGTCTCTCAGTCACTGGGTCTCTCAGTCACTGGGCGCTGGGCCTCTCAGTCACTGGGTGCTGGGTCTCTCAGTCACTGGGTGCTGGGTCTCTCAGTCACTGGGTGCTGGGTCTCTCAGTCACTGGGTGCTGGGTCTCTCAGTCACTGGGTGCTGGGTCTCTCAGTCACTGGGTGCTGGGTGTCTCAGTCACTGGGTGCTGGGTCTCTCAGTCACTGGGCGCTGGGTCTCTCAGTCACTGGGCGCTGGGTCTCTCAGTCACTGGGCGCTGGGTCTCTCAGTCACTGGGTCTCTCAGTCACTGGGTGCTGGGCCTCAGTCACTGGGCGCTGGGTCTCTCAGTCACTGGGCGCTGGGTCTCTCAGTCACTGGGCGCTGGGTCTCTCAGTCACTGGGCGCTGGGTCTCTCAGTCACTGGGCGCTGGGTCTCTCAGTCACTGGGCGCTGGGTCTCTCAGTCACTGGGCGCTGGGTCTCTCAGTCACTGGGTGCTGGGCCTCTCAGTCACTGGGTGCTGGGTCTCAGTCACTGGGTGCTGGGTCTCAGTCACTGGGCGCTGGGTCTCTCAGTCACTGGGTGCTGGGTCTCAGTCACTGGGCGCTGGGTCTCTCAGTCACTGGGTGCTGGGCCTCAGTCACTGGATGCTGGGCCTCAGTCACTGGGCGCTGGGCCTCAGTCACTGGGCGCTGGGTCTCAGTCACTGGGCGCTGGGTCTCAGTCACTGGGCGCTGGGTCTCTCAGTCACTGGGCGCTGGGTCTCTCAGTCACTGGGTGCTGGGTCTCAGTCACTGGGTGCTGGGTCTCTCAGTCACTGGGTGCTGGGTCTCTCAGTCACTGAGCCTCTCAGTCACTGGGCGCTGGGTCTCTCAGTCACTGGGCCTCTCAGTCACTGGGCGCTGGGTCTCTCAGTCACTGGGCGCTGGGTCTCTCAGTCACTGGGCCTCTCAGTCACTGGGCGCTGGGCCTCTCAGTCACTGGGTGCTGAGTCTCTCAGTCACTGGGTGCTGGGTCTCTCAGTCACTGGGCGCTGGGTCTCAGTCACTGGGCGCTGGGTCTCAGTCACTGGGCGCTGGGTCTCTCAGTCACTGGGTGCTGGGTCTCTCAGTCACTGGGTCTCTCAGTCACTGGGTGCTGGGTCTCTCAGTCACTAGGTCTCTCAGTCACTGGGTGCTGGGTCTCTCAGTCACTGGGTGCTGGGTCTCAGTCACTGGGTGCTGGGTCTCTCAGTCACTGGGTGCTGGGTCTCTCAGTCACTGGGTGCTGGGTCTCTCAGTCACTGGGCGCTGGGTCTCAGTCACTGGGCGCTGGGTCTCTCAGTCACTGGGCGCTGGGTCTCTCAGTCACTGGGCGCTGGGTCTCTCAGGTGCTGGGTCTCTCAGTCACTGGGCGCTGGGCCTCTCAGTCACTGGGCGCTGGGTGTCTCAGTCACTGGGCCTCTCAGTCACTGGGCGCTGGGCCTCTCAGTCACTGGGCGCTGGGTCTCTCAGTCACTGGGTGCTGGGTCTCAGTCACTGGGCGCTGGGTCTCTCAGTCACTGGGCGCTGGGTCTCTCAGTCACTGGGCGCTGGGTCTCTCAGTCACTGGGTGCTGGGTCTCAGTCACTGGGTGCTGGGTCTCTCAGTCACTGAGCCTCTCAGTCACTGGGCGCTGGGTCTCTCAGTCACTGGGCCTCTCAGTCACTGGGCACTGGGTCTCTCAGTCACTGGGCGCTGGGTCTCTCAGTCACTGGGCCTCTCAGTCACTGGGCGCTGGGTCTCTCAGTCACTGGGCGCTGGGTCTCTCAGTCACTGGGTCTCTCAGTCACTGGGCGCTGGGCCTCTCAGTCACTGGGCGCTGAGTCTCTCAGTCACTGGGTGCTGGGTCTCTCAGTCACTGGGTGCTGGGTCTCTCAGTCACTGGGTGCTGGGTCTCTCAGTCACTGGGTGCTGGGTCTCTCAGTCACTGGGTGCTGGGTGTCTCAGTCACTGGGTGCTGGGTCTCTCAGTCACTGGGTGCTGGGTCTCTCAGTCACTGGGCGCTGGGTCTCTCAGTCACTGGGTCTCTCAGTCACTGGGTGCTGGGCCTCAGTCACTGGGCGCTGGGTCTCTCAGTCACTGGGCGCTGGGTCTCTCAGTCACTGGGCGCTGGGTCTCTCAGTCACTGGGCGCTGGGTCTCTCAGTCACTGGGCGCTGGGTCTCTCAGTCACTGGGCGCTGGGTCTCTCAGTCACTGGGCGCTGGGTCTCTCAGTCACTGGGTGCTGGGTCTCAGTCACTGGGCGCTGGGCCTCTCAGTCACTGGGTGCTGGGTCTCAGTCACTGGGTGCTGGGTCTCAGTCACTGGGCGCTGGGTCTCTCAGTCACTGGGTGCTGGGTCTCAGTCACTGGGCGCTGGGTCTCTCAGTCACTGGGTGCTGGGCCTCAGTCACTGGATGCTGGGCCTCAGTCACTGGGCGCTGGGCCTCAGTCACTGGGCGCTGGGTCTCAGTCACTGGGCGCTGGGTCTCAGTCACTGGGCGCTGGGTCTCTCAGTCACTGGGCGCTGGGTCTCTCAGTCACTGGGTGCTGGGTCTCAGTCACTGGGTGCTGGGTCTCTCAGTCACTGGGTGCTGGGTCTCAGTCACTGGGTGCTGGGTCTCTCAGTCACTGGGTGCTGGGTCTCTCAGTCACTGGGTGCTGGGTCTCTCAGTCACTGGGTGCTGGGTCTCTCAGTCACTGGGTGCTGGGTCTCTCAGTCACTGGGCGCTGGGTCTCAGTCACTGGGCGCTGGGTCTCTCAGTCACTGGGCGCTGGGTCTCTCAGTCACTGGGCGCTGGGTCTCTCAGTCACTGGGCGCTGGGTCTCTCAGTCACTGGGCGCTGGGTCTCTCAGTCACTGGGCGCTGGGTCTCTCAGTCACTGGGCGCTGGGTCTCTCAGTCACTGGGCGCTGGGTCTCTCAGTCACTGGGCGCTGGGTCTCTCAGTCACTGGGCGCTGGGTCTCTCAGTCACTGGGCGCTGGGTCTCTCAGTCACTGGGCGCTGGGTCTCTCAGTCACTGGGTGCTGGGTCTCAGTCACTGGGCGCTGTGCCTCTCAGTCACTGGGTGCTGGGTCTCAGTCACTGGGCACTGGGTCTCTCAGTCACTGGGCGCTGGGCCTCTCAGTCACTGGGTGCTGGGTCTCAGTCACTGGGTGCTGGGTCACTCAGTCACTGGGTGCTGGGTCACTGGGTGCTGGGTCTCTCAGTCACTGGGTGCTGGGCCTCTCAGTCACTGGGTGCTGGGTCTCAGTCACTGGGTGCTGGGCCTCAGTCACTGGGTGCTGGGCCTCAGTCACTGGGTGCTGGGCCTCAGTCACTGGGTGCTGGGCCTCAGTCACTGGGTGCTGGGCCTCAGTCACTGGGTGCTGGGCCTCAGTCACTGGGTGCTGGGCCTCAGTCACTGGGTGCTGGGCCTCAGTCACTGGGTGCTGGGCCTCAGTCACTGGGCGCTGGGTCTCAGTCACTGGGCGCTGGGCCTCAGTCACTGGGCGCTGGGCCTCAGTCACTGGGCGCTGGGTCTCAGTCACTGGGCGCTGGGTCTCAGTCACTGGGTGCTGGGTCTCAGTCACTGGGCGCTGGGTCTCTCAGGTGCTGGGTGCTGGGTCTCTCAGTCACTGGGTGCTGGGTCTCTCAGTCACTGGGTGCTGGGTCTCAGTCACTGGGTCTCTCAGTCACTGGGTGGTGGGTCTCAGTCCCGCTTCAGAGACTTGAGGTGATTGGCAAAAGAACCCAGGGCGAAATGGGGAAAAACGTTTTTACGCAGCGAGTGGTTAGGATCTGGAATGCGCTACCTGAAAGGGTGGTGGAGGCAGATTCAATCCCAGCTTTCAAAAGGCAATTCGATAAGTACCTGAAGGAAAAAAGTTGCTGGACTAGGGGAAAGGGCGGGGGACTGGGACTAGCGGAAGTGCTCTTGCAGAGAGCCAACCGAATGGCTCAACGGGCCGAAAGGCCTCCTTCTGTGCTGTAACCATTCCATGATTCTATGACTTGAGCACATAAGGCTGACACTCCCAGTGCAGTACTGAGGCAATGCTGCACTGGCAGAGGTGCCACCTTTCAGATGAGACACTAAACTGAGGCCCTGCTTACCCTCTCGGGTGGACGTAAAAGATCCCACGGCACTATTTGAAGAAGAGCAGGAGTTTTCTCCCCAGTGTCCTGGCCAATATTTATCCCTCAAACAACCTCACTAAGACAAATTATCTGCTCTTTACCACATTGCTGTTTGTGGGAGCTTGCTGTGCGCAAATTGGCTGCTGTGTTTCCTACATTACAAGAGTGACTACACTCCAAAAGTACTTCATTGGCTGTAAAGCACGTTGGGGCGTCCTGAGGTTGTGAAAGGCATCATATAAATGCAAGTCTTATTCTCGCTGCTTGGAGAGAGGGACGGGAGTCATGGATCATCGGCAGAAATGAGTTTTAGGATAAAAACCAAGAGGGTGTTTCCACATCCCCGTAAATATACCGAGTTCACAGCCTGGGCTTTTTAAAAAAAATGTGAAATGCATCAAAATAACTCAAATATAGAAATTAGTAAATCCTCCACCACGTGAGTCAGATTCACTCCTTTAGCATGTTTTTTATTCATTCCTGGGATGTGGGCAAGGCCAGCATTTATTGCCCATCCCCAGTTGCCCTTGAGAAGGTGGTGGTGAACCTCCTTCTTGAACCGCTGCAGTCCGTGTGGTGAAGATGCTCCCACAGTGCTGTTAGGGAGGGAGTTCCAGGATTTTGACCCAGCAACATTGAAGGAATGGTGATATATTTCCAAGTCAGGACGTTGTGTAACTTGGAGGTGATGGTGCTCCCATGTGCCTGCAGGTAGAGGTCGCAAGTTTGGGAGTTGCTGCCGAAGAAGCCTTGGCGAGTTGCTGCAGTGCATCTTGTAGATGGTACACACTGCAACCACGGTACGCCGGTGGTGGAGGGAGTGAATGTTTAAGGTGGTGGATGGGGTGCCAATCAAGCGGGCTGCTTTGTCCTGGATGGTGTCGAGCTTCTTGAGTGTTGTTGGAGCTGCACTCATCCAGGCAAGTGGAGCGTATTCCATCACACTTGTGCCTTGTAGATGGTGGAAAGGCTTTGGGGAGTAAGGAGGTGAGACACTCGCCGCAGAATACCCAGCGCCTCTGACCTGCTCTTGTAGCCACAGTATTTATGTGGCTGGTCCAGTTAAATTTCTGGTCAATGGTGACCCCCAGAATGTTGATAGTGGGGATCTGGCGATGGTAATGCAATTGAATATCAAGGTGGTGGTTAGACTCTCTCTTTTTGGAGATAGTCATTGCCTGGCACTTGTGTGACGTGAATGTTACCTGCCACTTATCAGCCCAAGCCTGAACGTCGTCCAGGTCTTGCTGCATGCGGGCATGGACTGCTTCATTATCTGAGGAGTTGCAAATGGAACTGAACACTGTGCAGTCATCAGTGAACGTCCCCACTTCTGACCTTATGTCGGAGGGAGGTCATTGATGAAGCAGCTGAAGATGGTTGGGCCTAGGACACTGCCCTGAGGAACTCCTGCAGCGATGTCCTGGGGCAGAGATGATTTACCTCTAACAACCACAACCATCTTCCTTTGTGCTAGGTATGACTCCAGCCAGTGGAGAGTTTTCCCCCTGATTCCCATTGACTTCAATTTTACTCGGGCTCCTTGATGTCACACTTGGTCAAATGCTGCCTTGATGTCAAGGGCAATCACTCTCACCTCACCTCTGGAATTCAGCTCTTTTGTCCATGTTTGGACCAAGGTTGTAATGAGGTCTGGAGCCGAGCATCAACAACAAGTATTTATACAGCACCTTTGATGTAGTACAACGTCCCAAGGCATTTCACAGCAGTTTTAAGACAATATTTGACACCGAGCCACATAAGGAGAAATTAGGGCAGATGACCAAAAGCTTGGTCAAAGTGGTAGGTTTTAAGGAGCATTTTAAAGGAGGAAAGAGAGGCGGAGAGGTTTAGAGAAGGAATTCCAAGTTTGGGGCCTCGGCAGCAGAAGGCACGGCCACCGATGGTTGAGTGATTATAATCACGGATGCTCAAGTGGCCAGAATTAGGGGAGTGCAGATATCTCGGGGGTGGGGGGTTGTGGGGCTGGAGGAGATTACAGAAATAGGAAGGGGCGAGGCCATGGAGGGATTTGAAAACAAGAATGAGAATTTTGAAATCGAGGCGTTACTTAACTGGGAGCCAATGTAGGTCAGCGAGCACAGGGGTGATGGGTGAACGGGACTTGGTGCGAGTTAGGATACGGGCAGCCGAGTTTTGGATGACCTTAAGTTTACATAGGATAGAACGTTGGAATAGTCAAGTCGAGAGGTAACAAAGGCATGGATGAGGGTTTCAGCAGCGGATGAGCTGAGGCAAGGGCGGAGTCGGGTGATGTTACGGAGGTGGAATTAAGTGGCCTTAGTTATGGCGCGGTTTTGTGGTCGGAAGCTCATTTCAGGGTCAACTATGACACCAAGGTTGTGAACAGTGTGGTTCAGCCTCAGACAGTTAACAGGGAGAGGGATGGAGTCGGTGGCTAGGATGTCGGACAAGCAGACTGACAATTTAGAGACAATGGAGGGGTTGAGAGAAGTGGTGGTGAGGTAGAGATGGGTGTCGTCAGCATACATGTGGAAACTGACGCTGTGTTTTTGGATGATATTGGATGGCAACAGGTAGATGAGAAATAGGTGGGGGCCAAGGATACCTTCTTGGGGAACACCAGAGGTAACGATGTGGGAAGAGAAGCCATTGCAGATGATTCACTGGCTACGATTAGATAGATAAGAATGGAAGCAGGCGATTGCAGTCCCACCCAGCTGGATGATGGTGGAGAGGCGTTGGAGGAGGATGGAGTGGTCAACCGTGTCAAAGGCTGCAGACAGGTCGAGAAGAACGAGGAAGGATAGTTAACCTTTGTCACAGTCACAGAGGATGTCATTTGTGACTTTGATGAGAGCCGTTTCGGTACTGTGGCAGGGGCGGAAACCTGATTGGAGGGTATCAATCATGGAGTTCCAGGAAAGATGGGCACGGATTTGATTTTATTACATTTTAGAAAAATATAAAATGTTACCAGATTTGGTAAGAAGGTTTGTTCCACCTGATAACCACATTGTACCAGAAACTGCCTCAAAACCCAGCAGCTCTCATAAGAACATAAGAATAGGAGCAGGAGTCGGCCATACGACCCCTCGAGCCTGCTCCGCCATTCAATAAGATCATGGCTGATCTTCGACCTCAAGTCCACTTTCCCGCCCGATCCCCATATCCCTTGATTCCTTTAGTGTCCAAAAATCTATCGATCTCAGCCTTGAATATACTCACTGACCGAGCACCCACAGCCCTCGGGTAGAGAATTCACAACCCTCTGAGTGAAGAAATTTCTCCTCGTCTCAGTCCTAAATGGGCCAACCCTTTATCCTGACCCCTAGTTCTAGACTCTCCAGCCAGGGGAAACAGCCTCAGCATCTACCTTGTCAATCCCTCTAAGAATGTTGTACATTTCAATGAGATCACCTCTCCACAGAAACTCCAGAGTGTATAGGCCCATTCTATTCAATCTCTCCTCATAGGACAGCCCTCTCATCTCAAGAATCAAACTAGAGAACCTTTGTTGCACTTTCTCTAAGGCAAGTATACCCTTCCTCAGATAGAGACACCAAAACGGTACACAGTACTCCAGGTGTGGTCTCACCAAGGCCCTATATAATTGCAGTGAGACTTCCTCACTCTTATACTCCAACCCCCTAACATACCATTTGTCTTCCTGATTGCTTGCTGTACCATGCTCTCCACACTGGCCAGCCTCAGGAAGATGTGCAAGATGAAGCGTATCCTCCAGGATGGGTGGGAAAGTCCCCAAATGAATGATCTGGAGCTGCTCTCACTCACCTCCCACTGGCCAGTTACAGACGGACGTTATTGGATGCCTGAGAGAAGGTCACCTGCTTGTCTTCACGCTGGAGGAATACTGCTTGTGTCGGAGAATCTAGAGAGAAGAGGAAACGATAAAAAAGGAAGGGGGAAGAAAAAGAAATTGGTGAAACGTTCCCTTTCAAAGACACGTTCAACCAAAAGAAACCAAAGCCCTCGCACGGTACAGTCTAATGTAGAATAATATTAATGAATAATATGAACAGTAATGGGAACTATGACTCAACTTTTGGTCAACCCTCCTTCTTTGGCTCAATAACATTTTTTTGATCACATTTCTTTGAAGTACCGTCGGACATTTTTTTAACGTTAAAGCTGTTATATAAATGCAACTTATTGTTTTTTTGATAAGACATGATTAATAGCAGTTAATGAACAATATACTTGTTGGTGAAATATATTGATAAACATACCCAAAATGCAAAGCTAAACTGCTGGAACCAAGGTCATGTGCTGGAGCACACTCTTGGGCAAAGTACTGGCTCTTGGGTGGAAAATCTACTGTGAATCCCCAGACCATTCGGAGAATGGCCAGCAGATTTTAAACCACAGCAATGATTCAGTAGCTGAGCTGAAAGCTAACTGAGTCATTGTTGATCCTAGCCCATCCCAGTCACCTTGCTGGTAACAGAAAGTCCATTCTGAGGATTGCAATTAACCCTCAATTTGAGGGCAAGCCCTTCATTTACTGGCAGACCCTGTGACTGAAACAATCAGTCAGTGTCCAACAATCTGCAACCAAGAGAAGCACAAACCATTTTCATTATTTCTTTTTGTTTGGGAACAGATTCGATCATGAATAGAAGATGTGAGTACTTGTCAGAAAGCTATCCACACAGGTTTCTACTATCAAATGGATTAGTATTGCATATCGATATAGTTGTCAACAGAATCAGTCCTGTCGACATAAAAAAAGATTAAAATAATCTTGGGCCCTTCTATTGGGCAACAAACAGTATGGTCCCAATTTTAACTTTGGTTGTTTTTGTGCAAGTGGGTATTGAGGGGAGTTGCAAACTCATCCACTGCTCCAGAAGCGAGGCTCAAGCTATTTTAACTCCTGTGCTTCATTTAAATCCCGCTATGCCGGGCGGGAATCCGACAGCAGCAGTGGAAAATCGCGCAGCCCGCAGGCTGCCCACTGACCCGAGGGGGGTCGCAGAATCAGCTTGTGGGGCCATCCCACGGGGGTCTCAGCTTTGGGAAGGAGGCCTAAGTTTTCCTTTTGGGGCCCACAGGAGCAATCCTGGTCCTCCCGGTTCCACGCGTACCTGTCTGGGCCTCTTCTGTCCCAGGACTCTCTTCCCACCGTTTTCCCCTGGCGGGAAATCCATGGCTGCTTCTCCGCTCAGGCCAGAGTTAAAATTGCAGTCGGGTTCTGACATGTGTCTTTAAAGAAGGACCCCACTGGCTTCGGGTGGGGGCCCTGGCTGCCTGCTCAGAAGATCAGGTTAAAATGCTGAACGGTGGAATCCGGGCAGCTTTCCGGCAGGTAAGTAACCTGGGTGCCTTTAACCGCCTGCCCGCCTGCCTATCATCAAATCCCAATGTGTACTAAGCAACAGAGACCAGGCCCCAGACTTGACCCCTGGCCAGTCACGGACTCCCAGGCCGCCTGCGTTTTTTGCGGCCTGGAGGAGTCCGCGTTTCACGTTTATATGGAGTGTGAGAGGTTGCAGCCCCTCTTTCACTACTTGAAGGGGCTGCTCCTCGATTTTTGGTTGCACTTCAGTCCCACGCTCTTGATCTACGGTCACCCGGTGCGGAGGGGAGCGGACAGGCTGGAGGACCTCCTTGTGGGCCTGCTCCTGGGCCTGGCTAAAAGAGCAATCAATTGGTCCAGGCAGCGGGCGGTCGAGGGGGTCGTCCAGCCAGATTGCCTGCCTCTCTTCCGCGGCCATGTTCGCGCCCGGGTGGCCCTGGAGATGGAGCACGCGGTGTCCGCCGGTGTGCTTGAGTATTTCCGCGACCGGTGGGCGCCGCGGGGACTGGAGTGCATCATCAACTCGGGAAACCAAATTTTAATTTGATTTGTTAAGATTTAGTTGAATTTTTTGTTTAGTTACAGTCCAATTGGGTTTTTTGGGTTCAAATAAAAAGAGGACCCCTGGCCAGTGACAAGTTAATTGATGCTCAGGATTCTGCAAGTGGCCTCAATTAGTTAGAGAGGAAAATGACAATTGGTTTAACGAGGGGAAAATGAGCCAAGGTTCCCATTCCTGGTCGCTGCCCTGCTAGAAGCTGCATGTGTGTAGATGTTGGGTGAGAATGGGATCGATCGTGCTTGGCTGTGACACGCCCCACATTTGAAGAGCCTGTCAGTACTCCCGTGTCTAGGCCCACAGGCGAAGAGCAGCCATTTGAGCAAGGAAGCCTGATGGTGCACGTGGAACTGGACCCCAGCAACAGTCACTGTTTTCAGGAGAGGAGGAAGACCGGCATTGTGAGTCACGATCATAAAAAGTTCCTGTACCAGGAATAACTGTCTCCAGTCTTTTTTCCAAACCTTTGAATTTACATATTTTTAAATTTTAAAGTAACTCAGGAAATGTTGGCTGCGGGATCTTCCTACCCTCAACCTACCTCATCACTTTCAGTTATTCTCTACACTCTGGCATTGTAATACGGTTTGTATACACCGCTGCAATTGCCACAATCTTGCCAGGACAAGGGTGTAGAGGAAGCCAGACAAAGAGTATTTTGAAACAATCGAGTCAATGGCCATTTTTAATGCAGACTAGTTTTCCTTTTCATCTATTTCCCCCCCTTTTAGATCTTCAGATCTCAGTGGGGCTGTCTGTAGTACGTATCATTTCCTGGCCAAGAGACGAGTGGCTTACTCTTCAACCTCTACTAACCCTGCTCTTGAACCAGCTGCTACAGGTGTCAGCCATGGCTCAGTAGCAGCACTCTTGCCTCTGAGTCAGAAGGCTCTGGGGTCAAGCCCCATCCTAGGGATGAAATCCAGGCTGACTCTCCAGTGCAATACTGAGGGAGTACTGCACAGTCGGTGGTGCTGTTTTTCAGAAGAGACACTAAACTGAAGCCCCGTCTGCCCTCTCAGGAAGAAGTCCTGTCCAATATTTATCCCTCAACAACACTTAAAAACAGATTATCTGGTCATTATCACATTGCTGTTTGTGGGTTCTATGTAATCTCTCTGCTCTCTCCTATAAAATGCTCCTTATAACCTACCTCTTTAACAAAGCTATTGGTCACATATCCCAATATCTCCTTCTTTGGTTCGGTATCAAATTTTGTCTGATTATGCTCCTGTGATGAGTTTTGGGATGTTTTACAACGTTAAAGACGCGATATTGTTGATGAGAGACAGAATTTAAAAAAAATTGTTGGTGAGCAACAGCTTGGACGATGGACTAATAATAATAATTATAATTTTCCATGTCTCTGAAACGCTACCTCAGACTGTCAGAACTACACCATTCAGTATAGTGGTTTATTCATTCAGCTATATAATTAATGGCTAGAATCTGTGCAAGTACAGGTTTAAAAAATCAATTAAACATGTTTAATTGTTGAGATCATTCAAAAGTCCAAATTTTTACCCCTTGAAGAAAGTATGATTTCCTACGACACTTACCATGTTTTCTTTCCTCTATTCCACTCCAAATTCCATCAAGAACAAAAGTACCTCTGCCGCCGTAGGTGAACACTGCTGGAGAAGACTTGGTTCAAATTGCAGCCGTGTGCGCGATGAATCATTGTACTGAATGGTTATGACCCGCTAGTTTGACTGGTAGGGCAACAAGGTGAGCATTTGTGTGCCCGAGGTAGCCTCGGGTTGGAGACTTCCTATACTCGGTCAGCTAAAAGGTAATTAAAGCTCAATTATAATTGTGGCAGGGGTGAAAGGTCATTCAGCCAGGGGTCAATTTTCTAGAAGTCAACCTGAGTCATAATTACAATATTAGGAACTTGCTGCAGTTGGCACTGTTTAAAGAACAATGGTAGGATGCGAGTTCATGGCCACAGTTCCTTTCACAAGAAGTTCCCATCTTAGTCATGACCTCAAGGGATTGTGCTTTTTAATCTATGAGTGTCAGTTTGGCTCAGTGGTAACACTCTCATTTCTATGTCAGAGTTTTAGTCACACTCCAGGACTTAAGCTTCATGATCTAGGTGTCACATCTCACACCTCTGACAAAGCGGCGCTACATCAGTACTGAGAAAGGGCTGTCAATGCTCTTTCTCAGATGAGTGGGTAAACTGAGGCCTTCTATACCCATTCAAGTGGCCTTTTTTGAAAAGAGCTGGGAGATGTCCTGGCCAACATTCTTCCCACAAATTTGGCTACATGACAACAGTGACTACACTTTAAACAGAACGAGCGGCGCTGATGGGCCTTCTGTGCATGTGTTGCTCGTGCATCGCCTGAGCAAATGCATCCTCAACTTGGTGGGCCAGTGGATTAGACGGGTGTGGGTGGATCAAGGGCTCGCTAGCAGGGAAGTTGATGGTTGAGCCCATGGTTGAGGCTGCTGATGAAGTCGATGGGGTGCCACTGCCTCTTCACTCCAGTGCCAGTCAGAGGCTCCACTTTGCCTTCAGGCTCCACTCCAACCTTGGCCCCATGTAGAAACGGGCAGAAGCAGTCGTTGGATGTGTTCGAAAGAGCTTCTCCTCGAGTTTGAGAATTTTTTGTGAATTTTTCAAAATGTTATGACTTTATGACATGACAAATTTCATTTCAAGGTTATACAATAGGGTGCACGGGGAGCTATCATAGAATCATACAAACTGCAGCACGGGAGGCCATTGTGCCTTTGCAGGAGTCAGCTCTTGAACTAGAGCGGTCCACCCGAATCCCATTCCACGACAGCTGCAGCTCAGAATTTATTTGGTAGAATGTGATTGGTTGTAATTTGTAATTTTTTTAGAATGTTGCTTGGCTGTCTTTGAAAAATGGATTTTATTTTCTAGAATGTGATTGGTGGGCACTTTATCAATCAGAACGAAGAAATCGAAGCGACACTGAACCAAGCGGAAGCTTGTACATGAGACTTCAGAGAGATGGGCACAAAAAGTTACTAGATAAACAGCCACATTTAAAATGTGACAATGCATTTTTTACACAACACTTTTAGATATACAGACATACATAGATAAACAGAGATATCTCCATACAGATGGATATGTACATATATAGATGGGAATACAAATACATAGATTGATAGATACATAGTTGATAAATAGATACATGGACATACAGATAAACAGATAGATAAACCTTTCAAGTCAATTTCACCATAATGTATGGTAAAAGTTTGCTAAACTCCATTTGGTGTGACATGACAATAGATTGGTTCAGATCGTAACCTAATCTTGCCCATCTGACGCACTTTGATTCTTTTTAAATGTATTTATTTAAACTGTTAGAACTGTTATTTGCTTCCAACTAGTATGAATGTTTGATTCCGTCTTTTTATTGTATGGGTCTTGCTGGGAGTTAGCCCGATACACACGATACCCATTATTCCCAAGGGTTTGTTTCATGCACTTTGTGTAGCAGCTTGGCTACGTTTCAGATCACAGCCATTTCCGAGCTACGTGAGGTGTAACCCTAGTAACGGCTGTAACTATTGGCAGCACCTCTTACACTTCATGGAGGGAATGCACAATGCTGTCATTCCATTTCCTGGATTTTGAATCTCAAAAATGGTTTGAATCTTCGCTGTGTATTGTCCAATTGGTTAAATGCAGCAGTTGAGTGTGACAGGAACCAGAAAATTCCTGTTACTATGCAAATGAGGGCTAAACGATGCCTTGTGACTGGTTAATGTGAATAACCACACATCCCTCCCATATTCTAGACTTCCATATCTCCAGTGACCTCTAACCTGTGTAGCAGACTGCCCAATGGAGTGGGGTCACACAAGGTCAACAGCTGATACTGACTTAGATGACTCCAGCAGCCATTTAAACTGCAGCATTCTCACCTGGTACTGAGGAAGAGAAAGGTCCATGGAATGGAGGCTTTTCAATCGTCCACCACCAGATTTCCTGCCACTTTTACTGTAGGAAGTGAGGGAAAGAGTGCTGCTCTGTTTGGTACTGAAGGGCATCCTTCCCTGGAACAACTGGTGCAGCAACCTTGGCAGGAAATAGATGACGTGGTTATACTTTATACGCCAAGGAGCTATCCTGAATAAATATGCCACAAAGTGTTCTCAACTCATTTCCTGCTTCCCCAACCAAAGCACTCATACTCCCGAACAGCCTTTTGAACGCTTGCTGTGCAGACTCGGTGCACTGGTTAGGCCTTGGCTAGAGTACTGCGTGCAGTTCTGGTCACCACATTACAGGAAAGATGTGATTGCACTAGAGAGGGTACAGAGGAGATTTACAAGGATGTTGCCGGGAGTAGAGAATCTTTGCTATGAGGAAAGACTGGATAGGCTGGGTCTGTTTTCCTTGGAACAGAGGAGGCTGAGGGGAGACCTTATTGAGGTGTATAAAATTATGCGGGGCCTAGATAAGGTGGATAGAAAGGACCTATTTCCCTTAATAGAGGGGTCAAAAACCAGGGGCACAGATTTAAAGTAATTGGGGGAAGGTTTAGAGGGGATTTGAGGGGAAATTTCTTCACCCAGAGGGTTGTGGGGGTCTGGAACTCACTGCCTAAAAGGGTGGTAGAGGCAGGAACCCGAACCACATTTAAAAAGTACTTGGATGTGCACTTGGGATGCTGTAACCTGCAGGGCTACGGACCAAGAGCTGGAAAGTGGGATTAGGCTGGATAGCTCTTTGTTGGCCGGCGCGGACACAATGGGCCGAAATGGCCTCCTTCCGTGCTGTAACTTTCTATGATTCTATAATTCTATGCACCGTGGCGCCACTGTGTACAGGATGCACTGCAGCAACTCGCAAAGACTTCTTCGACAGCAACTCCCAAATCCGCGACCTCCACCACCTAGAAGGACAAGGACGGCAGGCGCATGGGAACATCACCACCTCCAAATTCCCCTCCAAGTCATACACCATCCTGACTTGGAAATATATTGGCCATTCCTTCATCGTCGCTGAATCAAAATCCTGGAACTCCCTCCCTAACAGCTTCACACAACAAATCCAAGTGTCAGCACGCCTCATTTGGTAGAACTCTTGTGTTGGAGTCAGAAGATTGAGAACACACAATCTTGGCTGACACTTCAATGCAGCACTGAGGGAGTGTTACATACCGTCTGCCTGTTCTGGTGGATGTAAAACGCCCAAAAGCACTACCTGAAGAGCAGGGAGTTCCCCTCTGCCCTGACCAACAGTCCTCTCTCAGTCTAACGCAGATTAATTAGCAATTCATTTCATTTGCTGTTATCAAATTGTCTGCTGTGTTTGCCCACAAAGTAACAGAGCGTGCTCTTCAAAATTGCATTGGAACCTCCTGAGGATGGGACAGGGCTTTCTGTAATTTATTTTTCTAACTCAACTTAGCTGCATGGTACGTGTTGATTTGCTGGTAAACATGGTGGCCTGCAGGTTGGACATGTGCATGTGCATAAACATGCAACGTCTCACGATTCTCTTCACTGGGCAAGATAAACAGTAAAAGAATTGGACTGGAGTAGGGTTAAGATATTACATGCTCTTGAATCCCATTGAGGAGGATACTCTGAACTTCATTGGCTGTGACAGTGAGGGAGTAGGGACGGGCGAAGCTGGAGATCACTCCTCCTTGGGGTCAGGGGTCATACCATCCTGTTTTAGTTATTTCTTGCCTTGTCTCCCAGCTCACTCATTGACACATTGCGATGCAGCGTTAGATCACATGCTCCTCTTCTGTTTCCGCAAGCCTGCGGTGCCAGTAGCCCCGAGCAAGCCATCTCCTGCTTCACTTCCACCACATGTTGCAACCACCAGTGTGATTGCACACACCTTAGAAGAAGTAGACAGCGATCTTGGGAAGGTGGCATCAGGTAGAATCACAGGTGAGGAGGAGCAAGTGGCGGTGGTAGAGGGGGAACAAGTGGCGGTGGTCGAGGAGGAGCAAGTGGCGGTGGTAGAGGGGGAACAAGTGGCGGTGGTAGAGGGGGAACAAGTGGCGGTGGTCGAGGAAGAGCAAGTGGCGGTGGTAGAGGGGGAACAAGTGGTGGTGGTAGAGGGGGAACAAGTGGCGGTGGTCAAGGAGGAACAAGTGGCGGTGGTCAAGGAGGAACAAGTGGCAGTGGTCAAGGAGGAACAAGTGGCGGTGGTAGAGGGCGAACAAGTGGCGGCGGTCAAGGAGGAACAAGTGGCGGTGGTAGAGGGCGAACAAGTGGCGGTGGTAGAGGGGGAGCAAGTGGCGGTGGTCAAGGAGGAACAAGTGGCGGTGGTCAAGGAGGAACAAGTGGCGGTGGTAGAGGGCGAACAAGTGGCGGCGGTCAAGGAGGAACAAGTGGCGGTGGTAGAGGGGGAGCAAGTGGCGGTGGTCGAGGAGGAGCAAGTGGCGATGGTAGAGGGGGAACAAGTGGCGATGGTAGAGGGGGAACAAGTGGCGGTGGTAGAGGGGGAACAAGTGGCGATGGTAGAGGGGGAACAAGTGGCGGTGGTAGAGGGGGAACAAGTGGCGATGGTAGAGGGGGAACAAGTGGCGGTGGTAGAGGAGGAACAAGTGGCGGTGGTCGAGGAGGAACAAGTGGCGGTGGTCGAGGAGGAACAAGTGGCGGTGGTCGAGGAGGAACAAGTGGCGGTGGTAGAGGGGGAACAAGTGGCGGTGGTTGAGGAGGAACAAGTGGCGGTGGTAGAGGGGGAACAAGTGGCGATGGTCGAGGAGGAACAAGTGGCGGTGGTAGAGGAGGAACAAGTGGCGGTGGTCGAGGAGGAACAAGTGGCGGTGGTAGAGGAGGAGCAAGTGGCGGTGGTCGAGGAGGAACAAGTGGCGGTGGTCGAGGAGGAACAAGTGGCGGTGGTCGAGGAGGAGCAAGTGGCGGTGGTCGAGGAGGAACAAGTGGCGGTGGTAGAGGGGGAACAAGTGGCGGTGGTAGAGGAGCAACAAGTGGCGGTGGTCGAGGGGGAACAAGTGGCGGTGGTAGAGGGGGAACAAGTGGCGGTGGTAGAGGGGGAACAAGTGGCGGTGGTAGAGGGGGAACAAGTGGCGGTGGTCGAGGAGGAACAAGTGGCGGTGGTAGAGGAGGAACAAGTGGCGGTGGTCGAGGAGGAGCAAGTGGCGGTGGTCGAGGAGGAACAAGTGGCGGTGGTCGAGGAGGAACAAGTGGCGGTGGTCGAGGGGGAACAAGTGGCGGTGGTCGAGGAGGAGCAAGTGGCGGTGGTCAAGGAGGAACAAGTGGCGGTGGTCGAGGAGGAACAAGTGGCGGTGGTAGAGGGGGAACAAGTGGCGGTGGTAGAGGAGCAACAAGTGGCGGTGGTCGAGGGGGAACAAGTCGCGGTGGTAGAGGGGGAGCAAGTGGCGGTGGTAGAGGAGCAACAAGTGGCGGTGGTCGAGGGGGAACAAGTCGCGGTGGTAGAGGGGGAACAAGTGGCGGTGGTCGAGGGGCAACAAGTGGCGGTGGTCGAGGAGGAACAAGTGGCGGTGGTCGAGGAGGAACAAGTGGCGGTGGTCGAGGAGGAACAAATGGCGGTGGTCGAGGAGGAACAAGTGGCGGTGGTAGAGGGGGAACAAGTGGCGATGGTAGAGGAGGAACAAGTGGCGGTGGTAGAGGGGGAACAAGTGGCGGTGGTAGAGGGGGAACAAGTGGCGGTGGTAGAGGAGGAACAAGTGGCGGTGGTAGAGGGGGAACAAGTGGCGGTGGTAGAGGGGGAGCAAGCATATCTGCTGCCTGGAAGGCCAGCTCAGTTCCTCGTCTTTCAGATGAGCCGTTAAATCGAGGCACTACCTGCCCCCTCAAATTGACGTCAGAGATCCAGTGGCTCTATTTGAAGAAGAGCAGGGGAGTTCTCCAGGTGGGCTGGCCGATGTTTATTCCTCAACTAACTTCATTAAAACAGATTATTTTGCCATTTATTTCACTGTTTTTCCTACATTACAACAGTAACTACAGGGACATTCTCAGGACATGAGATGCTATATAAATGCAAGTTCTTTCTCTCTCTTTGCAGTGCCAGGAGGTTCAGACTTCACAGGGCTTGTGTATAAAAGGAGTGCAATCACCTCTAGCCCCATAACCCCCCGAGATATCTGCGCTCCTCTAATTCTGGCCTCTTGAGCATCCCTGATTATAATCGCTCCACCATTGGCGGCCGTGCCTTCTGCTGCCTGGGCCCCGAGCTCTGGAATTCCCTCCCTAAACCCCTCTGCTTCTCTCTCCTCCTTTGAAGGCGCTTCTTAAAACCTCCCTCTTTGACCAAGCTTTTGGTCACATGCCCCAATTTATCCTTATGTGGCTCGGTGTCAAATTCTGTTTTATAATATTCCTGTGAAGCACCTTGGGACATTTTACGATGTTAAAGGCGCTATATAAATACAAGTTGTTGTTGTTAGCCAAGCAAATTGTCTACAGGAATCACTTCATTCTGTCCAACATAGTTTGTACGGCCTGGTTAAGAGTGTGGACGAGTCTGTGCAGTCATACGAAAGAGGTTCTCTGCACTGCAGACTGATATGGAGTTCATGCCAACTCCAGCAGCATTTACAATGGAGACCCACGTAGCACAGGTCCTGAGCCCCATTGGAGTATCTCTCATTGTTGCTGAGACTGATGTTATAGATGCTTTAGTCTCAGATCTCAAAGATGCTTTCTTATCTGACTTCAACTTGCTATGGTACGGAATGGAGAAAATGACCTCTTGGACTTCGGAAAATCCTGCTGTGTGATGAAATTGGACATCCCATCATGTTGCAGTTCAGTGACAAAGGGAATGAAAGTGTTGGTTTTGCTCAACAATACATTAATCACCTGCTTGATGCACATGGATGACAAAGTGGTTGATATCTCCTGTGCAAGCCTAAAAGGAGCCAAAGGAATACAGGATGTGGGTTATGATCACTGAGTACCAAAGTGTGGTCCCTGTGAAAGAAAGACTTTCATTTATATAGCACCTTTCACAACCTCAGGATGTCCCAAAGCACCTTACAGCCAATTAAGTACTTTTGACATGTAGTCACTGTTGTAATGCAAGAAACGCAGCAGCCAATTTGCACACAGCAAGGTCCCATAAACAGCAATGTGATAGTTGGAAAGTGTAGCACTGTTGTTTTGTAGGCAAATACTGCAGCCAATCTGCACAATGAAATAATGACCAAAGAATCTGTTTTATTGGTGTTGATCGAAAGGTAAGTGTTGGCCAGGACATTGGGAGAACTCCTCTGCTTTTTGAATAGTGCCATGGGATCATTTATGTCCACCTGAGAGGGCAGACTCTGTTTAATATTTCATCTGTGCAACAGTGCAGATAGGGCCCTGTTGGTGCTAATGTGTGCAATCTTGGGGACTCTCTTCAAAATATTATTGACACAGTGGAGAGTGCTCAGAGAAGAATGAGAGGGATAATTGTGAGAGCTAAAATTATGAAGAGAAGATGGAAATATTGAACTAGTTTTCATTGGGAGAAAAAAGCCAGACTGGGAAGGGGAATGATATAGGTTTTGAATTTCCTGAAAATCACAGATTAAGTAGATGGAGGCAGTTTACTTAACCTGGATTACAAGCCTAGGCTGAAGGGTGTGTGTAAAAAAAATGTTGACAAGCCTCAAACAAGACAATACCTTCCTCTCACTTCCTCAGGTATTGAACAACTGCTTTCCTGCCACATCAGTTCTGTACTAAACTTGCTAATACCTGGCTCCACGCCAGGAACCTGGAGGCAACATTGGTCCTGGTTGACACGGTCCTCGACCGTGTCCGTTCTATCTCCCGCACTTCTGCCCTCACCCCTGCCCCTCTCTCCCAGAACCACGATAGGGTTCCCCTTGTCCTCACCTTTCACCCCACCAACCTCCACATTCAACGGATCATCCTCCGCCATTTCCGCTACCTCCAAAGTGATCCTACCACCAAATGCATCTTCCCCTCCCCTCCCCTTTCAGCATTCCGTAGGGACCGCTCCCTCTGAGACACCCTAGTCCACTCCTCTATCACCCCCAACAGACCTTCCCCTTCGCCTGGCACCTTCCCGTGCAAGCGCAGGAGATGTAACACCTGCCCTTATACCTCCCCCCTTCCCACTGTCCAGGGCCCCAAACACCCCTTCCAGGTGAAACAGCGATTTACTTGTACTTCGTGCAATCTAGTATACTGTATTCGCTGCTCATGATGCGGTCTCCTCTACATTGGGGAGACCAAACGCAGATTGGGTGACCGCTTTGCAGAACACCTCCGTTCAGTCTGTAAGGGTGACCCCGAGCTTCCGGTCGCCTGTCATTTCAATTCACCGTTCCATTCCCACTCGGACCACACCGTCTGCGGCCTCTTGCATTGTTCCACGGAAGCTCAGCGTAAACTCGAGGAACAGCACCTCATCTTCCGATTAGGCACTTTACAGCCTTCCGGACTCAATATCGAGTTCAACAATTTCAGATCATAACCTCGGCCCCTATTACATTTTTACTTATATTTTTTTTCCACCCCTTTGTTTTGGGTCTTCCCTTCCCCCCCCCTCCTCCTTTTTTTTCTCTCTCCCACATGGCAGCTGTCTCTCATCCTGCCAGAACACTTCACACCTAATCTCAGCCGTCTTTTGTCTCCACTGTCCTATTACCATCTCGTCTGGTTTTGAATACCTCTTTACTTCTTTTGTCCGATCGCAGCCCTGCCTTCGATCTATTTTATTTCCTTTCCAGTTTTGAAAAAGGGTTTCGACCCGAAACGTTGACTCTAATTTCTCTCCACGGATGTTGCCTGACCTGCTGAGTTTTCCAGCATTTTCTGTTGTTATTTTGGTCCCGGCCAACTTTTGCATTACACCCTCTGGCTTTATTGGTCATGTGATTTCTCCATTGATGGACCATTGCTTAATCTATCTACTTCTATAGATATCGATAGGAATATTTCAGGTCCAAATTATTTGCAGAGGAGAACATATGACCACAGTAATATATTGATATGAAAAGATCTGTAGTCTGACCTTTTGAACTTTCTAAGCTTCAGAGCTGATGAGCCGTGTAACCATTCTCACCCTGTGAAAATGGGGAGGGGGAGGCAACAGCTGGAGGAATGCGAGAGTTGTCTGATGTGGAAGTATTTGCTGAAATGCCGGCTGAACACACTGTACAGCCTTTGTCTTCTGTCTGCCATAAATCGCAGGGCATATTATCGTGTTATCACTCTAAATCTCCTTTTTGTAATCATTTCCATTGTACTGAGCAAGAAGCCATCAGATAAAGCCCACTTTGCTGTGTGGATTTGACTGTTTGCCAAGAAGTTTGCCTCCATGAGCTCCCTGGTCCCAGTCCCTTGTGTAGTCTGGGCGTGTGCAGTGGGTGTATGGTGGGGGGGAGTGGTTAACGGACAAGATACACACCTTTAAACCAGGAGCACTAAGCCTCTCTTTCTCTTCCAACCCCTCAACGCATCTTAGATACAGTTCATTTTTAAAGCCACCTCTTTGACCAGGCTTTTGGTCATCTCCCTTAAAATTGCTTTCATTGGCTTGGAAGCCATTTTTGATTACGCCTCTGAAGCACTTGGGATGTTTTTCTACATTAAGGCGCTATATAAATACAAGTTGTTCCCATCCTCCCCCTTTTATGAATGAAGAAAAATAACTTGCATTTATACAACAACAACAACTTTTATACAGCGCTTTACACAACCTCAGGGCATCCCAAAGAGCTTCACAGCCAGTGAACATAAGAATCAGGAGTAGGCCATACGAGCCTGTTCCGCCATTCAATAAGATCATAGCTGATCTTCGACCTCAACTCCACTTTCCCGCCTGATCCCCATATCCCTTGATTCCGCTAGAGTCCAAGAATTTATCTATCTCAGCCTTGAATATACTCAATGACTCGAAGTGTAGTCACTGTTGTAATTTATGTAAATACTGCAGCCAATCTGCGCACAGCAAAGTCCCTCAAAACAACAGTATTGGTTGAAGGATAAATATTGGCCAGGACATGTAGGAGAACTCCCGTGCCCTTTTTCGAATAGTGCCGTGGGATCTTTTACATCTACCAAAGAGGGCGGGCAGGGCATCGGTTTAACGACTCATCCAAAAGACGACACCTCCGACAGTGCAGCAATCTAGCCCTTTAGATGTGCATCCGCATGAACATTTGGGTCTCAGTAGTCAGTAATGTCAGGACCTTGCGATCTCAGCAGTTTTCCATCCAACTCAGGTTAAGCTTCAGGATTGCATGCGAGGAACCTTTGGTTAGAACTTTCCATGTATGTACTGTTAACTTTTAGGAGATGCATTTGAGGAAATGTTTCCTAGATCCCGAACACAAATTCATGAGCCGTCCATTTTTGTGCATCTGGTCCACAAAACATGAGGAGGCTGGAAAAAGAAAAGTCCATTCAGCCCGTCAAGGATTCCTCCCTCGTTACTCAGTCTCCTGAGAGAAGGCTCTGCATATTGTCTCCTTGGCTCCCAAAAGTAATCAAGTGAAAGTCCACATTCTCTTTCCACATCTCCACTATTCAACCCTAGTTGATTGCCTGCCATTGATGACATTTAATTTGCCACAACAGCACAACCCCAACATATTTGATAATCTCTATCTTTATGCTATAATCTTCTACACCATTCCCAGGAGCACATTGACGCACGGGTCTAAGAGGCCTGTGGCCAATATGCCGGTCCTTAGAGGCTGCCTCCCAAAAGGTAACTTGTAACCTTTTCAGTTACCTTATTGTGGAGCCGGGAGGAGCAGGAGTGCCTACCACTACTTGTCCCCTCCCACCCCCCAACATCCCCTCCACTCTACTCGTCACCTCAGCGATGTCCCAGTCGGACGATCTTTGTGCCTCTCAGGAGCAGTGAGCTGCCTCTGGGGTCGCAACTGATGCCCGAGGCCGGCGGAACAATTTGTTGTGGTCCTGCCGCCAGCTTCATTTAGGCATGTGCGCTGCACCGGGCTCCATCTAACTTCTGGGACCTAGCCTGCTCAAGTCTTTATGGGAGAGCAGAAGGCTCGTGGTAGAGACTTGCCCACAGATATAAGATTCGATGTGAAACCTGATGTAAGAAAAAGGAGACTTACCATCAAGTAACTTTAAAGTAAGCTTTAAGTAACTTATAAACACACTATATACAAGAGAGGTCTTTACCATGCCTCTGGTAGAAGCCTCTTACAATACTGAACAGACCAGTATTTATACCAGTCCAACAGGAAGTGACATTTACAGGAAGTGAGGTATATACACAGTTCATAGTTCACAGGAAGTGATGACATAACTTCTCGGAAGTTAGCATTTTTATCACATTCTTCCCTCCTGCAGGATTAGGAGGCTGTGGTCTACCTTTTGGTCCGCAGCCGCCGAACAAGGAAGAGTCGCACCCGTTTGGATTCCCGTCGTAGAGGGTCGCTGGTCCGCTTACATGCGGTTGGCCATTGGTCAGAGTCTGTGTGGCCTGGATTGCCCTCTGAAGGGTCGGGGAGATCATGGCTTCGAGTACGAGCCCCAATAGGTTCAAAGTCGGACTGCCTCTGTTCAGAGGGAGGTGCAGAGCTGGTCTGTGGCGGATCAGTACTTTCATGCGTGGTACTGGGAGGGTCGCAACCTTGAGCACGGGGTTCTACCGGCACCAAGCTAGTTGGTGTCCGATCAGGATCCTGGAGAGGGGTACCCGATAGGTCCCAAGAGTTTCCTGGTGAAATGCCATCACCCGATGTCCCACTAGGTCCTGGTGGGCAGGGAGCCAGATCCCGTAATGATACGGTAGATTCTCGGCCGTCGGAATATCGTATGTTTGCATAGGTGGGGTTGGCATCGGTTAGTTCGACCTCGTCTACAAGAGGGTCATTTTTAGACGTCCGAACGTATCTTCGGAGTAAAACAGGTCCAGGAGTAGTTAGCCATGACGGGAGTGATGTCCCATGAGATGAGCGACGCTGGAATCCAAAGAACCGCTCATGAGGTGTAGTATTTGTGGCTGTAGAAAGCAGGGACCGTATAGAGTGCAATGCATCCGGAAGCACTGTTTCCCATTGCTGGTCTGGTAGGCCCCGAGATCTTAAAGCGAGACGTACGGAATTCCAGATGATACCGTTATACCTCTCTACCTGCCCATTTCCGATGGGATGGTATGGTGTTGTTTTGCTTGTAGCAATTCCCCGTTCTGAGAGGTAGTCCTTGAGTTCCCTTGACATAAAGGATGGACCCCGATCTGAGTGAATATAAGCCGGCATGCCACAGAGAGAAAATACCTGCTCAAGGCAGCAGATTACTGTGGACGCCAGCATATTGGAGCAGGGGAAGGCAAACGGAAAACGTGAATATTCGTCGATCATGGTGAGCAAATATGTGTTCCGAGTTGAAGAGGGCACTGGGCCCTTAAAATCGATGCTAAGTCGTTGCATCGGTTGGGTTGCATGTATGAGTATACCATCTGAGGGGCGGAAGAACTGAGGTTTTAATTCCGCACAAAGCCGGCATTCTGAGCATATTTTTTTTACATCTCCAGTGGAAAAAGGGAGATTCCGTGATCGTACGAAATGTAGCATGCGCGTAACGCCAGGATGACACAAACCATTGTGGACATCCATGAGAGTGGAGGATGACATAGTGGAGCAGAATGCCCGTGTGAGGGTGTCCGGGGCCACATTCTCCTTGCCAGGCCGATAGAGAATGGTATAACCAAAAGAGGCCAGTTCCATCCTCCAAAGTTGTATTTTATTATTCTTAATTTTGGTTCGTTTTCGATTATCGAGCATGAAGGCGACTGATCGTTGGTCCGTGATCAATGTAAAGTGCTGGCGAGCTAGAAAATGGTTCCACTTCCGTACTGCCTCTATGATGGCTGTGGCTTCTTTCTCAACCGGAGGATAATGTAGCTCGGCACCTTGTAAGGTCCTGGACATAAATGCTACAGGACGACCTTCCTGATTCAGAGTAGCCGAGATCGCCACCTCCGAGGCATCACATTCAACCACGAAAGGGAGATTCTCATCGATGGAGTGAAGAGCCGCTTTCTCCAACTGTTTTTTGAGAAGGTTAAAGGCTGCAACAGCCGCTGTTCCCAGTGGAAATGATCTAGCATGCAGCAAGGGTTGGATTTTGTCTGAAAAATGAGGAATCCATTTAGCGTAGTATGCAAACAGACCGAGAGCCCGACGTAAAGAAGCCGGATTCTTAGGTGACGGGAGCTCTTGGAGCGGGCGAAGTCTTTCTGGGTCTGGCTTAATGATACCATTGCCTACGCAGTAGCCAAGGATGTTGATGGTCGGTTGCGACTCAACAGATTTGGATTCATTCAGGGTCAAATTACGGCGATGGAGGGCATCCCGAAATTTTTGGAGGTTGGAGTCATGTTCCTGTTGATCGTGACCTGCAATGGTAATGTTATCAAGATAGGGAAAAGTGTCCCTTAGGTTTTCCTGCTTAACCAGGCCATCCATTGCCCGTTGAAAGACAGCCACTCCATTAGTAACCCCGAATGGGAGGCGACGAAATTGGTACAGCCGTCCATTAGCCTCAAAGGCTGTGTACTGCTTATCTGAGACCTTCAAGGGTAACTGATGATAGGCACTTTTTAAATCGTAAGTTGAGAACACTTTGTATTCGGCCAGTTTATTAACCATATCATCAATGCGTGGCAATGGGTAGGCGTCCAAGTCGGTATATTGATTGATGGTTTGCGAATAATCGATGCATAGTCGTTGTTTGTGAGGTTTTAGAGGGTTCTTGACAATGACGACTTGAGCCCGCCAGGGCGACGAACATGGTTCAATGATACCCTCTGCTAGAAGTCGAGAGATTTCAGCCGCAATAAAAGATTGGTCTCCCTGATTAAAGCGCCGCGATTTCGTTATTATCGGTTGGCATTGAGGCGGAATACTGGCAAATAATGAGGGTTCATCAAGTGAAGCTGCTGATAGTGCACAAAATGGTAATTTAGATGGTATATTAGAAATAGTAAGTCCGGGTTTGGATCCACCAAATTCAATGGTGAGTTTCTTATGCTGTTTTTGGAAGTCCAGCCCTAAGAGGAGATCACTACATAAGTCTTTGAGCACTGAAAGTCGGGTGGAGGGATACATACGACCATGAAGTGTCATATCAACAACACAAAAGCCGGAGATTCTGGTATTAAGTGATGACTGGGCCATCGCAATTGCCTGGTCCGATGGGAAGACATGTAGTTTCAATTTCGCAACAATCTGTTCCTTAATGAAACTATCAGTACTTCCTGAGTCAATTAAGGCATCTAAGGTATGCCCTTTAATTGAAATTTTTGTGGCTGCCTGAGACAGGTTCTGTGGGCAAGCAGCTGTAATTGGTGTCGTTGCACAGAGAGTGGCTAAAACTCTCGGTGTGCTTCTTCGGGAGAGAGCTCGAGAGGAAGCTTGATAGGTCCTAGCTGGAGCATCTTGATAGGCCCTAATTGGGGCAGTTCGGTAGGCCTTAGCTGGATTGGCCCTCGTAGAGGCCCTTGATAGGCAAACTTTAGCAAAGTGTCCTTTTTTTCCGCAATAACTGCAGATTGCATTGCGAGCAGGGCAGGTTTTCCTAGGGTGAAAAGCATCTCCACAAAAGAAGCATTCCTTCCTAGATTGCCAAGAGGCTGCTAAAGTGGGGTCGTCCTCCTCTTCTTCATCAGAATTATCAGAATTAGATTCCCCCATGATAGGGTTCACCTGAGACCGCTTGAATTGTCTGGTTGCAGCTACAGCAGCAGTTCGAGATCTGGGCAGCTGATAGAGGTCTGCATTTCTCTTTGCCAAATCCAGTGAACAAGCTAGTTCAAAAGCTTTTTGTAGCTCAAGTGTTTTACTTTCTAGTAGACGCTGGCGTATAAATGGAGAGGCAATCCCGCAGATAAAAGCATCACGAATCATTTCTTGGCGGTACAGCTCAGCTGAGGCTGCCTGAAAGTTACAATCTACGCTGAGCCTGCGAAGTTCTTGCAGGAATTCGTCAATTGATTCCCCTGGCCCTTGTCGGGCTGTGGCCAGTAGATGTCTAGCATAGACCTCATTTGGGGTCTTCGCATACAGTTTCTTAAGTGCCCGAATCACCTCTTCGTAATTATCCCAGTCATCAACATATTCGAACACTTTTGGGGTCACATAATTGACAAGTATCTTCAATTTAGCAGGAGCATCCGCTTTACATTCATCCAGAAAATTCTCAAAAGTACGATACCAATGCTTCCATACCCTGCCAGCTGCTGGTGTATTCGGGTCCAAGTCCAGACGAATAGGTCTAAGGATTTTCTCCATGATGGGTGGTTCCCTGGATCCTTAACTTCCGAGTTTGTCTGAAGGTCTAGTATTTGTCAGTGTAAATACTAAGTTACTTAAATTGATGTAAGAAAAAGGAGACTTACCATCAAGTAACTTTAAAGTAAGCTTTAAGTAACTTATAAACACACTATATACAAGAGAGGTCTTTACCATGCCTCTGGTAGAAGCCTCTTACAATACTGAACAGACCAGTATTTATACCAGTCCAACAGGAAGTGACATTTACAGGAAGTGAGGTATGTACACAGTTCATAGTTCATAGTTCACAGGAAGTGATGACATAACTTCTCGGAAGTTAGCATTTTTATCACAAAACCCTTTTGGGATTTCTGCTCCTGATCACTATCTACAAGCAAATACTGATTTAGGCTGGAGGATTTTATTTAGCATTTTTTGCTATCTCTTGCGACACTTTGTCCCAATCCATTAGTTGCTTTTGTCGGGAAGTCCTCCATTTTTAGGTTTCTTTTCCAGCCAATACTTACCTTCATGGTTGCTGCTAGCTTTAACATTGCACCATACAGAGAGGTAAGGACAAGAATTATTTTGGGGAGTTTGGAACACAATGTACAACTGAGATAAGGAAGAATTGCATGCAATTTTACAGCAGAGAAACAGGCCATTTGGCCCAACTGGTCTATGCTGGTGTTTATGCTCCGCACGAGCCTCCTCCACCCTACTTCATCTCACCCTATCAACATATCCTCCTATGCCTTTCTCCCTCAAGTACTTATCTAGCTTCCCCTTAAATGCATCTATGCTAATTGCCTCAACCACTCCCTGTGGTAGCGAGTTCCACATTCTCAAGAGTTCCCGAGGTGTTTTGGCTACACCCATGACTGCTCTTGGGACTGGTTACAAGAGCTCTCCACACATACCTGGACATATCAGAGGAGGCCTGTCCTCACTCCCTTCAATCTACAAGACAGGCTGCCACAGAGTGGTCATCTGCTGCACGACTGTCTGCAGACAACTTCTGGACCAGGAATGTCTCTTACTGGAGAAGCGAACATTACCACCAGGTAACTCTGCCACATCAGGCAGTCTGCAGTCCACAGATGTATCAAGCAAATGACCAATATAATATTTACAACACCGTCCCTGCCTTTCCTTTGGAAAGAAGGCATTACCAGGACAGTGTGCTACATGAACAGAAACAGTCTGCACGCAGTCACTGTTAAGATAGTATCTGACCATAGAAACATCAGTATGTACATCAGTGGCAGTTACACAGGTTGTCTTCATTGTGTAATGTTCCACAGTATTTGAAGGAGAACAAACTTTGGATGGATTGATCTTTGGAGAACAGGGCTGTCCTCTACATCCATGGCTCCTGACCTCATTGACCCTGCCCACCCACCGTCCCCCAACAGCAGAGGAATACCTTGGCCTGTTTTTGTTCAGACCAAGGTATTCCTCCGAGACAAAAAGAAAATACTGCTGATGCTGGAAATCTGAAATAAAAATAGAAAATGCTGGAGATACTCAGCAGGTCAGGCAGCATCTGTGGAGAGAGAAACAGAGTTAACGTTTCAGGTTGATGACCCTTCGTCAGAACTGGAAAAAAGCAGCAAATGGAACAGATTTTTAAGCAAGTGTAGGGGCTGGGAAAGGGGGGAGGGGATGAAAGAACAAAAGGGAAGGTCTGTGATAGGATAGAAGGCGGGAGAGATTAAGAGACATTAAGAGATATTCAAGGCAAAAGGAGATGGTAATGGGACAGGTTAAGAAACAAAAGGTGGCTCGAGATGAAGTGTAAATTGCGCCGGCAGAATGAAAGACAGCTGCCCTGTGGGAGAGAAGAAAAAACACAGACCAAAAGTGTGGATAAAAAATATATATATATGATGATAGGGGCCGAGGTTATGATCTGAAATTGTTGAACTCGATGGTGAGTCCGGAAGGCTGTAAAGTGCCTAATCGGAAGATGAGGTGCTGTTCCTCGAGCTTACGCTGAGCTTCCGTGGAACAATGCAAGAGGCCGCGGACGGTGAGGTCTGAGTGGGAATGGAGTGGTGAATTAAAGTGACAGGCCACCGGGAGCTCGGGGTCCCCCTTACAGACTGAACGGAGGTGTTCCGCAAAGCAGTCACCCAATCTGCGTTTGGTTTCAGCCTGTTCTTGCCCCACGGAACTTATCTCTTCCTAGCTCGACTCTATCTTTTCTCCCCTTGTCCAGTCTCTTCCCACCTACATCCGCGACTCTTCGGACACCCTCCGCCACTTTAACAGTTTCCTGGCCCCAACCGCTTCCTTTTCACCATGGACGTACAATCCCTCTACACCTCCATCCCCCACCCGGATGGCCTGAGGGCGCTCCGCTTCTTCCTTGAACAGAGGCCCGACCAGTCCCCATCCCCCACCACCCTCCTCTGCCTGGCTGAACTTGTTCTCACATTGAACAACTTCTCCTTTGACTCCACTCATTTCCTCCAAGTCAAAGGTGTTGCTATGGGTACCCGCATGGGTCCTAGCTATGCCTGCCTTTTCGTGGGATATGTGGAACACTCTTTGTTCCAGTCCTACTCGGGTCCCCTCCCTCACCTCTTTTTCCGATACATTGATGACTGTATTGGTGCCGTTTCCTGCTCTCACCCTGAACTAGACAATTTCATTCACTTTGACTCCAATTTCCACCCTTCCCTCACCTTCACATGGTCCATCTCTGACTCTTCCCTTCCCTTCCTCGACTTCTCCGCCTGCATCTCTGGGGATAGGTTATTGACCAACATTCACTACAAGCCCACTGACTCCCACAGCTACCTGGACTACACTTCCTCCCACCCCGCCTCCTGTAAGGACTCTATTCCATTCTCCCAGTTTCTCCGTCTCCGCCGCATCTGCTCTGATGATGCCACCTTCCACACCAGTGCTTCCGACATGTCTTCCTTTTTCCTCAACCGAGGATTCCCCTCTACCGTGGTTGACACGGCCCTCGACCGTGTCCGTTCTATCTCCCGCACTTCTGCCCTCACCCCTGCCCCTTCCTCCCGTAACCACGATAGGGTTCCCCTTGTCCTCACCTTTCACCCCACCAGCCTCCACATTCAACGGATCATCCTCCGCCATTTCCACCACCTCCAAAGTGATCCCACCACCAAACACACCTTCCCCTCCCCTCCCCTTTCAGCATTCCGTAGGGACCACTCCCTCCGAGACACCCTAGTCCCCAGCACCCATTCCCCTTCGCCTGGCACCTTCCCGTGCAAGCGCAGGAGATGTAACACCTGCCCTTATACCTCCCCCCTTCCCACTGTCCAGGGCCCCAAACACCCCTTCCAGGTGAAACAGTGATTTACTTGTACTTCTTGCAATCTAGTATACTGTATTCGCTGCTCACGATGTGGTCTCCTCCAGATTGGGGAGACCAAACACAGATTGGGTGACCGCTTTGCGGAACACCTCCGTTCAGTCCGTAAGGGTGACCCCGAGCTTCCGGTCGCCTGTCACTTTAATTCACCGCCCCATTCCCACTCGGACCTCACCGTCCTCGGCCTCTTGCATTGTTCCACGGAAGCTCACCGTAAACTCGAGGAACAGCACCTCATCTTCCGATTAGGCACTTTACAGCCTTCCGGACTCAATATCAAGTTCAACAATTTCAGATCATAACCTCAGCCCCCATTACATTTTTACTTATATTTTTTATCCACACCTTTGTTTTGGCCCTTTCCACCCCCCCCCTTTCCTTTTTTTTCCCTTTCTCCCACATAAGAACATAAGAACATAAGAAATAGGAGCAGGAGTAGGCCAATCGGCCCCTCGAGCCTGCTCCGCCATTCAATAAGATCATGGTGTGGAGATGCCGGAGTTGGACTGGGGTGGACAAATGTAAGAAGTCACACAACACCAGGTTATAGTCCAACAGCTTTATTTGAAATCACAAGCTTTCGGAGCGCTGCTCCTTCTTCAGGTGAAGTGGAGAAATGCATAAAGACACAGCTTATATAGTCAGAGAATCATGTCAGATGTTTACAGGTAACCTTTCCAACTGCCATTTATCACACCTCGGCAGAGAGATAATCACAGCAGTCAAAGGTGTGAATGGTGTCCAAACAGGTCAGTCAGGGAAACATTACATCAAAGAACAATGAGGTGGGGTCACAAGGGGTCAAATATTGCAGATGCTGGGGTCTGTATGAAAAACAAAAAAACAGACAAAAAACATTTTTTTTGGCTGGAAATCACAGCAGGTCCGGCCGCTTCACCTGAAGAAGGAGCAGCGCTCCGAAAGCTTGTGATTTCAAATAAAGCTGTTGGACTATAACCTGGTGTTGTGTGACTTCTTACAATAAGATCATGGCTGATCTGATCCTAACCGCCAATCTACTATCACAGAACCATCTCCTGAATCTAACAGAATTAGACACACGAAATAGGAGCAGGATCAGGCTACACGGCCCCTGGGCCCGCTCTGCTACCCACAGGGCCATGTCCGATCCGAACCTAGACTCATGTCCAAATTCCTGCCCGCTCCCCATAACCCTTTATTCCCTTTACTTCTAGGAAACTGTCTATTTCTGTTTTAAATTTATGTAATGATGTTGCTTCTACAGCTTTTTGGGGCAGCATATTCCATGGACCTACCACCCTCTGAGTGAAGTAGTTCCTCCTCATCTCAGTTTTGAAAGAGCAGCCCCTTATTCTAAGATTATGCCCCCTAGTTCTAGTTTCACCCATCATCGGGAACATCCTCCCCGCATCCACCCGATCCAACCCCTTCACAATCTTATATGTTTCAATAAGATCGCCTCTCATTCTTCTGAACTCCAATGAGTAGAGTCCCAATCTACTCAACCTCTCCTCATATGTCCATCCCCTCATCCCCGGGATTAACCGAGTGAACCTTCTTTGTACTGACTCGAGAGCAAGTATGTCTTTTCTTAAGTATGGACACCAAAACTGTATGCAGTATTCCAGGTGCGGTCTCACCAATACCCTGTACAACTGAAGCAATACCTCCCTATTCTTATATTCTATCCCCCTAGCAATGAAAGCCAACATTCCATTGGCCTTCTTAATCATTTGCTGCACCTGCATACTAACCTTTTGCGTTTCGTGCACCAGGACCCCCAGATCCCTTTGTACTTCAGTACTTTCCAATTTCTTGCCATTAAGATAATAACTTGCTCTACGATTTTTCCTGCCAAAGCGCATAACCTCACACTTTCCAGTATTGTATTCCATCTGCCAAATCTCTGCCCACTTACTTAGCCTGTCTATGTCCCCTTGCAGGTTTTTTATGTCCTCCTCACTCACTACTTTCCCTCCCATCTTAGTATCATCTGCAAACTTTGATATGTTACACTCGGTCCCCTCCTCCAAATCGTTAATATAGATTGTAAAGAGTTGGGGACCCAGCACTGACCCCTGTGGAACACCACTAGTTACTGATTGCCAGTCCGAGAATGAACCATTTATCCCAACTCTCTGCCTTCTGTTAGATAGCCAATCCTCTATTCATGCCAGAATATTACCCCCAATCCCGTGATTTTTTATCTTAATAAGGGCGTTACATTAGCAGTTTTCCAGTCTGCCGGGACCTTTGCTGAGTCCAGGGAGTTTTGGAAAATTATTACCAATGCATCCACAATCCCTACCGCCACTTCCCTCAAGACCCTAGGATGTAAGCCATCAGGTCCAGGTGATTTATCCGCCTTGAGTCCCATTATTTTACCGAGTACCACTTCCTTAGTGATTTTGATCGTGTTTAGCTCCTCCCCCCTATAGCCCCCTGTTTGTCCAGTGTTGGGATATTCTTAGTGTCTTCTACTGTAAAGACTGATACAAAATATTCATTCAGTGTTTTTGCCATCTCCATATTTCCCACCATTAATTTCCCGGTCTCATCCTCTAAGGGACCAACATTTACTTTAGCCACTGTCTCCCATTCTGCCAGCACATTTCACACCTAATCTAGAGCCGTCTTTTGTCTCCACTAGTCCTATCACCATCTCATCTCATTTTGAATACCTCTTAATGCCTCTTCTCTTTTGTTCTCTCCCAGCCTGGCTATTTCATTTCCTGTGCTTCTTTAGTCTTGACAAAGGGTTCACCTGAAACATTGGCGTCAATTTTCTGGCCGCCGTCGGGCAGCTTTTCATGCGGCCGGGGGCCGAAAATCGGCGGAAAAGCAGGTCGGGACCCCTCCCCCCCGCCTGATTCCCTGCCCCGTCCGACTTTCGGACCGCTGTTTCCCCGCGACCCACTTCAGTTCTGGCCGCCGCTGGCAGGACTGGTCGTCGGCACACTAATTACTAATTATCAGCTTGTTGAGGTAGTTATTCTGGGGCCGTTGCAACTTTGGGGCTTTCCCCACATCAAACCCGCCTGCGGGGAACCCCGCTATTGAGACCTGGCGTGAAGCTTGCCGGCTTGCTTGCTGTCAGCTGCAGGTCAATCGGAGAAGCTGCGATTTAAAGGGACAGCACTTGTATGTTGAAGGACCTTGTTGTTGCAGGTTTGGGGCTACTTCATCAAGGCTTAGGCACAGCTGTGGAAGGTTGGAGCCTCACACACTTCTCCAATGCGATCTCCTGGGAAGCCCCTCTCACCACCCTCACTCAGCGCTTCCTCAGCGGAGGCATCTACCAGAAGCATGGCACACCTTTTTCTCCTTCCCTTCTTGCCATTACAGGATCTCCAGCAGCAGAGGCGGCGGCAGCAGAACCAGGAACAGCAGGATGAGCACCAGGAGCACCAGGCTGCTGCTCACTCACCTGAAGCTGCACAGACCAGAAGGGGCCAGCGCTTGGAAGTGGCTTGAGAGCACCTTGCTGCGCTTTAGGGGGCCAGTGAGACCTGTTTCTGCACTGGCAATCCTACTCAGAAGGACTTCCATGAAGATCTGGTTTCTCTGTTCAACAGATGGCCAACGCTCCTCAAGAGATGTCATTCTCTTATGAGCACTCACCATGTTTTCCGTACCCTGGCGAGTTATCTCCTCCATGGAGGTTGCCAACCTTTCCATGGTGATGCGTTCATGCGCCAATGACTCCACAAAGGCTCTGCTCATGGTCGCTATGGACTCCTCCATTCGCTCCACACTCGCAGCGACCCTGGAGACAAAAACTGCCAGAGACTCCTGCATCTGTGCATGGAGATCCATCACCTCTTCTCTTGCGGATGGACCCAGAGGCAGAGGGCCGACATGCAGCGCAGCTGAGCTGAGCTGGCAGAGTCCTGTGCCCTCCGACGAGGACTCTCCACTGCTGTCCGTGTCTCCAGAATCTGCTGAGGCTCACTTGTGAGCTGTGAAACACCAGGTGACAACACTATGTCCCGAAGGTCCCCCCGAGGTGTGAGTGTCTGCGCTGGTGCTGGGTGCGCTTACTTCTGCTGACGCTGCGCCCTCAGAGGTTGGAGCTTCCTCTGAGGAGTTTGGCTGCACAGCCTCTTCCTCCTCCACAGTGAGGACGGGGGCTCTGGATGGTACTGTGGGGGAGTAAAGGAAGGAGTTAGAGATGTAATGCCAAGGTTCTTCTGGTGACTCACAGCGAGTTGGCATCTGCTGACACCTGCATCCATGCAGCATTGGTCTCAGTGGGAGTCCTCTTCCTCCCTGACCGAGGGAAGAGGACCTCCCTGTGGGCCCAAACCCCATCCAATAATGCCTGCAGTGCAGCCTCGTCGAATTTGGAGGCAGCTTGGGGTCTGGCACTGGCCACAGCTGCTGCAGGCTCCTCTGCCATCCTGTATGGTTCGTTTGGAAGCCTTCAGAGGTTGCAGTGCTTGCTATGGACCTTGAAAGCACCACGAATGATGACATCATACTGTGGGGATTTCTGACTCGAATTGGACAATTAGCAAGGCTTCCCACATGCTGGGAATTAATTGGCCACTTGAGGGAAAATTGCATGGAACTGGCTGACACTTTTTTATGTGTGTCAGAAACCCCACATTCGGGGAAACCCGACCATTTCCCACACAAGCCGAAAATCGGGGCTGTTGACTCTATTTTCTCTCCATGGATGTTGCCTGGCCTGCTGAGTTTTTCCAGCATTTTCTGTTGTTATTTTGGATATATTACATTTGGTCCCCTCATCCAAATCAGTGATGTATATTGTGAATAGCTGATCCTTGCGGTACCCCACTAACTACAGCCTGGGCACCCTCCTTTGGTGCAGCTCCTATAGCACAATAGCAACTCTTCAGCAACAAAGGCATTGGGTTAGTGGCAGTTTGTCCTTAAGCATTTCTTTACGCAAAGGGCAGTGGAAATCTGGAACCTTCTCCCCCAACAAGCTGAGGCTGGAGGTCAATTGAAAATTTCAATACTGAGATTGACAAATTTTTGTTGGTTAAGAGTATCAAGGGATGTGGAGCAAAGGTGGTAAAACAGAGTTAAGGTGCAGATCAGCCATGATCTAATTGAACAGCGGAGCAGGCTAGAGGGGCTGAATGGCCTCCTCCTGTTGCTGTTCCTCTGTTCACCGAACCATCATTGAGCTCTTCTGAAGGTATTAATTAACACTGCAGTTATTGTGTTTACTCAATCTGTTTGACATAATCAGTGCTTTTTAAAAATATATCTCGAGGGGCTGATCAGCATCAACATTACCCACATGCCTCCACTGTGCTATGATGTATAATAGCCCAGTTCCCTTTAATGGTGAAATCTTGCTCTTTTTTACCAGCTGCAACCTCAGTGGATCTTGCATGTCCTGTCCAAGTGTGCGCCAGGCCAGGTTCTCCGGGACAGCTGTTCTTGTGCCAGTAGCCTATCCAAATTCTGGTGGGGCGAGACTCCCATCGCAAAGTCTGCCATGGTCTGCAGCCTGGGCTACTGTCTCAGGTGCACTGGGGCTCGTTTTTACCTGATTTGCACAACACGAGCTATTGGAGGAGCAAGAAGGTGAAAACCGATTTTATACTTTAATTTGGAAAAATGCATTTTTATCTCCACAAGGTTTCATTTTATATTTAACTCAATGGGCTCTTTTTGCCAAAGAAACTTCAGGCATAAACCATGGCTTTATAAAAAAGCAATTTATTATACACTAGAAAAATTGACATTAGAATTAAACTATATCTTGGGTTTATGCACGATTTCGAATTGCTTCAACAACAAATAAATCAACACCTTCTGAATTCCCAAAATTCATAACCTTTTGGAAATCAGGGGGGAAAGTTTGGTTGCTTTGTGCCTCCCGTTAGCATCCTAAGAGGGCGCTAAGTGGGGCGCAAACCAACTGGCGCCCGGGCGTGGCGATGTTTGCACCGCTCGCGGAATTGACCAGACATTTTGCGGTGGCGCTAAACACTACCGCCACAATCTCCTGTGCCCACAGATCGTGACGTCAGTCGAGTGTGCAACGCCCTGTTAGCGCCCCGGACCGGATATTGAGTGGCGCCCCCTGCCTTACCGCCTGCCACTAGCATCGACAGGTTGAGGGGAGCGTTTTGCAGTCAGGAAGGGACTGGGGGAGCGCTATTTAAAGGCGACCGCTTCCTGCCTTTTTTTGTCGCCGACATTTTTGCACCACGCATTCTGAGAGAGAGAGAGAGACTTCTGGAGAGATTCAACGCTGTGTTGAGGAGTTTTGGGTACTGAGCAGCACTTTGCCGGTTCATTTTGATTTGCCCTTCCTTGTATCGATTTAGAAGAGACTATGGGGGCTG
The DNA here is from genome assembly GCF_052327205.1 of Somniosus microcephalus. Classification (NCBI taxonomy): domain Eukaryota; kingdom Metazoa; phylum Chordata; class Chondrichthyes; order Squaliformes; family Somniosidae; genus Somniosus; species Somniosus microcephalus. The sequence goes on along the minus strand of NC_141011.1, from coordinate 1,014,581 downwards.
CACTCTGAGCTCTTTCCCTGGGCCTCTCCATTGTTCTTTCCAGCAGATTTGATGTACAGGTCTCTCCAGGCCGCGATTCAAGGCTGCAATGAGCAGGGTGTGGATGGAGAGCAAGATCGACCCTCCCCTTTAAGATAAAAACAGAAAATGCTGGAGAAACTCAGCAGGTCAAGCAGCATCGGTGAAGAGAGAAACAGAGTTAATGTTTCAGGTCGATGACCATTCGTCAGAACTCCCCTTTAAGAACTGGCCCGGTGCCAGTGTGTCTGTGTTCCATTGCTGACTGACATCACATGAGCTTCGCCAGCGCTCTGAGGTAGCGCCTTAAAAGAGGTGTGTAGCACCTGATTTAGCGCTCCAATCAGCTCATGAGGTGATAGAAGCCAAGTTTGCAGTCGGAGGCGATAATTAGCGCCAGGCGCTAAACTTTGCACCTGGCCGATAATTGCGCCCCAAATGGGGTGATACCGAATTTCTCCCCCCAAATGTCCACCTTGGACTAACCTGATCATGAAAGTTATAGGCCTAGAAATTGGGTATAGCCCCGCTTGGGGCGTTAGAATTGGCGGAGCGCAGATTTTATAGTCAGACGCAACTTATCACCACCTCGCGCGATATTGGGTTGCAGCGCCCCAAAGGTGATTGAGGCGCGAGTTCAGGCGTTACACGGGGCTCCTAAGGTGCTAACATGCCAGCGCAACCCAATATCGGGGCGTGCGGCCGCAGCGCAGGTGCTCTCAATTACCGATGACCACGAGACTTCCAGGCGCCGGCCAGCTCTTAAAGGGGTGGGTCAGGCAGCTCCAGCATCCACACTCTGCGCCTTGTAGGCCTGAAAATCGGCGCAGGCCCTTCTCTGGCGCAAAAAGCTTGGAGCAGATGGAGAGGGTGAAGCAGAGAGCAGAGTGCTTCACCAGTGAGTCTCTGGAGGAATTGGTGGCCGCAGTGGAGCGCCGGCGAGATGTCCTCTACCCCGACAATGGCAGGAGGCCTAATCATAAATACTACCGACGAGCTTGGAGGGATGTTTCTCAAAGGGTCAACTCCAGCAGCATGGTGACCAGGAGCCCTGTGCAGTGCAGGAAGAAATTCAATGACCTCACTCGGGTCGTGAGGGTGAGTGGTGTTTATGTAAACTTATGCATCCCTCCATTAGCACCTGACTTTATGGCTACAGGGTGCGCTATGGCCCAATGGCCATCTGTCAGCAAGCACCCATGGCCCTTTCTGGTCACACACATGCACATTTGACTCAGGGCATCATGTAAGGGCTGTTCCACTATGGGGGGCATGAGATGATAACTCAGGGCATCATGTAAGGGCTGTTCCACCATGGGGGGCATGAGATGATAACTCAGGGCGTCATGTAAGGGCTGTTCCACCATGGGGGGCATGAGATGATAACTCAGGGCATCATGTAACATCACTTCCCGTCCTTTCCCCTGCAGGCCAAGCTGGTGAGAAACCGTAAGGAGCAGCTTCGCACCGGAGGAGGTCGTCCTCAACTGGAGCCTCTGACGGATCTCGAGGAGAGAGTCCACCAGATTGTGGGAGGATGCCTGAGTGGTCCTGTCACCACTGCAGCTGCCGACCCCATTGTCCACAGCGATGGTAAGGTTCTCAACTATTACAGCTGTCTCCTTTCACTTGTTTCCCCCGCCAGCATGCTTTCTCAATGTGGACCCATGTCATAGCATTGCCGCACTCTTGCATCCTTTGCTGCCAAACTGTCCTTTTGCTAAAGCCACTCTTCAACCTCCCTGCTTTCAGATGCTGCATCACCAGCTCGGGAGCCGACCCCTCAAGCTGCCAGTGCCAGTGCCTCCGGAGGCGACGAGCAGGAGGAAGCCGGACCATCCGTGGCAGCCTCAGGGGAGCCACCGCATCTGGAGACTGGGGATAGTAGTTCCCTGGAGGGGAGGGGCGTGGCTCTGATGAGGAGCCAGTTGCAGGTACCAGCGGCCTGCAGCAACGCGAGGGGGGTAGGGATGCTCGGGGGCCGTCTCCCCGGAGGGCGAGGCAGGCTACCATGACTGCTGCACAGAGTGCAGAGGAGGTGCGTAGCCTTGCCAAAATGAGCGCCCAGGCCCGGCTCAGGCACACTGAGCTTATGGCTGCAGTGGGGAGGATGCCTGAGTCGATCGACACATTGGCAAAGAGTGTGCTGGACTTTGGGGCAGCAATGGAAAGGACTGTCCAGGGCTTCGGGGCAGCAATGGAAAGGTCTGTCCAGGGCTTCGGGGCAGCAATGGAAAGGTCTGTCCAGGGCTTGTCCGAGACAGTGGAAAGGACTGTTCCGGCCTTGTCCGAATCAGTGGAAAGGACTGTCCGTGGCTTCTCCGAAGCACTGGAACCTGCCATGCAGGTCCTCACTGCTGCCACGCGTCACTTGCTGGCCTCGTCCACACACAAATTGAGGCCAGGCGAACACTCACTGCTGCCACCCTAGCTGCATCAGGCAGGATCACCCCAGGCCCTTGCAGCACCACAGCAGGCCATGAATCTGTGGAGCAGTCGATTGTGGCGGATGATCCGGTGCGGCCCCGTCAGAGTGCCAGTGTGTCGGCCGACCACGGTGCAGGTGTCCTCTCTCTGCATGTGAGCATTCCTGATGCCACCGCTGGAACGTCAGCAGTGCAGCTGCCACCACCTGCACGGCAGACTGCTTCCAGACATGCCCAGTTGGAGCAGCCTGCTTGTGGGCCCTCCAAGCCCAGAGGTCGTCCAGGCCATCCCTCAGGGGCTTCAGCGCTTCCAGACACTCAGCAGGCGTCCCCCAGCCTTGACGAAGCCACTGGGGTCCAATTACGGAGGAGCTGCAGGGAGGGAAGGGGCCGACCTCGTAAGAGAAGTCGGTCTCCATCAAGGAGTCAACAGTAGAGGGAGGTGCTAAGACGTGTCTTTTTTCGAATTTAAGGCCGTCCACACCTGCTGTGTTTGTTTGTTATGTTTTGGTTAGTCTCGCCGGTTTGCCAGACAGTTATCTGTTAGTTTGTTAGTTATGATTTCTGTTACCATTACGTTGTCACGCTGGAAGGAAGCACTTGTTTGAAAATAAAGAAATGTTTTTATTTACAATGGAGCTGTAGACTATTTACAATCATGGTGGCCTTCATAGGCTTACTGCGAACCGAAGGGCGCTGTTCCAATCACAGCCAGCATTCCGTCCGAGGGGCCTAGAACCGAGTCCTTATGAGCCTCTGACGAACGGCCCTTCCAGTTTCTGGAGCCCTCCCATCTTCCTCCTCCTCCTCCTCCTCCTGATCCTCCTCGTCCGCCTGCTCCTCCTCCTCCTCCTCCTCCTCGTCCGCCTGCTCTGCTGGACCTTGAGGGTCGGCTGGCATTGGCTGGGTGCGTCGAATGGCCAGGTTGTGGAGCATGCAGCAGACAACGACGATGCGCACCACATGCTCCGGCGAGTACTGTAGGGCGCCCCCCGAATGGTCTAGACAACAGAAACGCTGCTTCAGCACACCAATTGTGTGCTCCACAATGTTCCTGGTCGCCTGATGGCTGTTGTTGTAATGCTCTTCTGCCGGGGTGCTGGGCAAACGGAGCGGGGTCATGAGCCATGGGCAGAGAGGATAGCCCTTGTCGCCAAGAAGCCAGCCTCGTGGGTGAGCCGGGGCCTCAAAAAGGTCAGCCACTGAGGTCTGCCGCAGGATGAACGCGTCATGGCTGCTGCCAGGGAATTGTGCGTTGACCGCCATGATCATCTGCCGGTGATCACAGACCAGCTGCACATTAAGGGAGTGGAACCCCTTGCAGTTGCGGAACTCCTCAGGATTCTGTAATGGCGCCCGCAAAGCCACGTGTGTGCAATCAATGGCCCCCTGCACCATGGGGAAGTCCACAATAGCCGCGGAGCCCTGCACGCACTCCCCCTGCTTCTCCAAGGTCACAAGGAAGGTGATTAATTCACGCCTCCTTCTATAGAGGGCAGCTGTCACTTGCCGGATGCAGCAATGCACCGCAAATTGTGAGACATTTGAGATGTCCCCAGTTGCTGCCTGAAACGAGCCGCTGGCGTAAAAGTTGAGGGCAACAGTGACTTTGACGGCCACCGACAGAGAGGTCCTGCACCGTAGCCGCGGCTGCAGATCTTCAGCAAGCAGGTGGCACAGCTCAGTCACAACATCCTTACCGAATCTGAGCCTTCGCAGACACTGCTCCTCCGACATGGTAAGGTATGAGACCTGCTGCCTGAAAACCCTGGCAGCGTATGGTCGGATTTGGCGACGTCCATTGGTCCTCCTCCTTCTGGCCAATCCCGGCCCTCTCTCCCTCCATCTCTGTGCCCTTGCCAGTTGTTCAGCCAGGATGACGTTCCCCTCCAAAGCAGCTCCCATTATTCTGTCAGACGAGTAAGACGCAGTAATCTCTCAGGATCCAACTGTTCTGGATAGGGCTGAAGGTCCCAAGGCTCCTCTGGCTCAATGAGAAGAACTCTCTGCAACTGAAGGTCTGCAACTCTCTCCAGCAACGAGCAGGATGGCCAGGCCAAATGGCTGCCGCTTTTATACTAGTGCTGTCCCCTTTAAAGAGCGCCCCCCGAGTCCAAGAAGGACCTGGTAACGTTCCATCCAACTGTCACTAATAGCGCCAGGCGGAACGGAGGGGGTGATGCGCTATCAATTACTCATAAAAGACTGAGAGTTAAGAGAGTAACTAAAGGCTTTTATTAGCAAAGAACAGAGCATGCCTCTCGTGGTTGACTGGGTTCCAAGAAGGCAGGGGGCTGCAGGTCAATCACCTTTATACCTGGGCCTGTGGGTGGAGCCAGCCGAGACATGTTGAGGCATGCATAGGTACAACAGTGTGTAACAACAACAACAACAACGATAACAGTGGTTTACCACAGGGGGGTGCCACTGAATTTACATAACGGGGCGCCAAAAAGGCGTTGCACAATGAAATGACGTCATGATCTGGCTGCGCCCGCAAGCGGCCACAAAGAGTTAGCACCGGCGCTTAAAGGCTACTCAATATGGTAGGAAGCGCTGGGATCACTGCGCCCGCCCGAAAATTGGGTAACGCCCCAAATCTCGGGCTCATTAGGCGCTAATTGCTGGCGCAACCAACCGAATTTCTAGGCCATAGACTCATAGTTGGCTCAAACTTGTCAGGAAGATTCCAAGTATTTTGATGGACACTGTTGTAATGTAGTGTGGCTTTCTCTTGTAGCCAGGTTGTCTGCTTTACTGGCAATCTGTAAGCCTGCACAAGCATGAAGCTGTGAGGTCGGGAGCAGTCAGGAAGATTCCAGGCGAGGTCGGGAGCAGTCAGGAAGATTCCAGGTGAGGTCGGGAGCAGTCAGGAAGATTCCAGGCGAGGTCGGGAGCAGTCAGGAAGATTCCAGGAGAGGTCGGGAGCAGTCAGGAAGATTCCAGGAGAGGTCGGGAGCAGTCAGGAAGATTCCAGGAGAGGTCGGGAGCAGTCAGGAAGATTCCAGGAGAGGTCGGGAGCAGTCAGGAAGATTCCAGGTGAGGTCGGGAGCAGACAGGAAGATTCCAGGTGAGGTCGGGAGCAGACAGGAAGATTCCAGGTGAGGTCGGGAGCAGTCAGGAAGATTCCAGGCGAGGTCGGGAGCAGTCAGGAAGATTCCAGGAGAGGTCGGGAGCAGTCAGGAAGATTCCAGGAGAGGTCGGGAGCAGTCAGGAAGATTCCAGGCGAGGTCGGGAGCAGTCAGGAAGATTCCAGGCGAGGTCGGGAGCAGTCAGGAAGATTCCAGGAGAGGTCGGGAGCAGTCAGGAAGATTCCAGGCGAGGTCGGGAGCAGTCAGGAAGATTCCAGGAGAGGTCGGGAGCAGTCAGGAAGATTCCAGGAGAGGTCGGGAGCAGTCAGGAAGATTCCAGGCGAGGTCGGGAGCAGTCAGGAAGATTCCAGGCGAGGTCGGGAGCAGTCAGGAAGATTCCAGGCGAGGTCGGGAGCAGTCAGGAAGATTCCAGGCGAGGTCGGGAGCAGTCAGGAAGATTCCAGGAGAGGTCGGGAGCAGTCAGGAAGATTCCAGGTGAGGTGTTGCTGCCAGGTGGTGAAAGGTGAGCTTGGAGCAATCATGGTGGAGCCGTGTCTCCCCCCAACTCTAACTTCGGCCTAGCTTTAGAAGTCTTTTACTTTGAGCCAAACCTCTGGGGTTGTCAACAATAGGTTCCAGCACACTGGAAGGTAGCAAATGTAAGCCCGCTATTCAAGAAAGGAGGGAGAGATAAAACAGGGAACTACTGACCAGTTAGCCTGACATCAGTCGTCGGGGAAATGCTGGAATCCATTGTAAAAGAAATGGTATCAGGGCACTTAGAAAATCATAATATGATTAGGCAGAGTCAACATGGTTTTATGAAAGGGAAATCGTGTTTGACAAATTTATTAGAGTTTTTTGAGGATGTAACTAACGGTAGATAAAGTAGATGTAGTATATTTGCTACGCAAGATATGGGCTCATGGGATTGGGGATAATGTATTAGCACGGAGAGAGGATTGGTTAATGGACAGAAAACAGAGAGTCGGGATAAACAGGTCATTTTCAGGTTGGCAGGCTGTAACTGGTGGGGTGCGGCAGGGATCAGTGTTGGGGCCTCAGCTATTCACAATCTATATCAATGACCGAGATGAAGGGACCGAGTGCAATGTATCCAAGTTTGCTGACGATACAAAGCTAGGTGGGACAGTAAGCTGTGAGGAGGACACAAAGAGATATAAACAGGTTAAGTGAGTGGGCAGTAAAGTGGCAGATGGAGTATAATGTGGGGAAATGTGAGATTATTCACTTTGGGAGGAAGAATAGAAAAACAGAATATTTTTAAATGGCGAGAAACAATGAAATGTTGGTGTTCAGAGAGAGTTTGGTGTCCTCGTGCAGGAAACACACAAAGTTAGCATGCAGGTACAGCAAGCAATGAGGAAGACAAATGGCATGTTGGCCTTTATTGCAAGGGGCCTGGAGTATAAGAGTAAGGAAGTCTTGCTCCAATTGTACAAGGCCTTGGTGAGACCACACCTGGAGTACTGTGCACAGTTTTGGTCTCCTTATCTATGGAAGGATATACTTGCCTTGGAGGCGGTGCAACAAAGGTTCACTAGATTGATCCCTGGGATGAGAGGGCTGTCCTATGAGGATTGTGTAGATTGGGCTGATACTCTCTGGAGTTTAGGAGAATGAGAGGTGATCTCATTGAAACATACAAGAAGGGGATTGACAGGGTCGATGCTGAGAGGTTGTTTCCCCTGGCTGGAGTGTCTAGAACTAGGAGGCATAGTCTCAGGATAAGGGGTCGACCTATAAGACTGAGAGGAGGAGGAATTTCTTCACTGAGGGTGGTGGATCTTTGGCATTCTCTACCCCAGAGGGCTGTGGATGCTCTGTCGTTGAGTATATTCAAGACAGAGATCGATAGATGGGGATCTGTCCTTTTCCGTGTGGTCTTTTCACAACGTGTAAATTAAGAATCCTTTTAACAGTGCTTCAATCTTTTTAAGAGTCCTTGGGGGAAAAATTCAGTTGTTTGCGCCTTCCGTTAGCGCCTTAAGAGGGCGCCAATTGGGGCGCAAAGCAACTAGTGCCCGGGCGCGGCAATGTTTGTGCTGCTCGCGAAATTAACTAGACATTTTGCGGCGGCACTAAACACTACCGCCACGGTCTCCTGCGCTGGCAGATCGTGACGTCAGTCAAGCGTGCAACGCCCCGTTAGTGCCCCGGGCCGGATATTGAGTGGCGCCCCCTGCCTTACCGCCTGCCGCTAGCAACAACAGGTTGAGGGGAGCGTTATGCTGTCAGAAAGGGACTGGGGGAGCACTATTTAAAGGCGACCGCTGCCTGCCTTTTTTTGTTGGTGACATTTTTGCACCACGCATTCTGAGAGAGAGAGAGAGAGACTTCTGGAGAGATTCAACGCTGTGTGAAGGAGTTTTGGGTACTGAGCAGCACTTTGCAGGTTTATTTTGATTTGCCCTTCCTTGCTTCGCCAGCGCTCTGAGGTAGCGCCTCGCTCCTCGGCCTTTGCGCCTTAAGACAGGTGTGAAGCGCCTGATTTAGCGCTCCAATCACCTCCAGGGACGATAAAAGCCAAGTTTGCTGTTGGAGGCGATAATTAGCGCCAGGCGCTAAACTTTGCGCACGGCCGATAATCGTGCCCCAAATGGGGCGATACTGAATTTTTCCCCCCTTTTCTTTCAGCTTGCTGGAGCTGATTTAATATCAAGATGCCATTTATCAGATGTATTTTTACTACTTTCCCCTCCCTAAACTAGGGGCACTGAAGGTAGATATAGTGCTCTACCACCGGATTGGCCAAGATCAGTTAATTAAGCAGAAAGCAGGGATCAAACCTGGGCCACCTGGTCCGTAGGCTTCAGATATTGACTTGATAAAGTCACATTGAGCTCTCTTCTACAGAACCATCATTCTGCTCTCTTCTGAAGATGTTAATCAACAACAACAATTTGTATTTATATAGCGCCTTTAACATAGTGAGACGTCCCAAGACGCTTCACTGGCGCGTAATCAGACAAGAACTCACTCCGGGCCACATGAGGAGATATTCGTATATTTCGTCGAAGAGGTAGGCTTCAAGGAGCATCTAAAAGAGGAGAGAGAGAGAGGGAGAGGTTTAGGGAGGGAATTCCAGAGCTTAGGGCCCAGGCAGCTGATGGGGTGAAGGAAATCGGGGATGCGCAAGAGGCCAGAGTAGGAGGAACGCAGAGTTCTCGGAGGGTTGTGGGGCCAGAGGAGATTACAGAGATAGGGAGGGGCGAGGCCTTGGAGGGATTTGAAAACAAGGATGAGAATTTTGAAATCGAGGTGTTGCCGGACCGGGAGCCAGTGTCAGCGAGCAGAGGGGTGATGGGTGAACAGGGCATGGTGCGAGTTAGGACACGGGCAGCGAGCACAGGGGTGATGGGTGAACAGGGCATGGTGCGAGTTAGGACACGGGCAGCGAGCACAGGGGTGATGGGTGAACAGGGCATGGTGCGAGTTAGGACACGGGCAGCGAGCACAGGGGTGATGGGTGAACAGGGCATGGTGCGAGTTAGGAGATGGGCAGCGAGCACAGGGGTGATGGGTGAACAGGACATGGCGCGAGTTAGGACACGGGCAGCGAGCACAGGGGTGATGGGTGAACAGGGCATGGTGCGAGTTAGGAGACGGGCAGCGAGCACAGGGGTGATGGGTGAACAGGACATGGTGCGAGTTAGGAGACGGGCAGCGAGCACGGGTGATGGGTGAACAGGGCATGGTGCGAGTTAGGACACGGGCAGTGAGCACAGGGGTGATGGGTGAACAGGGCATGGTGCGAGTTAGGAGACGGGCAGCGAGCACAGGGGTGATGGGTGAACAAGGCATGGTGTGAGTTAGGAGACGGGCAGCGAGCACAGGGGTGATGGGTGAACAGGGCATGGTGCGAGTTAGGAGACGGGCAGCGAGCACAGGGGTGATGGGTGAACAAGGCATGGTGTGAGTTAGGAGACGGGCAGCGAGCACAGGGGTGATGGGTGAACAGGGCATGGTGCGAGTTAGGAGACGGGCAGCAGTTGAGCTCAAGTTTATGGAGGGTAGAACGTGGGACGCCGGTCAGGAGAGCTTTGGGATAGTTGAGTCTGGACTAATAATAAACGCTGCATTCATTGCTTTTGCTCAATCTGTTTGACATATTCAGCGCTTTGTTTGTTTAAACAAAAATCTCATCTTTGAGTTCATTTCGGGAGCATTGATTTAGAACTTACAGTTCTTGTTTGATAGGGAGCTGTGCACTAGAGCGCAGAAAGCTTTGCTGTTTGCCAGGATTTAGTAAAGAGGCCATTTATTTAATGGTATTCACTGTGGAATTTTTATGGCTTTGTTTATGAGGTTTTGTTAAAAAAAAAACCTCTTGCGAATTTTGTCATTTTTAATCGAAAATGAAAATAAAATCAGGTGAAAAAAATGTATTGAATGTGGCTGAGTGAAAGTCCCGATTATTCCGGTGCTCTGCTCTCTGGCCCCTCGTCACCTGCAGTTTGTCCAACACCTCTATGCAATGCTTCTATCCTGTCCTGCACCAAGTCCCACTTGCCAATCATCCCTGCCCGACCTACATCAGTCCTCCAATTCCTTAAATCTAAAAGTTTTATGCCCAAAGTTCTGCCCTTGCACATCTCAAGCATTGCTTTCTGAGGAGGAGGGGGGAGGTGGGGGGAGCGCAGACAATGGAGGGATACATACAAAATTCTTATAGGGCTTGACATGGTAGATGCAGGAAGGATGTTTCCCCTGGGTGGGGAGTCTAGAACCAGGGGTCACAGTCTCAGAATAAGAGGCCGGCCATTTAGGACTGAGATGAGGAGAAATTTCTTCACTCAGAGGGTGGTGAATCTTTGGAATTCTCTAACCTGTGGAGGCTCAGTCATTGAGTATACTCAAAATAGAAATCAATAGATTTTTGAATATTTAGGGAATCAAGGGATATGGGGATAGTGTGGGAAAGTGGAGATGAGGTAGAAGATCAGCCATGATCTTATTGAATGGCGGAGCAGGCTCGAAGGGCCGAATGGCCGACTCCTGCTCCTATTTCTTATGTTCTTAAGTTTTTTAGAAACCCAGTTGTGCCAATATTCCACCCTGTGGAGAGGATACTCCGGTGGGAGGGGCCTCTGGCAAATCTACCACCGGCCGACCTGCATCAAATGGTGAGGCTTCCCCGGGAATTTCCACCAAGTATGATAAGCCCAAAGGAACGTATACCTGCCGAGAGCAGGTATAGTTTCTGTTACGACTGTCAGCCATGCCTCAGTGGGCAGCACTCTCGCCTCTGAGTTAGATGGTTGTGGGTTCAAGTCCCACTCCAGAGACTTGAGCACGTAATCCAGGCTGACACTCCATTGCAGTGCTGAGGGAGTGCTGCAACAGTGACAGTACTTCATTGGCTGTAAAGCACTTTGGGACATCCGGTGGTCGTGAAAGGCGCCATAGAAATGCAAGTTTTTCTTTTCTTTCTAAAGGCCCCAAAATGTCAGAGGGAGCAGGTAATTGATCCTGGAGGAGATCGATTACCCTGCAGGGATGGCCTGATAGCTCCTTTGAGAGTTGCAGAGTTTGGGTTACTATCGTTCTGTTAGGCCCTTTTTGGGCCAGGTCTAAGCTGACATTTCGGGGGGGGGGTCTCAGTTGGGGCAAGCACTGCTGATGCAGCTTGCAGGTGTGATGTGTCCACTCCAACCTTGCTAATCATCCCATCCCTGCAATTTGGGAGTGAATTGACAGCCTTCATTTTGAGAGAGTCTGCTCTGCTGCACTTGTGTCGGTAGAGTGGGCCCATCACTTTCAGCCCCTTGTCTTTGTCTTTCAATCCCTGTATGGTCTTGCCCCCCTCCCATATGTATGTGACCCAACACTAAACTCTCCCTTACTCTGACTCTGGCCTCTTGTGCATCCCGTCTCCCTTTGCCCCACCATTGGCGGCCGTGCCTTCAGCTGCCTTGGTCTCAATTTCTGGAATTCCCTCCCTAAATCCCCCCGCCTCTCTTTGAGCAAGCTTATGGACACGCCTCCTAATCGCTCCTTCCTTGGCTGGGTTTCTGTTTCTCCTCAGGCCTTGCTGAGGCTCCTTGGGGTACTTTGCTATGTTAGAGGTGCTATATCAATGCAAGTTGTTGAAATAAGGAGGGTGGAGCTGATTTTTCTTTTATTAATTCTTGGGATGTGGGCATCGCTGGCAAGGCCGGCCCTGATACAACTGATTGGCTTGCTAGGCCACTTCAGAGGGCGGTTACGAGCCAACCATGTTGGTGTGGGACTGGAGTCACGTACAGGTCAGATCGGGTACGGACGGCAGCTTTCCTTCCCGAAAGGACATTAGCTTATGATAAAATCTTTAGATAAACATTTACAGAATGTTTTCTTTCAATTCCTTTTGATTCCAGATAATTAGAACCATAAGTAGTAACAAAATATTATATTGAGATCACCGTTTATTTATAATGGGCAGTGGAACTCCGCAGAGTTTTAAGGCTCCTCTGCCTAGATACGACCGTGTGGGATATTAATGTGCACAGATGATATTAACTCCCCCCACTCCCAATTTAATAGAGGATTAAAACCTCCATTAAACGATAAATTGTATTGTAGGAATGGCTAGATTCCTAACTAAAGGACTGAGGTCGAGTCAGTCTATCAAACAAACGATGTTTAATACTAATCAACAGAGTTTACAACAAAAACACAGGAGAACTACATTACAGGTCTGTACTCTTTGCTGGCTCCACGAGGACTGGCTAGGGCGGCTCCCCAGCCTGACGTCATGACGTCATCACGTTTTCCCGCGGCTGGAGGATCACGTGATCAACGTGATGACGTCATCGCGTTTGGTCTCATTCTTAAAGGGACCGTGCTATGTACATGCAATGATATGAACAAAGATACAGATTCATTCTGCAGCTAATAATTTGTTAAAGATAATTATGTACATTAGATCAGAGTCCCCCTGGTGGCTCCGCCACATGCGCCCCCCAGAATTGTCTTTAACAGTAAAAGTCAATCGACTGGGAGGTCTGACAAGCCTGTCAGAGCGACTCCTGTATTCTTGGAGTGGACGTTCTTGAACAGCAGGTGGGCGGGCAGATGGAAGCCTTCGGCCTGGGGTGGATGCAGCGGGAGGTCGACCACGTCGTGGTGGCTGTGCGGTCTCTACTGGCCGGTCAATGTCCAGGTGTGCCGGTTTGAGATGGTCAATGGATATGTGGTCGGGTTTACCACCGATGTCTACAGAGAAACTCTTGTCGCCTGTCTCCAGTACGCGAAAAGGGCCTTGAGCGGATCCCTATGGGCATCATGACGAATGAATACAAATTCAGCATTCTTTAGCTCCGCTGGTACGTGTGAAGATGGAAGGCCGTGAAGCGAAGTTGGGATAGGCACAAAAGCCCTGGCTGTTTCCCGGTGGCTGCTGAGTTGGTCATAGAGTCATAGAGTAATACAGCACGGATAGAGGCCCTTCGGCCCATCGTGTCCGCGCCGGCCATCAAGCCCTGTCTAATCTAATCCCATATTCCAGCATTTGGCCCGTAGCCTTGTATGCTATGGCATTTCAAGTGCACATCCAAATGCTTCTTAAATGTTGTGAGGGTTTCTGCCTCCACAACCCTTTCAGGCAGTGAGTTCCAGACTCCAACCACCCTCTGGGTGAAAAAGTTCTTTCTCAAATCCCCTCTAAACCTCCCGCCCTTTACCTTGAATCTATGCCCCCTAGTTATTGACCCCTCTACTAAGGGAAAAAGCTCCTCAGCATCCATCCTATCTATGCCCCTCATAATTTTGTACACCTCAATCATGTCCCCCCTCAGCCTCCTCTGCTCCAAGGAAAACAAACCCAATCTGCCCAGTCTCTCTTCATAGCTGCGGACCACGGCTCAGTTGGAAGCGGCAGGAAATCTCCCGGTACGCGGAGTGGCTGGCCGTACACGAGCTCCACGGCGGACGATTGCAGGTCCTCTTTGGGTGCCGTGCGGAGACCCAACATGACCCACGGAAGCTTATCCACCCATCCGGCGCCTTGGAGGCTGGCCCTCAGCGATGCCTTTAACGATCTGTTGAAATGTTCGCACAAACCGTTTGCTTGCGGGTGATAGGCCGTGGTGCGGTGAAGCTTGGTGCCGAGACCCTGGGCCACAGCGTTCCAGAGCTCAGAAGAGAACTGTGGACCGCGGTCTGAAGAAATGTCCGCCGGAACGCTGAAACGTGCGACCCATGAGGAGAGGAATGCTCTGGCGACATCAGCGGACGTAGTAGATGCCAGAGGAACTGCCTCTGGCCATCTAGTAGTACGATCGACCATGGTGAGGATGTGTGTGAACCCCTGCGACGGTGGAAGCGGCCCGACGAGGTCCATGTTGACATGGTCGAATCGACGTTCTGGTACTGCGAACGTGGCCAATGGGGCTTTAACGTGACGTTGCACCTTAGACATTTGACAGACGACGCAGATGTTAGCCCAGTCGCGGATATCCTTACACATTCCTCTCCAGATGAACTTAGCCGACATTAATTTTTGAGATGCCTTCACACCAGGACGCGAAAGCCCATGTATGGCGTCGAAAACTTTGCGGCGCCAGGCGACTGGAACGATCGGGCGGGGATCTCCCATGGAGACATCACAGAGTAACGAGGTGCCTGCAGCATGGAATTGCACATCGGTCGGTTGGAGGCTAGAGGTGTCGGTGCGATACGCCTGTGTTTCAGGGTCGGATGCCATGAGGGTGTAATCGATGCCCAGCTGGACCGCCCGTACGGTCGTGCGAGAAAGGCAATCAGCTACCAAGTTGTCCTTGCTAGCTGCGTGTTGGACATCTGTCGTGAATTCTGAAATGAAAGTTAGCTGTCGCTGCTGTCGAGCCGACCACGGTTCGGCGGTCTTGACCATGGCGAAGGTCAGTGGTTTGTGATCTACAAACGCAGTGAAGGGACGTCCTTCTAACAAAAAATGGAAATGGCGGATAGCCAGGAACAGCGCCAGCAACTCCCGGTCGAAAGTGCTGTATTTGCATTCGTTGCGCCGGAGTTGGCGGCTGAAAAATGCCAGTGGTTGCCACTGTTCCTGCACAGCGCCTATGGCATAGTCGGAAGCGTCGGTGGTAAGGGCGATGCTGGCACCTGGCAGAGGGTGCGCCAACATAGTTGCATTGGCTAGAGCGGTTTTTGTGTTGTCGAAAGCGTTGTCCATTTCGACTGTCCAGGCTATTGTATCCTTTCCGGCCTTGCCTTTGAGGGCCTTGTAGAGAGGCTGCATGAGTCGTGCTGCTTGGGCACAAAGCGATGGTAGAAATTCACCATGCCCAGGAATTCTTGAAGAGCCTTGGTGGACTGCGGCCTTGGGAATGCCGTAATTGCTTCGACCTTTGACTGCAGTGGAATTGCGCCCTCCGAAGTAATGCGGTGGCCCAAGAAGTCAATTTGTTGTAGGCCGAACTGACACTTGGCTGGGTTGATTATGAGGCCATGTTGGCTGAGGCACCGAAAGAGGGTGTGGAGATGGCAGACGTGTTCCTCTTTGGTAGAGCTGGCTATCAGGATGTCATCAAGGTAGACAAATAAAAAGGGAAGATCCCGCAGGACCGAGTCCATTAGTCGTTGAAAAGCCTGTGTGGCGTTCTTGAGCCCAAATGGCATCCGTAGAAACTCGAACAGTCCAAAGGGAGTGATGACAGCCGTTTTCTGGACGCCCTGCGGATGTACGGGAACTTGGTGGTAGCCACGGACGAGGTCGACCTTGGAGAAGATTGAGTTTCCCGCCAAATGGGCGGAGAAATCCTGTATATGTGGGATCGGGTACCAATCGGGAGTAGTGGCGTCATTAAGGCGTCGGTAGTCCCCACATGGCCGCCATCCACCGCCGGGCTTCGGGACGATGTGGAGAGGCGAGGACCAGGGACTATTCGACCGGCGAATAATCCCCAGCCGTTCCATTGTGGCAAACTCTGCCTTCGCAGCCGCGAGCTTGCCGGGTTCCAGGCGCCGAGCTCGCGCGTAAACCGGAGAGCCAGTCGTAGTAATGTGGTGTTCGACACCATGCTTAGTGGCCGAGGAGGAGAAAGTGGGCTTGGTCAGCTCCGGGAATTCACCTAATAGGCGAGTGAACTCGTCCGGCGAGGACAACGCGCAGGAGACAGTGTGCGACGTTGCGGAACTGCGGAAGCAAGGGATGGAGTGGAAGGTGGCCGCGTTGACCAATCGACGATTTCTTACATCCACAGTATTAGCTGTTGGCGCATAAGAAATCCACGCCGAGGATGGCTTGCGAAACCTTGGCTGTAATAAATTCCCACTGAAACCGTTGCCCGCCGAAGCACACCTGGACCTGCCGTTTGCCAAAGGTACGAATGGCCCCACCATTAGCTGCCTCGAGGGAGAGGCCGTGCCTCCCAGACTGAATATCGAGTGCTGAGGCAGGAAGGATGCTACACTGCGCCCCGGTGTCGCATAAAAAGCGCCGGCCTGAGAGGGAATCTGTAATGTAGAGGAGCTTCCCAGAATTTCCAATCGCCATCGCGGCCGCGGAACGTCCCTCAGACTCGGTCCTCCTTTTCTGGAGTTGCTGCTGGTGTTGATGTGGGTTTTTTTTTAGGCGCGAAACTGCAGGGAGGGCGGCAGCCTTTGGCTTTCGCGCTGAAATGGGCGTGGTAAAAGCACAAGCTGGGGGATGGAGGCGTCGGGGCGGCGTTCGTGGGGGAGGGGTGCCTCGTGGCGGCGCAGTATTGCTGCATGACCGCATAAATCGTATCTGCTTCTGCAGCAAGTGCTGCACAATCTGTGGCTTTCGATCTGGCGAGGGCAGCCTGAACCTGCTCGGGTAGTTGATTCAGGAATAACTCCCGAAAGAGGAAACATTGTGGTTCTGAGCCGAGGAGCGTGAGCATCTGGCTCATTAACTCAGATGGCTTGGAATCGCCAAGCCCAGGCAAAGCGAGTAGCCGGCGGGCACGCTCCGCCTTCGTGAGCCCGAAGACCTGTATTAACCGCGCTTTAAGAGTATTGTACTTGCTGTCAACCGGGGGGTTTTCGAGCAGGCTGATGATCCATGAGGCTGTGGAGCTGTCGAGTGCAAAGACCACGTAAAGGTAATGGGTCTGATCCACAACGATGTTTCGGAGATCGAATTGTGCTTCTGCTTGGACGAACCAGGAGGCCGCCTGTTGTTCCCAAAACTGTGGGAGCTTCAAAGCAATTCGGGGTCACCACTGTAGGAATGGCTAGATTCCTAACTAAAGGACTGAGGTCGAGTTAGTCTATCAAACAAACGATGTTTAATACTAATCAACAGAGTTTAAAACAAAAACACAGGAGAACTACATTACAGGTCTGTACTCTTTGCTGGCTCCACGAGGACTGGCTAGGGCGGCTCCCTAGCCTGACGTCATGACGTCATCACATTTTCCCGCCGCTGGAGGATCACGTGATCAACGTGATGACGTCATCGCGTTTGGTCTCATTCTTAAAGGGACCGCGCTATGTACATGCAATGATATGAACAAAGATACAGATTCATTCTGTAGCTAATAATTTGTTAAAGATAATTATGTACATTAGATCAGAGTCCCCCTGGTGGCTCCGCCACAGTATTAGGTATTTATACGCTAATATTGAACACCGTCACTTCCTGCCTCTTGTTTTGGGTTTTATTTTTCAATACATCCTGGCATCCCTGGGGTAATACGAGGGCACCTCCTGTGGCGTGACAACATCTTTGGAAAACAGACCAAACATTTTTCATAACATGAGCTCCAACATTCAGTTGCGGGAGTGACCAGCGGACACTGGGGTCGCACAAGTGTAGAGGCTTGAAATGTTGCTGCATCCAGTTCCACAGCTCTTTTATTATTCTTAACAGCCTCCCATCAGTCTATCTTGCTCTATCATCATGGACGTCAGAGAGGTGTGAGGAAGGTGTATGGCTAACAATCCCAGAAAGATCAATTGCCGTTTCTCAGATGCTTCTTTGACTGCTAATTGGAGGCTTTGACATTTTCTGGTGTGTTGTCTTCAGCCCAATTTGGGTTTCTGCCTCTCATCTTGGCTGGGTAAGGAGGTGCCCTAAGTTCCTACTGGCACTGTAAGGTGGGTCCTCTGTTGTGTTCTGACAGACACAGGCCACCTGCCCTGAATATTACCTTTAGGCCAATTGTTGACCAACTCTGGAGAAAGCTGTGTTTAACCAAGACACTACTGACACTTCCTCCCTGTAAATGAAGTCATTGCAGAATATAGATCAGTGCAGTACACCGTTAATGGAGAGGTCTTGTAACCATTCTATTTCCCCCCTGTGCTTCTGTGTCCAGCTGGATCCCAAGGTTATTCTATGCTCCTCCCCCTCATCCTTGTCATCACCATAGCTTGTTGCTCCAAAACACAGCCAGGGTCTGGCATTGTCATTTACCTGGAATAGTTCCTCAGGAGTTGACAGGGGTCACTGCATCAGGCAGTGGCCAAGGGTTTTCCCTATCTCTCCATGTTCACATCCAAGGTTGTTTCTCAGCTTCCACTTGGTCATATTATCACCAATTTTTACCTCTCCAGCTCTCGCTCAATTTAGGGTTCACCAGTATTTACATTTGAGGTCAGTGCCTGGCGGGAGTTGTTCTGAAGGAAACAACCGCTCCAAGATCATTAGCATTTCCCGCCATTTTGTTTCTTGTACCCTTCCACGGCGGTATTTTGGGGTAAGGGATTTTCAGAGGCTCATCTGGAGTTCATCCTCTTGGTTGTTGGATTGTATCCGTGGAGTGGGTGTCTAGGAACATACACTCGTCTCTGAGCCCGAAGGTTGTGAGTTTGAGTTTCACTCTAGGACTTGACCAGAAACTCTAGGCTGATACTCCAGTGCAGTACTGAGGGAGTGCTGCAGTGTCGGAGGGGCAGTACTGAGGGAGTGCTGCACTGTCGGAGGGGCTGTACTGAGGGAGTGCTGCAGTGTCGGAGGGGCAGTACTGAGGGAGTGCTGCACTGTCGGAGGGGCTGTACTGAGGGAGTGCTGCAGTGTCGGAGGGGCAGTACTGAGGGAGTGCTGCACTGTCGGAGGGGCAGTACTGAGGGAGTGCTGCACTGTCGGAGGGGCTGTACTGAGGGAGTGCTGCACTGTCGGAGGGGCAGTACTGAGGGAGTGCTGCACTGTCGGAGGGGCAGTACTGAGGGAGTGCTGCACTGTCGGAGGGGCAGTACTGAGGCAGTGCTGCACTGTCGGAGGGGCAGTACTGAGGCAGTGCTGCACTGTCGGAGGGGCAGTACTGAGGGAGTGCTGCACTGTCGGAGGGGCAGTACTGAGGGAGCGCTGCAGTGTTGGAGGGGCAGTACTGAGGGAGTGCTGCACTGTCGGAGGGGCAGTACTGAGGGAGTGCTGCAGTGTCGGAGGGGCAGTACTGAGGGCGTGCTGCACTGTTGGAGGGGCAGTACTGAGGGAGTGCTGCACTGTCGGAGGGGCAGTACTGAGGGAGTGCTGCACTGTCGGAGGGGCAGTACCGAGGGAGTGCTGCACTGTCGGAGGGGCAGTACCGAGGGAGTGCTGCACTGTCGGAGGGGCAGTACTGAGGGAGTGCTGCAGTGTCGGAGGGGCAGTACTGAGGGAGTGCTGCAAATTCAGAAGTACCATCTTTTCGATGAGACATTAAACTGTCCCCCATCTGCCCTTTCAGGTGGATGTAAAATATCCCAGGGCACTATTTTGCAGAAGAGCAGGGGAATTCTCCCTGGTGTCCTGGCCAATATTTATCCCTCAACCAACATTACTTAAAAAACAGATTATGTGGTCATTATCTCATTGCTCGCTGTGTGTAAATTAGCTGCGGCGATTCCTATATTACACCAGTGATTCCACTTCAAAAAAACAACTTCATTGGCTGTAAAGCGCTTTGGAACACCCTGAGGTCATGAACGGCGCTATAGAAATGCAAGATCTTTCTTTCTGTGAAGACCTCCCACCTGACTGATGATGTTGCAATGCCCGTGAGGCAGTGTAGCGACAGTCTGAGAGTCGCTTTCAATGTCGCCGTGTTGATCCTATGGGGTTGATTGAGCTCAGTATCAATTTGGTGTGCGTGGTTGGAGTGTGACGATACTGGGGTCCCCTGAGCAACACAGGACGAGGCTGACTGCTCACAGTGACCGCTCTCTGTTCCTGGAGTGACCGCTCTCTGTTCCTGGAGTGACCGCTCTCTGTTCCTGGAATGACCGCTCTCTGTTCCTGGAATGACCGCTCTCTGTTCCTGGAGTGACCGCTCTCTGTTCCTGGAGTGACCGCTCTCCGTTCCTGGCGTGACCGCTCTCTGTTCCTGGAGTGCCCGGTCTTTGTTCCTGGAGTGACCGCTCTCTGTTCCTGGAGTGACCGCTCTCCGTTCCTGGAGTGACCGCTCTCCGTTCCTGGAGTGACCGCTCTCCGTTCCTGGAGTGACCGCTCTCCGTTCCTGGAGTGACCGCTCTCCATTCCTGGAGTGACCGCTCTCCGTTCCTGGAGTGGCCGCTCTCTGTTCCTGGAGTGGCCGCTCTCTGTTCCTGGAGTGGCCGCTCTCTGTTCCTGGAGTGACCGCTCTCTGTTCCTGGAGTGACCGGTCTTTGTTCCTGGAGTGACCGCTCTCTGTTCCTGGAGTGTCCGCTCTCTGTTCCTGGAGTGTCCGCTCTCTGTTCCTGGAGTGTCCGCTCTCTGTTCCTGGAGTGTCCGCTCTCTGTTCCTGGAGTGTCCGCTCTCTGTTCCTGGAGTGACCGCTCTCCGTTCCTGGAGTGACCGCTCTCCGTTCCTGGAGTGACCGCTCTCCGTTCCTGGAGTGTCCGCTCTCCGTTCCTGGAGTGTCCGCTCTCCGTTCCTGGAGTGACCACTCTCTGTTGCTGGAGTGACCGCTCTCCGTTCCTGGAGTACACTTTCTT
Organism: Somniosus microcephalus; assembly: GCF_052327205.1. NCBI lineage: Eukaryota > Metazoa > Chordata > Chondrichthyes > Squaliformes > Somniosidae > Somniosus > Somniosus microcephalus. Next base: position 994,204 of record NC_141011.1, on the reverse strand, counting down.
CTGCTGCTTCTTGAGGTTCCCGCTGAATATTCGCTGCTGAGAAGCACTGAGCTGTGATGTCCTTGCAGACGGTCACACTAAGCTGTCACACTGAATCTGGAGCAGGCTTCACACTGTGAAAACCCGGGCCAGAGACAGGTGTTGTGAACACTGGATGCCATAAAACATCCTCCTTCCTTGAAGCAAGCTGCAGCTGCCTGATGTTTGAAGTGGACGTGACCAAAAAAAATGGGCAAGAACTTAGGAAAAAAAAACAAACATTAAGCAGTCAGGCGAGGATTCGAACTGTGATCAACAGAACATCAACAAATGGCCATTCAAACTTTCCCAATGCTAGTCAGCAAGGAGGCCTACCTAGCGGGTGAAAGGATGAGGAAAAAACAGATGATATTCAAAAGCAAATTACTGGTAAAATACACCTATGAAGACTTAAGGGAACTGATGTCAAGGAGTAACTGCCAAACAATGAAGCTGGTGCTGTGCGCAGTCGGTGGGGGGAGTTTACACTGCGGTGTCGTAGGAGAGGCAGCTGTTCAGCGATGGAGGTAAAGACAGTGACAAGTACCAGCTGGTTGCAAATCGAGTGTGAGATTTTCAGGGCGACTCCCCATGACAAATCCGCACAGGAAAACATATCTTTTGCGCCTGCGCGCTCCCTCCAGATTCCTGAAATACAAACAACTGAGCAGTTTGGGGTTTCTGGTTCTCAGCCTCGGTAAACGTGGCCATACACAACTCGTTCCACAGGCTCACAGGCTGGTCACAAGAACTGCAGCATTTTTGTAACCACAGAGTGGATTTATATTCGGGTCTGTAAGTAAAACTCGCACTGTATTTATCTCAGCCCATGAAAGTGCCACCTCCTGCTAATGACCAATTGAAGAGGAGGATTACCAGCATGGAGTATTCTCCAGCCCAAACATTCCCTCCCTCTTGCCCTAAGGAGGATAACACGGTAGTGGGGTCACTGTAAAGTATGGGAAACAGGGATCTTTTGAAACATGTTAATGAAATGCAATCTATTTAAAAGTGTTACATTCTGTGAAATTAGCAAAAGGAAATTCATTGTTCGATCTTATTTCTTTTAGATCTTGACATGACCAAACTCCAAAGTGTTGTATCTCGCCCTTGCTTGTTACTGATCCAACACTGATAATTATCTTTGCATTGACTATTTCGGGTTAGGAAGAGACTCGTTGACATATTTGTTATGTGACTTACCAGGAATCTACTGCTGCTGAAAAGATTTGTCACGTACCCGTGTGTCAGCATGTGGTTGTACAGTGCTTCCCACTCAAGTATTTTAATTAGCAGTTCTCTTGGCAAAAGCTTCATGTTCACCATCTGGAAAGGATTATGTTTTCCAGGTTGGATCCAGTGGCAGCACTGGGCCAGTGTAGTGACCTTGTGTTAGTGGTGCAGGACTAGCGACTTAGAGATCTTGCATTCAACTCCTGCCAAGTTGTGAAAAAAGCAATGACCTCGGAAGCTGTTGGATTTTTGTGGTATAAAACCCAACTAGCTCACTAACATCCTTCAGGGAAAGGAACCTGCCACCCCTACTCGGTCTGGTCTACACGTGACTCCAGTCCCACACCACCTGGTTGACTCTTGGAGGTAACTAGGGATCAGCAATAAATGATCCTCGCCAGTGTTGCCCACATCCCAAGAACAAACTAAAAAGCAAGTTTATAATAACCTGCTTCCAGCGCTAGAGTCTGACTGTATTAGCTTTGGAATGCACCAGACTGGAAAGAGGTCTGTTCCTTTGTATTTGGTCTTCAGGCATGAAGATGCCTTGGGCAGGTAGCCTTGGCCAGTTACTGCTCAGAAACATATTCTTTTCCAACCCGCCATATCTCAACTCATTTTCAGCCGTTAAGTTCAGCCACCTAATGGGAAATCAGTGGGAATTATTAAAACTTACTGCATGGACAACTGGAAGTGAGGCAACTGACCTATGCAAAGGGATAGGGTTTGTATGACAAGGTCCTTGAAGTGAGGTACATGGTGAAAGAAAGGCTGGATGTAAAAGCAGTGGAAGAAATGGATTGCCTCATGTGCCACTTGGCACGGAACAAGAAGTAGATCATCTACCAGCAGAACTTCAGTACAAAGCAGTCCGTGCAAAAGAGCCCCTGTTCCACTGGAAAGGCTGCATGACGCATGTTATGTTAAAAACTAAATGTTACGTTTCAGAAAAAAATAGGAACTCCCAGTGCGCAGGGCCCACGTATCCCAGAGGCGCAGGCAGTTCGCAGCGTCCCTGGGATCACGTGGGCCATGGGGAGCCAATCACAGAAGGGATTCTCCCTTCATACACTTGACAGGAAGACCTGTCAAATATACGAATGGAGATCACCCCAAAACATAGTAAAACTTTAAATAATTTTTTTTTTAAATCACATTTTTAAAATGACTTGAAATTACAATAAATTAAATATTTTAAACAAAAATTAAATTTTTTGAAAAAAATAATTAAAGTTTTTTACCCGCAGAGGCCCTTCTCCAGGGCAGCCGGAGGATCTGTCGAGAGCTTTCTTGACAGACCAGAAATGCCGGTTTCCAGCGCATGCGCAGTGCATGCCTGAAACTGACATTTCCTATGCCCTTACGGGCGGGTACACAGCGCGTAACCACCCGTAGGGATCGGAATATCTAGGCCAAGTTCTAGCTTACAGATGGTGCAATTTCTAACCTGGTCTCGGAGCTCGAAGTTGCACCTACAGAGTAGTGATAGCCCCTACAGGGGACGGTAGCATAGTGGTTATGTTACTGGACTAGTAATGTGGAGATTTGAGTTCAAATCCCACCACTGTATAACTGGGGAATTTAAATTCAGTTAATTAAATAAATCTGGAATTTAAAAAAAGACTTGTTTCAGTAATGGTGACCATGGACCTACCAGATTGTTCTATTAAAACCCATCTGGTTCACTAATGTCTTTTAGGGAAGGAAATCTGCCATCCTTACCCGGTCTGGCCGATATGTGACTCCAGACCCAATGTGGTTGAAATGGCCCAGCAAGCCACTTGGCCGTGCTCACCACCACCTTGTCTGGGGCAATAAATGCTGGCCTTGGTGGGCAATGCCTACACCCTGTGAATGAATTAAAAAAATTCCTGATTAGATTTGATCCAATTTGTAGTTGGATGAATGGACAGATTTCAACACTAATATCACTGTACACCAAATGTAATCTGCCCAAATACACAGTGAATGGCAGAAATCTTTCCAAAACCAACTTCATTACCTAGTGGAGAATTGTGCTCCTTTTATATTGGATTTCGTGGATCACTGGGGTCACCAACTCCGTGTGTCACAGAGCAGTAACATAGAAACATAGAAACATAGAAGATAGGAGCAGGAGTAGGCCATTCAGCCCCTCGAGCCTGCTCCGCCATTCAATGAGATCATGGCTGATCATCCAATGTCAACTCAAATTTCTCTCCACGGATGTTGCCTGACCTGCTGAGTTTTTCCAGCATTTTCTGCTGTTATTTCGGATTTCCAGCATCTGCAGTATTTTGCTATCGTACTAGTGTTTGGTTCGCTGGCACACCTCTTCTAGGAATGCCTACCTTGAAGAAGTTCTGCTCTTCTCTTCGACAGGATCTCCGTTTGGCTCTTCGACCTTGTTCATCTTCATTACTTTCAGTCTCCCTTCTCGTGTTTGATCAGGTATCTGCCAAGACTCGGTTTCACAGCCACATCATTTTCCTCAGCAACTGCCTCCGGTTCCGACTTATTCCACGTGGTTTCCAACTAAACTTCCACCCTTCGTGTTTCGGATCCACCCAGGATTACAAATATCTCCAAGATATTCATCGTTCCTCGAACTACTGCTCTCGCCGCAGCCTGAGATCCACGCTCAACGCCATCCGTCACCACATGAACACTCTCGACCTCTCTCTTCAGCAACACCGGCGCACTGTATCTCAAAGCTGTCCGGGTCCACAGTTCCATTTCATCCTTCGACTCATCCGACGCTTCAACAAAAAACTTTTTCTCTTCCTTTCCGATGTCAAGGATCGCAAACTTCATCAACTCTTGGACACCAACGCCCCTCCGAAACCTTCTTCCCCTTCACTTTCCTCTGACCCTCCTTCTCCCAATCTCACCCCCTGCCGCGTTTTCACCATCCCCTCTGACCTTCCCCTCTCTGACCCTGAACGATCAGTCCTCAGCAAAGGCCTGAACTTCATCCCCTTACACCCCCACCTCAATGAATTTCGAGCTCGGCACGATGTTGAGCTCTTTTTCCGCCGCCTTCGGCTCCGTGCCCACTTCTTTGGCCAGGAGTCTTCCCCCCGCACGACTGACCCTTTCTCCCGCTTGCAGGATTCCCGTACTACCTGGACCCCTCCCCCTGGCCTCTTACCCTCTCTAGATCTTTTCATCGCGAACTGCCGCCGTGACATCGGCCGTCTCCATTTCTCTGCTCCCCTCACTCACTCCAACCTACCTCCCTCTGAACTTGCAGCACTACATTCTCTTAGATCCAACCCTGACATTGTCATTAAACCCGCTGACAAGGGTGGTGCTGTTGTTGTTTGGCGTACAGACCTCTACCTAGCGGAAGCTGAACGCCAACTCTCCGACACCTCCTCCTACCTCCACCTGGACCATGACCCCACTACCGAACATCAAACCACCATTTCCAAGACTGTCACTGACCTCATCTCCTCTGGAGATCTTCCCCCCGCTGCCACCAACCTCATAGTTCCCCAACCCCGCACAGCCCGCTTTACCTCCTTCCCAAGATCCACAAACAAGACTGCCCTGGTAGACCCATCGTTTCAGCCTGTTCTTGCCTCACGGAACTTATCTCTTCCTATCTTGACTCTATCTTTTCTCCCCTTGTCCAGTCTCTTCCCACCTACATCCACAACTCTTCGGACGCCCTCCGCCACTTTAACAGTTTCCAGTTTCCTGGCCCCAACCGCTTCCTTTTCACTATGGACGTATAATCCCTCTACACCTCCACCCCCCACCAGGATGGCCTGAGGGCGCTCCGCTTCTTCCTTGAACAGAGGCCCGACCAGTCCCCATCCACCACGACCCTCCTCTGCCTGGCTGAACTTGTTCTCACATTGAACAGCTTCTCCTTTAACTCCACTCATTTCCTCCAAATCAAAGGTGTTGCCATGGGTACCCGCATGGGTCTTAGCTATGCCTGCCTTTTTGTGGGCTATGTGGAACAATCTTTGTTCCAATCCTACTCAGGTCCCCTCCCTCACCTCTTTTTCTGATACATTGATGACTGTATCGGTGCCGTTTCCTGCTCTCGCCCCGAACGAGACAATTTCATTCACTTTGCCTCCAATTTCCACCCTTCCCTCACCTTCACATGGTCCATCTCTGACTCTTCCCTTCCCTTCCTCGACTTCTCCGTCTCCATCTCTGGGGATAGGTTATCGACCAATATTCACTACAAGCCCACTGACTCCCACAGCTACCTGGACTACACTTCCTCCCACCCCGCCTCCTGTAAGGACTCTATTCCATTCTCCCAGTTTCTCCGTCTCTGCCGTATCTGCTCCGACGATGCCACCTTCCACACCAGTGCTTCCGACATGTCTTCCTTTTTCCGCAACCGAGGATTCCCCTCTACCATGGTTGACACGGCCCTCGACCGTGTCCGTTCTATCTCCCGCACTTCTGCCCTCACCCCTGCCCCTCCCTCCCGGAACCACGATAGGGCTCCCCTTGTCCTCAGCTTTCACCCCACCAGCCTCCACATTCAACAGATCATCCTCCGCCATTTCCGCTACCTCCAAAGTGATCCCACCATCAAACATATCTTCCCGTCCCCTCCCCTTTCAGCATTCCGTAGGGACCGCTCCCTCCGAGACACCCTAGTCCACTCCTCTATCACCCCAAACAGCCCTTCCCCTTCGCCTGGCACCTTCCTGTGCAAGCGCAGGAAATGTAACACCTGCCCCTATACCTCCCCCCTTCCCACTGTCCAGGGCCCCAAACACCCCTTCCTGGTGAAACAGCGATTTACTTGTACCTCTTGCAATCTAGTATACTGTATTCGCTGCTCACGATGCGGTCTCCTCTACATTGGGGAGACCAAACGCAGATTGGGTGACCGCTCTGTGGAACACCTCCGTTCAGTCCATAAGGGTGACCCCGAGCTTCCGGTTGCCTGTCATTTTAATTCACCGCTCCATTCCCACTCGGACCTCACCGTCCTTGGCCTCTTGTATTGTTCAACGGAAGCTCAACATAAACTCGAGGAACAGCACCTCATCTTCCGATTACAGCCTTCCGGACTCAATATCGAGTTCAACAATTTCAGATCATAATCTCGGCCCCTATTACTTTTTTGCTTATAACTTTTTCCACCCCTTTGTTTTGGGTCCTCCTTTCCCCCCCCCGCTTCCTTTCCTTTTGTTTCTCTCTCTCACCTGGCAGCTGTCTCTTACCTGCCAGTACACGTCACACCCAATCTCAGCTGCCTTTTGTCTCCACAGGCCTATTACCATCTCGTCTGGCTTCGAATACCTTTTATTGTCTCTTTTACTTCTTTTGTTCAATCGCAGTCTTGCCTTCGATCTATTTTCTTTTCTTTCCAGTTTTGAAGAAGGGTTTCGACCCGAAACGTCAACTCAAATTTCTCTCCACGGATGTTGCCTGACCTGCTGAGTTTTTCCAGCATTTTCGGTTGTTAATCCAAATTCAGTACCCTGTCCCTGCCTTCTCTCCATATCCCTTGATCCCTTTAGCCTTAAGAAATATATCCAACTCCTTCTTGAATATATTTAATGAATTGGCCTCTACTGCCTTCTTTGGTAGAGAATTCCACAGGTTCACCACTCTCTGGGTGAAGAAATTCCTCCTCATCTCTGTCCTAAATGGCTTATCCTTATCCTTAGACTGTGACCCCTGGTGCTGGACTCCCCGGCCATCGGGAACATCCTTCCTGCATCAAGTCTGTCTAGTCCTGTTAGAATTTTATAAGTTTCATTGAGATCCCCTCTCATTCTTCTAAACTCCAGCGAGTGTAAGCCCAATTGACCTAATCTCTCCTCATATGTCATTCCTGCCATCCCAGGTATCAGTCTGGTGAATCTTCGCTGCACTCCCTGCATGGCAAGAACATCCTTCCTCAGATAAGGCGACCAAAACTGCACACAATACTCAAGATGTGGTCTCACCAAGGCCCTGTACAAGTGCAGCAAGACATCCTTGTTCCTGTACTCAAACCCTCTCGCTATGAAGGCCAACATACCATTTGCCTTCTTAACCGCCTGCTGCACCTGCATGCTTACTTTCAGCGACTGGTGCACAAGGACGCCCAGGTCTCGTTGCACTTCCCCTTCTCCCAATCTATTGCCATTCAGATAATAATCTGCCTTCCTGCTTTTGACACCGAAGTGGATAACCTCGCATTTATCCACATTATACTGCATCTGCCATGCTTCTGCCCAATCACCCAACCTGTCCAAATCATACTGAAGTTTCTCGGCATCCCAAAGGACACTGGCCTGATTCGCTAGGCCCAGAGGCTGTGCAGACATGTTTACACCAGGTTTGTTCTGCCACCTGGAATAAGAAAGCTGGATCTCGCAGTGCCCACAGAGACCAGAATCCGAATTTAAAGCGTGCCAGTGTGAAAGGGCTATAACCAGATCACTGTCTAGCTCCCATGTATTCCTGATACTGTGCACCTGGCACAGTGGGTCTCACCCTCGCCTCTGAGTCAGAAGGTTGTAGGCTCATAGTCCCACTCCAGAGACTTGAGCACAAAATGTAGACTGACACTCCAGTGCAGTGCTGAGACGTTAAACCGAGGCCCCGTCTGCTCTCCCAGGTGGATGTAAAAGATCCCATGGCACAATTCCAAAGAAGAGCAGGGGAGTTATCCCCAGTGTCCTGGCCAATATTTATCCCCCAACCAACACCTAAAACAGATTATCTGGTCATTATCACATTGCTTTTTGTGGGACCTTGCTGTGCGCAAATTGGCTGTCGTGTTTCCTACATTACAACAGTACTTCATTGGCTGTACAGTGCTTTGGGATGCCCTGAGGTCATGAAGGTGCTATAGAAATGCAAGTCTTTCTTTTTTACTGAAAGATTGTCCTTTCCAATTTCTGATTTCCGACCCTCGCCAAAGAAAGCAGTGAATTTACTGTGCTCCAGGTCAATGCCCGCATCGAGTTATTTTTTCCTTTGAACAAAGACTTGCTCCTTAGTGTGAAACTCCACAGTGTGTTGCAAAAGTGTTTTCAAAGAAGGTTTTTCAAGCCCTTTCTGTGTTTTCAGCCTCAAAGACCAGCATTCTGTGTTAAGGATCACTGGTAAACAGATAGATGCCTCAAACTAGTCTGTAACCCAAACTTTAAACGGAAGATATCAGGTGAGTATTTCTGAAGATTTCTTGTGGAACGAATAGTATTCATTATATCATCATGAGTTCGCAATTGTTGGGGTTCCACTGCTCCAGCTAATACCATTACCGGAACAATACCAGCATTATAGGCCAAAGCTAGAGGCCTAGAAATTCGTTCCGGGTGTGGGGAGCGATTCCTGCACCTGAACGGGTAGGCTCGAGGCACACCTGATATTGGGCCTTAGGCCTTAGGCAAAGGAGCCCGGCAAGCTGTGAACACCTACTGGGCCTTTAGGGGCCGCTGGTTAGGTTACATGTTTTCCTGCGTTCAGACCGAGCCAATCACAGGGGACCTCAAACATGCATCAGGCCTCTTATTTGAATATGCAAAGAGGCTAACGCCTGTTTCAAACGTGGGCCCTGGACGGCTGGTTTTTGCCTTTACCAACATGGCGGGTGGCGCATTTCTGGCTCGTACTGAGTGCCTGCTTCCTTACAGAAAGAAAGACTTGCATTTCTACAGCGCCATTCATGACCGGACGTCTCAAAGCGCTTCACAGCCAATGAAGTACTTTTTGAAGTGTAGCCACTGTTGTAATGTGGGAAATGCAGCAGCCAATTTCCGCACAGCAAGCTCCCACAAACAGCAATGCGATAATGACCAGATCATCTGTTTCTGTTACCGCCAGATTGGAGACCTAGGCGCCCGTTTAGCGCCTGAAAAATGGGTGCGACGCTAAAGAATTTCTAGGCCAAAATGTTTAAATCTTAAATTGTTTGTATAATTAAAAAAAAATTCTGTGCCCATGTAAGGAATGGAGTTTTTTTCCTGACTTCGAGTTCCACTTCAAAGCAGGGTTTTACACATGGAAAATATCCACATACGTATAGCATTCTTAACTCAGTTTAGTGCCACGTCATGTGTTAATGAATGCAGTTGCTTCACTCTGTTACTTCTTTCTTTTTGTTATATTTTCTCATGTTTGTTTTCTGCATTCATTCTCCTAGTTTAAAAAATCACTTGGTGAATGTTTGTGCTCTTTATGATGAAGCATGCTCATTTCCTTTCCAATCCAGGCACCCAGTGCCAGCTCCAAGCACCACCATGTTCAACATAGTGAGAGTTACAGAAGGAATGAAATTCACTCTGCTCCTTAGCTTTTCAAACTGGGGTTTCCAGTCCTTTGGGGATGTGCGCTAGGATCCCAGGGAGCTCACGAGGTAATCGGACATTCATCCCCTGGATACAACCACAGCTCATGCCTCAAGCACTGCGCCTTTGGAATTCCGTAATTGCTGACCCACCAACACACTGTCCGGGAAATTCCTCGGAGCTTCCCCCGCTCAGCTGCCGTTACTTCTCTGGAGGTGCGGTAGAAACCCCGGATTGAAGGTTGGTCTTGTTACAAGGGCTTGACTGGGCAGCTGGACAGGCTGGGCGAAGACCAGGTTGATTCAGCTATACCTCCTCCAGTGTGGAGCCTGCCAACAATACTGGTGGGGAACTCCAAGTTGGGAGAGTGCAGAATGGGCAACCTTTGCAATGTTTATCAAATCAAATCAAATCAAATCAACTTTTATTGTCATTGTTAGTGCACAAGTGCAGTACAACGAAATGTAGGCTTGCGGCTCCCGAGAGTGTACATTTGGATTATATCATGGCAAATATGAATAAATTCCCCTAATTTGTCAGTAACTTGGTTTCCATTTGCTATTAAAAGCAAGGTTAGTAAGAAGAGAGACAGACTGAGATGCCAGTGCCAGTGCCTCTCAACATGGCTCCAATCCGAGTTGTTACTATATTTATGGACTGATCAGATAAAGATTGACAGTGTTTAAGAAAAGAGCGGTTGGATAGTTTAGTGTGCTCCTATGATGCAGGCTAATGGGAATGTTATGTATGTCTAGCCTTGCCTCGGGCACATTAAGCCCTATCACAGGACAGTTTCCTTTGCCTTCAATGTCTTTATTATAGACGCCCCATTCTGACTGCGACGACTATGGTGATTAACCATTCGCACAGAAAGGTCAGAATTAAAACAGATCACCCTTCAAAAATCCCTTTTATCACAAAGTATTTTCTCTCTCTATCTATCTCTCTATACAGGAAGGAAGAAAGAAAAGACTTGCACAAAAAGAAAATACTGCAGATGCTGGAAATCTGAAATAAAAACAGGAAATGCTGGAGACACTCAGCAGGTCAGGCAGCATCTGTGAAGAGAGAAACAGAGTTAACGTTTCAGGTCGATGACCTTTCGTCAGAACTGGAAAAAAGCAGGAAATGGAACAGATTTTTAAGCAACTGTAGGGGCTGGGAAAAGGGGGGAGGGGAGGAAAGAACAAAAGGGAAGGTCTGTGATAGGATAGAAGGCAGGAGAAGTAAAGAGGCATTAAAAGATATTCAAGGCAAAAGGAGATGGTAATGGGACAGGTTAAGACACAAAGGATGGCTCGAGATGAAGTGTGAATTGTGCAGCAGAATGAAAGACAGCTGCCATGTGGGGGAGAAGAACAGACACAAACAAAAGGTGTGGATAATAAATATATATATGATAGGGGCCGAGGTTATGATCTGAAATTGTTGAACTCGATATTGTAAAATGTCTAATTGAAAGATGAGGTGCTGTTCCTCGAGCTTATGCTGAGTTTCATTGGAACAGTGTAAGAGGCCGAGGGCGGTGAGGTCTGAGTGGGAATGGAGGGGCAAATTAAAGTGACAGGCGACCGGAAGCTCGGGGTCCCCCTTACGGACTGAACAGAGGTGTTCCACAAAGCGGTCGCCCAATCTGCATTTGGTCTCCCCAATGTAGAGGAGACCGCATCGTGAGCAGCGAATACAGTATACTAAATAAAAGACTTGCATTTATTTAATGCTTTTCATCACCTCTGGACCTCCCAAAGTGCTTCACAACCAATGAAGGTAGATTAAAGATCTTATGTACAGCACACACTTTCGGTGAGTGTAACACAGACTTAGAGGACAATTTGAACCCCTTAGAATGAGTGGGTTTGGAGCAGGTGGGGGGCAAAACTGATTGATTTTTAGAGTGGGAATGCAGCCCAAGTTCAACGCACCCACTTCTGGGTTTAATGGAAGCGCGTTTGGATGCCGGCGAGAAATGGGACTTAGTGGATGGTGAAGGGTTTGGGAGGTGCTGTCGAAGAAGCCTTGGCGAGTTGCTGCAGTGCATCTTGTAGATGGTACACACTGCAGCCACGGTACGCTGGTGGTGGAGGGAGTGAATGTTTAAGGTGGTCAATGGGATGCCAATCAAGCAGGCTGCTTTGTTCTGGATGGTGTCGAGCTTCTTGAGTGTTGTTGGAACTGCACTCACCCAGGCAAGTGGAGAGTATTCCATCACACTCCTGACTTGTGCCTTGTAGATGGTGGAAAGGCTTTGGGGAGTCAGGAGGTGAGACACTCGCTGCAGAATACCCAGCCTCTGACCTGATCTCGTATCCACAGCATTCATGTGGCTGGTCCAGTATAGTCTCTGGCACCTCCGACACTGCAGCACTCCCTCAGTGCTGCACTGAAGTGTCAGCCGATATCAAGTGATATGTGAGTGGGACTCGAGAATTGAGCATAGTCAGTGCCACAGCATGAGCTGCAGTTACCTAGCTGGTGTTTATTATTCGTAATAATAACAGAGATGGTTAACTCGGATTAATCTGTGACTCTCAGGGAATCTGAACAGAGCACACATGCCTACAATGGAAATACTCCCCAGCCCAGGATAAACCTCCATTTCATGCCGTAGCTCAGTGGGTAGCACACTCACCTCTGAGTCAGAAAGTTGTGGGTTCAAGTCCCACTCCAGGGACTTGAGCACAAAACCTAGGCTGACACTCCAGTGCAGTGCTGAGGGAGTGCTGCACTGTCGGAGGTGCCGTCTTTCAGATGAGGTGTTAAACCGAGGCCCCGTCTGTTCTCTCAGGACTAAAAACAGTGGAAGCCCTAGAGGAGTATAGAAAGTGCAGGGGGGTACTTAAAAAAGAAATTAGGAGAGCAAAGAGGGGGCATGAAAAAACACTGGGGGGCAAAATAAAGGAAAATCCCAAGGTGTTTTATAAGTATATTAAGGGCAAGAGGATAACCAGGGAACGAGTAGGGCCCATTAGGGACCAAAGTGGCAATCTGTGTGTAGAGCCGGAAGATGTAGGCGGGGTTTTAAATGAATATTTTGCATCTGTGTTCACTATGGAGAAAGACGATGTAGACATAGAAATCAGGCAGGGGGATTGTGATATACTTGAACAAATTAGTATTGAGAGGGAGGAGGTACTAACGGTTTTAGCGGGCTTAAAAGTGGATAAATCCCCAGGCCCAGATGAGATGTATCCCAGGCTGCTATGTGAGGCAAGGGAGGAGATTGCAGGGGCTCTGACACAAATTTTCAGAACCTCTCTGGCCACAGGGGAGGTGCCAGAGGACGGGAGGACAGCTAACGTAGTACCATTATTCAAGAAGGGTAGAAGGGATAAACCAGGGAATTACAGGCCAGTGAGCCTAACATCAGTGGTAGGGAAATTATTGGAAAAAATTCTGAGGGACAGAATTAGTCTCTCCACTTGGAGAGGCAAGGATTAATCAAGGATAGTCAGCTTGGCTTTGTCAGGGGGAGATCATGTCTAACCAATTTGATTGAATTTTTTGAGGGGGTGACTAGGTGTGGATGAGGGTAGTGCAGTTGATGTAGTCTACATGGACTTCAGTAAGGCTTTTGACAAAGTCCCGCATGGGAGACTGGTCAAGAAGGTAAGAGCCCATGGGATCCAGGGCAATTTGGCACATTGGATCCAAAATTGGCTTCGTGGCAAGAGGTAGAGGGTGATGGTCGAAGGTTGTTTTTGTGACTGGAAGCCTGTGTCCAGTGGTGTACCACAGGGATCGGTGCTGGGTCCTTTGGTGTTTGCAGTGTATATTAATGATTTAGATGTGAATGTAGGAGGTATGATCAGTAAGTTTGCAGATGATGCGAAAATTGGTGGAGTGGTAAATAGCGAGGAGGGACGCCTCAGGCTACAGGACGATATAGACGGGTTGGTCAGATAGGCAGAACAGTGGCAAATGGAATTTAACCCTGAAAAGTGTGAGGTGATGCATTTTGGGAGGACTAACAAGGCAAGGGAATACACAATGAATGGTAGGACCCTAGGAAGGACAGAGGATCAGAGGAACCTTGGTGTGCATGTACATAGATCCCTGAAGGCAGCAGGACAGGTAGATAAGGTGGTTAAAAAGGCATATGGGATACTTGCCTTCATTAGCCGAGGCATAGAATATAAGAGCAGGGAGGTTATGATGGAGCTGTACAAAATGCTAGTTAGGCCACAGCTGGAATACTGTGTGCAGTTCTGGTCGCCACACTATAGGAAGGATGTGATTGCATTGGAGAGGGTGCAGAGGAGATTCACCAGGATGTTACATGGACTGGAGTGCTTCAGCTATGAAGAGAGACTGGACAGGCTGGGGCTGTTTTCCTTAGAGCAGAGAAAGCTGAGGGAGGACCTGATTGAGGTGTACAAAATTTAGAGGGGCATAGATAGGGTAGATAGAAAGGAACTTTTCCCCTTAGTAGAGGGGTCAATAACCAGGGGGCGTAGTTTCAAAGTAAGGGACAGGAGGTTTAGAGGGGATTTGAGGAAAAACTTTTTCACCCAGAGGGTGGTTGGAATCTGGAACTCACTGCCTGAAAGGGTGGTAGAGGCAGGAACCCTCACAACATTCAAGTAGCATTTAGATGAGCACTTGAAACGCCATAGCATACAAGGCTATGGACCAAGTGCTGGAAAATGGGATTAGAATAGATAGGGCTTGATGGCCGGCGCAGACACGATGGGCCGAAGGGCCTCTTTCTGTGCTGTATAACTCTATGACTCTATTTCGAAGAAGAGCAGGGGAGTTCTCCCTGGTGTCCTGGGGCCAATATTTATCCCTCAATCAGCATAACAAAAACAGATTATCTGGTTATTATCACATTGCTCTTTGTGGGAGCTTGCTGTGCGCAAATTGGCTGCCACATTTCCTACATTACAACAGTGACTACACTTCAAAAAGTACTTCATTGACTGTAAAATGCTTTGAGACGTCCGGTGGTCGTGAAAGGCGCTGTTGAAATGCAAGTCTTTCTTTCTTTTATGCTTCAATTCCAAAACTAGGGGACACAAATATAAGACAGTCACTAATAAATCCAATAAGGAATTCAGGAGAAACTTCTTTACCCAGAGAGTGGTGAGAATGTGGAACTCGCTGCCACATAGGGCTGGATTTTGCCAATGGGAAGCTTTTGGAGGCGGGACTCCCACTTGTCGGGCTTCAGTCCCGCCTCCGTCAACTGCTGGCCAACCCACGCTATTTTCCCTTGATTGACCTTGTCAGCAGGCTTAGCAGGCCAATTAAGGGGAAGCCAGTTACAGAGAACGTCCGTGTACAACGTTTCATCTGTCAAATATTTTTGACAGACAAATTGTCATCGTTTGACAGCTCTGTGAAGCTGTCAAACACTGACATTCTCTGTACTCTTTACAATCTATATTAACGATTTGGAGGAGGGGACCAAGTGCAACGTATCCAAGTTTGCCGACGATACAAAGATGGGAGGGAAAGCAGTGAGTGAGGAGGACATAAAAAACCTGCAAAAGGACATAGACAGGCTAAGTGAGTGGGCAGAAATTTGGCAGATGGAATATAATGTTGGAAAGTGTGAGGTTATGCACTTTGGCAGAAAAAATCAAAGAGCAAGTTATTATCTAAATGGAAAGAAACTGCAAAGTGCTACAGTACAAAGGGATCTGGGGGTCCTGGTGCATGAAACACAGGTTAGTATGCAGGTACAGCAGGTGATCAGGAAGGCCAATGGAATCTTGGCTTTTATTGCAAGGGGGATGGAGTATAAAAGCAGGGAAGTCTTGCTTCAGTTACACAGGGTACTGGTGAGGCCACACCTGGAATACTGCGTACAGTTTTGGTTTCCATATTTAAGAAAAGATATACTTGCTCTCGAGGCAGTTCAGAGAAGGTTCACTCGGTTGATTCCGGAGATGAGGGGCTTGACTTATGAGGAAAGGTTGAGTAGGTTGGGCCTCTAATTGGAATTCAGAAGAATGAGAGGCGATCTTATCGAAACATATAAGATTGTGAGGGGGCTTGATCGGGTGGATGCGGGGAGGATGTTTCCGCTGATGGGTGAGACTAGAACTAGGGGGCATAATCTTAGAATAAGGGGCTGCCGTTTCAAAACTGAGATGAGGAGAAACTTCTTCACTCAGAGGGTGGTAAATCTATGGAATTTGCTACCTCAGAGAGCTGTGGAAGCTGCAACATTAAATAAATTAAAAACGGAGATAGACAGTTTCCTAGCTGATAAGGGAATTAAGGGTTATGGGGAGCAGGCAGGGAAGTGGACGTGAGTCTAGGTTTGGATCAGCCATGATCCTATTGAATGGCGGAGCAGGCCCGAGGGGCCGTATGGCCTACTCCTGCTCCTACTTCTTATGTTCTTATGTTCTTGAATTCAAGGCCTCATCAAACCTCTTTCTTTTGCAGAAATTAGATGGTTGTTGCATTGGAGAATGCAGCGGCCATCCGTCATCTCTACCGCGGAGGTGCGAGACTCTCCGCATACCCACTGACTGAAGCCTGCAGGAAGAAACAAAGGTAAGTACACTTTTTCGAGCACTTTCCACTTACCTCACTTACTCACCTCTCCACACTTGCACCCATCGCTCACCTTCACAGCGCACTTTTGCACCCCTCCGATCCCCGCAGACCCACTGCTCGCGGAAAACCCGCACTTGTGGGAAAAATGGGGATAATCCTCTTATCTACCTGTTAACAGGCAGTTAAATGGCTATAATCCCTTCCCGCCCCCAAGGAGACGGGACCCGACCCGACACGGCTACCCGCCTCCTGGCAAGATGGCACGGAGGCGGGTTGGGCACCTGCCCCCAAATTCTGCCATTTTCCCGGCAGCCCCGCCTCCAAACCCGCCTCCCCAGGGCGGGCAAAATCCAGCCCAAGGAGTAGTTGAGGCAAATAACATCGATGCACTCAAGGGGAAGCTGGACAAACACATGAGCGAGAAAGGAATAGAAGGATATGCTGATAGGGTGAGATGACGTAAGGTGGGAGGAGGCTCGAGTGGAGCTCAAACACCGGCACAGACCAGTTGGGCTGAATGGCTGTAAATTTGGTGTTATTTTATATGTAATGGCCCAGAACTTGGTGTCGGGTGCTTGCCGCGCGTGCAAGCCCCCAATCTGCACTCACCCTGCGCGCTGACATCTGAAGCCCGGGCCTGCTTGCATTTCCTGTCACAGGCCCGGTTCAGATGTCAGCGCGCAGTGCTTACCTGATCCAGTGGCGTAGTTAGTGCGATGTGCCGGCTGGGATCAGGTGAGCACTGTACAACCAATCAGGGGAGGGGAAGGTTCATTCATGAGTTTGAGAGTAAGAACTGTCAAACTCATGAAAACTACGGGGGCCCAAAACACTATTTAAACTTTAAATAAAAATTTAAAAAACATCCCAATCATTAAATTAAGTATAAATAAGTTAAAAAAAATAATTTAAACAATAATTTTTTTTTTGAAAAAAGTAAATTTTTAATAAAAAGGGTCTAAAACGAAACTTACCTTATTGTAGAGTCTTTAAAATAATAAACCTGTGGAAAAAAATATTCTAAATTACACTAAAACACCACTTACCTGTAAAAAATAAATACTTACGTGTGCTTTTTACAAGCGTAAAGACCGGAGGCCTTTACACATGCGCAAATCCCCCAAAACAGAGGAAATCCAAGACGCACGCGCTGCCCCCTACAGCGCACGCGCTAGTCTCTTCACCTCTTGGGTTAGAGGAGAGGAAATGCCGGTTTTCAGCGCATGCGCTGTGCATGCTGAAAACCGGCATTTCCTCTGGCCAGACGCGTGAGTACCCCTTCCGTACTCACGCATTTGGGGAGGAATTACTGCCCCAATATGTAATATGTAATAATTCCCATAAACTCCCTTGTTTTAATCAATGTTTTGAAACTTGGTTTTCATCGCCATCTGCAGGTGAATTGTGTAACTTCACATTTCGATCCGGGTGCCCAGCCTCACTGGAGATCCTTAACTCCAGAATGGCTTTACCAGTGGTTCGTGACCCCGATTTGATTCACAGTGGTGCCCGCAGTTGCTGCTGGATGCCAGAAAAATAGGTAAGAATGAAATAATGCTCAACAATCCATGGTACGAGAGTTAGGTACAGTGGTTTTAACATTTCCATCCTTGTTTTCAAATCCCTCATGGCCTCGCCCCTCCCTATCTTTGTAACCTCCTGCAGTCCCACAACCCCCTGAGGTATATGCGCTCCTCCAATTCTGCCCTCTTGAGCATCCCTGATTCCCTAAGCTCTGGAATTCCCTCCCTAAACCTCTCCACCTCTCTACATCTCTTTCCTCCTTTAAGACGCTCGCTCCTTCACACCTACTGCTTTGACCCACCTGCCCTAATTTCTCCTTATGTGGCTCGTGTCAAATTTTGTCTGGTAATTGATCCTGTGAAGCGCCTTGGGTCGTTTTACTACGTTAAAGGCGCTATATAAATACAAGTTGTTGTTGTTGTTGAAACTGGGTTCTGAGAAGAGGTTTAAAGGGGCACAGAGATATAGAGTGGTGGAGGGGTTTAGCTGGGAATTGTGGAGAGTGGGGAACGGTCTTTGGAACGGGTGAAGCATACTTTGGTCCTTCTTGTTTTTCCTCAGTGATAGTGTGGTCTGAATGCAAGTGAAGCCACTGGCACACAAGGCATGTGTCAACAACAGCATCAACTGGCTTCATCTCGTGGCTTTAGAGTAGGAAATATCCCAAGGTGCTTCAAAGAGGTCTGGTTGGGTGGTGAGAGCAAAAGAAGAGGGCAAGAGATATACAGAAAGAAAGAGTCAGAGTGAGAAAGTGTATGAGAGGCATAGAGAGAGAGAGTGCAGACATAGAGAGAGAGAGCAGACATAGAGAGAGAGAGTGCAGACATAGAGAGGGAGAGAGCAGACATAGAGAGAGAGAGTGCAGACGTACAGAGAGAGAGAGCAGACATAGAGAGAGAGAGTGCAGACATACAGACAGAGAGAGCAGACATAGAGAGAGAGAGAGTGCAGACATACAGAGTGGGAGAGCAGACATAGAGAGAGCAGACATAGAGAGAGAGAGAGTGCAGACATACAGACAGAGAGAGCAGACATAGAGAGAGAGTGCAGACATACAGAGAGAGAGTGCAGACATACAGAGAGAGAGAGCAGACATAGAGAGAGAGAGCAGACATAGAGAGAGAGAGTGCAGACATACACAGAGAGAGCCGACATAGAGAGAGAGAGAGAGCCGACATACAGAGAGAGAGAGCAGGCATACAGAGAGAGAGAGCAGACATACAGAGAGAGAGAGCAGACATACAGAGAGAGAGAGCAGACATACAGAGAGAGAGAGCAGACATACAGAGAGAGAGAGCAGACATACAGAGAGAGAGAGCAGACATACAGAGAGAGAGAGCAGACATACAGAGAGAGAGAGCAGACATAGAGGGAGAGAGAGCAGACATACAGAGAGAGCAGACATGGAGAGAGAGAGTGCAGACATACAGAGTGGGAGAGCAGACTTACAGAGAGAGTGCAGACATACAGAGAGAGAGTGCAGACATACAGAGAGAGCAGACATACCGAGAGAGAGGGTGCAGACATACAGAGAGAGAGAGGGAGTGCAGACATACAGACAGAGAGAGCAGACATACAGAGAGAGAGAGCAGACATACAGACAGAGAGAGCAGACATACCGAGAGGAAGTGCAGACATAGAGAGGGAGAGAGTGCAGACATACAGACAGAGAGAGGAGACATACAGAGAGAGAGCAGACATACAGACAGAGAGAGCAGACATACCGAGAGAAAGTGCAGACATAGAGAGAGAGAGAGAGTGCAGACATACAGAGAGAGAGAGAGAGTGCGGACATACAGAGGGAGAGTGCAGACATACAGAGGGAGAGTGCAGACATACAGAGTGAGAGTGCAGACATACAGACAGAGAGAGCAGACATAGAGAGAGAGAGTGCAGACATAGAAAAAGAGTGCAGACAGCGCCTGTGTCCCTGACGATCATGTGTGCGGGAAATGTATCCAGCTGCAGCTATTGGCAGACCGCTTTGCGGCGCTGGAGCTGCGAATGGATACATACTGGAGCATTCGCGATGCTGAGGACGTCGTGGATAGCACGTTTAATGAGTTGGTCACACCGCAGGTAAAGGCTGCACAGGCAGGAAGGGAATGGGTGACCACCAGGCAGAGTAGTAGCTGCAGGCAGGTAGTGCAGGGGTCCCCTGTGGCCATCCCTCTCTCAGACAGAGATACTGCTTTGGATATTATTGGGGAGGATGGCTTACCGTGGGAAAGCAGCAGCAGCCAACATCCTGGCACCATGGGTGGTTCTGCTGCACAGGACGGGAGGAAAAAGAGGGATAGAGCTATAGTAATAGGGGATTCTATTGTAAGGAGAATATATAGGTGTTTCTGCGGCCGCAAATGTGACTCCAGGATGGTATGTTGCCTCCCTGGTGCAAGGGTCAAGGGTGTCTCAGAGCGGCTGCAGAACATTTTGGAAGGGGAGGGTGAACAGCCAGTTGTCGTGGTGCATATAGGTACTAACGATATAGGTAAAAAAATGGGATGAGGTCCAAAAAGCTGAATATAGGGAGTTAGGAGGTAAATTAAAAAATAGGACCTCAAAGGTAGTAATCTCAGGATTGCTACCAGTGCCACGTGCTATTCAGAGTAGAAATAGAAGGATATTTCAGATGAATACGTGGCTAGAGGAATGGTGCAAGGGGGAGGGATTCAAATTCCTGGGACATTGGAACCGGTTCTGGGGGAGGTGGGACCAGTACAAACTGGACGGTTTGCACCTGGGCGGGACCGGGACCGATGTCCTAGGAGGAGTGTTTGCTAGTGCTCTGGGGGAGGGTTTAAACTAAAATGGCAGGGGGTTGGGAACCTGAGCAGGGAGAGAGAGGAAAGAGAAACAAGGATAGAAGCAAAAGACAGGAAGGAGAAAAACAAAGGTGGCAGTCAGAGAAATCAAGGGTTTAAATCAAACATGGCCACAGTAAATAATAATTCTAAAAGGTATAAGAGTGTTAAAAAAGCAAACTTGAAGGCCTTGTGTCTTAATGCGAGGAGCATTCGTAATAAGGTGGATGAATTAGCTGCGCAAATAGAGGTAAACGAATATGATATGATTGGGGTTACGGAAGCATGGCTCCAGGGTGACCAAGTCTGGAAACTCAACATCCAGGGGTATTCAATATTCAGGAAAGAGAGGCAAAAAGGAAAAGGAGGTGGGGTAGCATTGCTGGTTAAAGAGAGGATTAACACAATTGAAAGGAAGGATATTAGCTCTGATGATGTGGAACCTGCATGGGTAGAACTGAGAAATACCAAGGGGCAGAAAACATTAGTGGGAGTGGTATATAGACCACCAAACAGTAAGGTGGAGGTTGGGGATGGCATTAAAAGGGAAATTAAAGAAGCGTGCAATAAGGGCACAGCAGTCATCATTGTAAAGTCTGTGGGTTGTGCAGTTAATAAATACACAGACTTCAGAAGTAACAAACAAACAGGTCTTTACTATTCGAAGGTCCGGGCGAATCTGCCCCAGTTATCCTGTCACAACACTTATATACTGGTGTGGTCACTGTCGGTATTACAGTATACAGAAGCCAAACAAGTAGTGCCACACTTAAAGTAGTTCCCTTAAAGGTGAACGGTTACATACAATAATTTCCTTAAGGGTAGACGGGTACATACACTACAATCATGGGTGACTTTAATCTACATATAGATTGGGCCAACCAAATTAGTAACAATACTGTGGAGGAGGAATTCCTGGAGTGTTTACGGGATGGTTTCCTGGGCCAATATGTCGAGGAACCAACTAGAGATCAGGCCATCTTAGACTGGGTATTATGTAATGAGAAAGGATTAATTAGCAATCTTGTTGTGCGAGGCCCCTTGGGTCGGAGCGATCATAATATGATCGAATTCTTCATTAAAATGGAGAGTGAAGTAGTTGACTCAGAGACTAGGGTCCTGAATTTAAATAAAGGAAACTACGATGGTATGAGGCGCGAGTTGGGTAGGATTGATTGGGGAATGTTACTCAAAGGGTTGACGGTGGATAGGCAATGGCAAATATTCAAAGATCGCATGGATGAACTACAGAATTTGTTCATGCCTCTTTGGCATAAAAATAAAACAAAAAAGGTGACTCAACCGTGGCTAACAAGGGAAATTAGGGATAGCATAAGATCCAAGGAGAGGACATATAAATTGGCCAGAAAAAGCAGTAAACCTGAGGATTGGGAGCAGCTTAGGATTCAGCAAAGGAGGACAAAGGTATTAATTAAGAGGGGGGAAAATAGAATATGAGAGTAAGCTTGCAGGGAACATAAAAACTGACTGTAAAAGCTTTTATAGATATGTGTGAAGAGAAAAAGATTGGTGAAGTCAAGCATAGGTCCCTTGCAGTCAGAATCAGGGGAATTTATAACGGGGAACAAAGAAATGGCAGACCAATTAAATACATACTTTGGTTCTGTCTTCACAAAGGAGGACACAAGTAACCTCCCAGAGATGTCGGGGAACATAGGGTCTAATGAGAGGGAGGAACTGAAAGAAATCAGTATTTGTAGGGAAATGATATTAGGGAAATTGACGGGATTGAAGGCCGATAAATCCCCAGGGCCTGATAATCTACATCCTAGGGTACTTAAGGAAGTGGCCCTAGAAATAGTAGATGCATTGCTGGTCATCTTCCAAAATTCGATAAACTCTGGAACAGTACCCATGGGTTGGAGGGTAGCTAATGTTACCTCACCATTCAAAAAAGGTGGTAGAGAGAAAACGGGGAATTATAGACCGGTAAGCCTGACATCGGTAGTGGGGAAAATGCTAGATTCCATTATAAAAGATGTAATAGCAGAGCACTTGGAAAACAGTGACAGGATCGGACAAAGCCAACATAGATTTACAAAAGGTAAATCGTGCTTGACTAATCTACTGGAATTTTTTGAGGATGTAACTGGTAAAATAGGTAAGGGAGAACCAGTGGATGTGGTGTATTTGGACTTCCAGAAGGCTTTCGATAAGGTCCCGCATAAGAGATTAGCGTGTAAAGTTAAAGCGCATGGGGTTGGGGGCAAGGTACTGACTTGGATAGAGAACTGGTTGGCAGACAGGAAGCAAAGAGTTGGAATAAACGGGTCTTTTTCCGAGTGGCAGGCAGTGACTAGTGGGGTACTGCAGGGATTGATGCTAGGACCCCAGCTATTCACAATATATATAAATGATCTAGACGAGGGAACTAGATGTAATATCTCCAAGTTTGCAGACAACACAAAGCTGGGTGGGCATGTGTGCTGTGAGGAGGATGCAGAGAAACTCCAGTATGATTTGGACAGGTTGGGTGATTGGGCAGATACATGGCAGATGCAGTATAATGTGGATAAATGCGAGGTTATCCACTTCGGTGGCAAAAACAGGAAGACAGATTATTATCTGAACGGCAATAGATTGGGAAAAAGGGAAGTGCAACGAGTCCTGGGTGTCCTTGTGCACCAGTCGCTGAAGGAAGCATGCAGGTGCAGCAGGCGGTTAAGAAGGCAAATGGTATGTTGGCCTTCATAGCGAGAGGATTTGAGTACAGGAGCAAGGAAGT
This sequence comes from Somniosus microcephalus, assembly GCF_052327205.1. NCBI lineage: Eukaryota > Metazoa > Chordata > Chondrichthyes > Squaliformes > Somniosidae > Somniosus > Somniosus microcephalus. The sequence goes on along the minus strand of NC_141011.1, from coordinate 971,123 downwards.
CTTGCTGCAGTTGTACAGGGCCTTGGTGAGACCACACCTTGAGTATTGTGTGCAGTTTTGGTCACCTTATTTGAGGAAGGATGTTCTTGCCATGGAGAGAGTGCAGCGAAGATTCACCAGACTGATACCTGGGATGGCAGGAATGACGTATGAGGAGAGATTGGATCGATTAGGCTTATATTCGCTAGAGTTTCGAAGAATGAGAGGGGATCTCTCAAATTTATAAAACAGGACTAGACAGACTAGATGCAGGAAGGATGTTCCCGATGGCCGGGGAGTCCAGAACCAGGGGTCACAGTCTAAGGATAAGGTGTAAGCCATTTAGGACAGAGATGAGGAGGAATTTCTTCACCCAGAGAGTGGTGAACCTGTGGAATTCTCTACCAAAGAAGGCAGTGGAGGCTAATTCATTAAATATATTCAAGAAGGAGTTAAATATATTTCTTAAGGCTAAAGGGATCAAGGGATATGGGGAGAAGGCAGGGACAGGGTACTGAGTTTGGATGATCAGCCATGATCAGCAGGCTCGAGGGGCCGAATGGCCTACTCCTGCTCCTATCTTCTATGTTTTTATAGAGAGAGAGAGAGTGCAGGCATACAGACAGAGAGAGCAGACATAGAGAGAGAGTGAAGAGATAGATCATATCTTCACCCTACAGACCCTAATTGACAAACATGTTCATCAAAACAAAAGCAAAATTTTTGCCTGCTTTATAGATTTCCAGAAGGCCTTCGATTCCATCTGGCACGACGGTCTATTCTTGAAACTTATCGAAAGCGGGGTAGGGGGAAAAACATATGATGTAATTAAATCAATGTATACAAACAATAAATGTGCAGTTAAAATTGGAGACAAACAAACAAAATACTTCCCACAGGGGCGTGGTGTGACGCAGGGCTCGCCCATCTCACCGACACTCTTTAATATTTACATAAATGAATTGGCAAAACTACTTGAACAATCTACAGCATCCGGCCTCACCCTATATGAATCCAAGGTTAAATTCCTCCTCTATGCAGATGACCTGGTTCTGCTGTCACCAAAACCTGGATCTGCTGGAGTCATTCTGTCAGACCTGGGCCCTGACAATAAACCCCCAAAAAACCAAAGTCCTTGTGTTCCAGCAAAGATCCAGACATCGGGGACCCAGAATAAATTTCACACTAGGAACAACTAAAATTGAATAAACCACTAACTACACATACTTGGGCTTAAAAATCAGCTCTACGGGAAATTTTCATCTGGCTGTGAATGAACTGAAAGAGAAAGCTAGAAGGGCATTCTATGCCATTAAAAAATCAATCCAAATAGAAATCCCAATTAGCATTTGGCTCAAAATTTTTAAATCAGTAATTGAACCAATTGCACTCTATGGCAGTGAGGTGTGGGGACCGCTAACACAACAAGAATTTGCAAAATGGGACAAACACCCAATTGAGATCCTACATGCAGAATTCTGTAAAGGTATCCTCCGGACTCAAAGGAAAACCGTAAACAATGCATGCAGGGCAGAACTAGGCCAATATCCATTAATAATTAGTATCCAAAAAAGAGCCACCAAATTTTGGAAACACCTAAAAATGAGCAACCCCCACTGCTATCATTACGAAGCCCTGAAATGCCAAGAGAATTAACTACTAACACTACTAACAATAACCAGCCCCAGGACAGTGACATCGTAGCACAGAGAATTCGACCCAACACAATTGTCACTAAGCAAAAGGAAAAATACCTGTCATATTGGGCAGAAACAACAAAAACCCAAAACAAACTCAATTGCTACTTGGCCCTAAACAGACAGTACAACATGGCTGAATACCTGATCATGGTAAAGGATAGCAAACTGAGAAAAACCTTGACAAGGTACAGACTTAGTGAACATAGCCTGGCCATCAAAAAAGGCAGACACAGACAGACCCGGCTGCCAAGAGAGGACAGGATATGCTCTCACTGCAGTCAGGGAGTGGTGGGGACAGAGAGGCACTTCCTCACAGCTTGTGGAAAATATCAGGGCATCAGGGAGAATTTCTACCAAAAATTCACAAAAATATGCCCTGAATTCAGAAATTTGAATGACGACCAAAAACTCCCATACCTACTAGGGGAACAGAGAAATTGTGTAACCTTAGCGGCACGCTATGTTACAGCTTGCCATAAACAGAGGGACAACCAGTAAACCTAAGAAAAGAGAATATACAAATTATACGAATGTATATTTATACACTCAGGGATATATCTGTTTATACACTGTATGGATAGACCTGCGTTTATGTGTTCAACATTAAATGTTTTTCGATGCTTTGGATGTACCTTATCATGCCAATAAAGCGATTTGAATTGAATTGAATTGAATAGAGAGTGTGCAGACATAGAGAGCGAGAGTGCAGACATAGAGAGCGAGAGTGCAGACATAGAGAGCGAGAGTGCAGACATAGAGAGCGAGAGTGCAGACATAGAGAGCGAGAGTGCAGACATAGAGAGCGAGAGTGCAGACATAGAGAGCGAGAGTGCAGACATAGAGAGCGAGAGTGCAGACATAGAGAGCGAGAGTGCAGACATAGAGAGCGAGAGTGCAGACATAGAGAGCGAGAGTGCAGACATAGAGAGCGAGAGTGCAGACATAGAGAGCGAGAGTGCAGACATAGAGAGCGAGAGTGCAGACATAGAGAGCGAGAGTGCAGGCATAGAGAGCGAGAGTGCAGGCATAGAGAGCGAGAGTGCAGGCATAGAGAGCGAGAGTGCAGGCATAGAGAGCGAGAGTGCAGGCATAGAGAGCGAGAGTGCAGGCATAGAGAGCGAGAGTGCAGGCATAGAGAGCGAGAGTGCAGGCATAGAGAGCGAGAGTGCAGGCATAGAGAGCGAGAGTGCAGGCATAGAGAGCGAGAGTGCAGGCATAGAGAGCGAGAGTGCAGGCATAGAGAGCGAGAGTGCAGGCATAGAGAGCGAGAGTGCAGGCATAGAGAGCGAGAGTGCAGGCATAGAGAGCGAGAGTGCAGGCATAGAGAGCGAGAGTGCAGGCATAGAGAGCGAGAGTGCAGGCATAGAGAGCGAGAGTGCAGGCATAGAGAGCGAGAGTGCAGGCATAGAGAGCGAGAGTGCAGGCATAGAGAGCGAGAGTGCAGGCATAGAGAGCGAGAGTGCAGGCATAGAGAGCGAGAGTGCAGGCATAGAGAGCGAGAGTGCAGGCATAGAGAGCGAGAGTGCAGGCATAGAGAGCGAGAGTGCAGGCATAGAGAGCGAGAGTGCAGGCATAGAGAGCGAGAGTGCAGGCATAGAGAGCGAGAGTGCAGGCATAGAGAGCGAGAGTGCAGGCATAGAGAGCGAGAGTGCAGGCATAGAGAGCGAGAGTGCAGGCATAGAGAGCGAGAGTGCAGGCATAGAGAGCGAGAGTGCAGGCATAGAGAGCGAGAGTGCAGGCATAGAGAGCGAGAGTGCAGGCATAGAGAGCGAGAGTGCAGGCATAGAGAGCGAGAGTGCAGGCATAGAGAGCGAGAGTGCAGGCATAGAGAGCGAGAGTGCAGGCATAGAGAGCGAGAGTGCAGGCATAGAGAGCGAGAGTGCAGGCATAGAGAGCGAGAGTGCAGGCATAGAGAGCGAGAGTGCAGGCATAGAGAGCGAGAGTGCAGGCATAGAGAGCGAGAGTGCAGGCATAGAGAGCGAGAGTGCAGGCATAGAGAGCGAGAGTGCAGGCATAGAGAGCGAGAGTGCAGGCATAGAGAGCGAGAGTGCAGGCATAGAGAGCGAGAGTGCAGGCATAGAGAGCGAGAGTGCAGGCATAGAGAGCGAGAGTGCAGGCATAGAGAGCGAGAGTGCAGGCATAGAGAGCGAGAGTGCAGGCATAGAGAGCGAGAGTGCAGGCATAGAGAGCGAGAGTGCAGGCATAGAGAGCGAGAGTGCAGGCATAGAGAGCGAGAGTGCAGGCATAGAGAGCGAGAGTGCAGGCATAGAGAGCGAGAGTGCAGGCATAGAGAGCGAGAGTGCAGGCATAGAGAGCGAGAGTGCAGGCATAGAGAGCGAGAGTGCAGGCATAGAGAGCGAGAGTGCAGGCATAGAGAGCGAGAGTGCAGGCATAGAGAGCGAGAGTGCAGGCATAGAGAGCGAGAGTGCAGGCATAGAGAGCGAGAGTGCAGGCATAGAGAGCGAGAGTGCAGGCATAGAGAGCGAGAGTGCAGGCATAGAGAGCGAGAGTGCAGGCATAGAGAGCGAGAGTGCAGGCATAGAGAGCGAGAGTGCAGGCATAGAGAGCGAGAGTGCAGGCATAGAGAGCGAGAGTGCAGGCATAGAGAGCGAGAGTGCAGGCATAGAGAGCGAGAGTGCAGGCATAGAGAGCGAGAGTGCAGGCATAGAGAGCGAGAGTGCAGGCATAGAGAGCGAGAGTGCAGGCATAGAGAGCGAGAGTGCAGGCATAGAGAGCGAGAGTGCAGGCATAGAGAGCGAGAGTGCAGGCATAGAGAGCGAGAGTGCAGGCATAGAGAGCGAGAGTGCAGGCATAGAGAGCGAGAGTGCAGGCATAGAGAGCGAGAGTGCAGGCATAGAGAGCGAGAGTGCAGGCATAGAGAGCGAGAGTGCAGGCATAGAGAGCGAGAGTGCAGGCATAGAGAGCGAGAGTGCAGGCATAGAGAGCGAGAGTGCAGGCATAGAGAGCGAGAGTGCAGGCATAGAGAGCGAGAGTGCAGGCATAGAGAGCGAGAGTGCAGGCATAGAGAGCGAGAGTGCAGGCATAGAGAGCGAGAGTGCAGGCATAGAGAGCGAGAGTGCAGGCATAGAGAGCGAGAGTGCAGGCATAGAGAGCGAGAGTGCAGGCATAGAGAGCGAGAGTGCAGGCATAGAGAGCGAGAGTGCAGGCATAGAGAGCGAGAGTGCAGGCATAGAGAGCGAGAGTGCAGGCATAGAGAGCGAGAGTGCAGGCATAGAGAGCGAGAGTGCAGGCATAGAGAGCGAGAGTGCAGGCATAGAGAGCGAGAGTGCAGGCATAGAGAGCGAGAGTGCAGGCATAGAGAGCGAGAGTGCAGGCATAGAGAGCGAGAGTGCAGGCATAGAGAGCGAGAGTGCAGGCATAGAGAGCGAGAGTGCAGGCATAGAGAGCGAGAGTGCAGGCATAGAGAGCGAGAGTGCAGGCATAGAGAGCGAGAGTGCAGGCATAGAGAGCGAGAGTGCAGGCATAGAGAGCGAGAGTGCAGGCATAGAGAGCGAGAGTGCAGGCATAGAGAGCGAGAGTGCAGGCATAGAGAGCGAGAGTGCAGGCATAGAGAGCGAGAGTGCAGGCATAGAGAGCGAGAGTGCAGGCATAGAGAGCGAGAGTGCAGGCATAGAGAGCGAGAGTGCAGGCATAGAGAGCGAGAGTGCAGGCATAGAGAGCGAGAGTGCAGGCATAGAGAGCGAGAGTGCAGGCATAGAGAGCGAGAGTGCAGGCATAGAGAGCGAGAGTGCAGGCATAGAGAGCGAGAGTGCAGGCATAGAGAGCGAGAGTGCAGGCATAGAGAGCGAGAGTGCAGGCATAGAGAGCGAGAGTGCAGGCATAGAGAGCGAGAGTGCAGGCATAGAGAGCGAGAGTGCAGGCATAGAGAGCGAGAGTGCAGGCATAGAGAGCGAGAGTGCAGGCATAGAGAGCGAGAGTGCAGGCATAGAGAGCGAGAGTGCAGGCATAGAGAGCGAGAGTGCAGGCATAGAGAGCGAGAGTGCAGGCATAGAGAGCGAGAGTGCAGGCATAGAGAGCGAGAGTGCAGGCATAGAGAGCGAGAGTGCAGGCATAGAGAGCGAGAGTGCAGGCATAGAGAGCGAGAGTGCAGGCATAGAGAGCGAGAGTGCAGGCATAGAGAGCGAGAGTGCAGGCATAGAGAGCGAGAGTGCAGGCATAGAGAGCGAGAGTGCAGGCATAGAGAGCGAGAGTGCAGGCATAGAGAGCGAGAGTGCAGGCATAGAGAGCGAGAGTGCAGGCATAGAGAGCGAGAGTGCAGGCATAGAGAGCGAGAGTGCAGGCATAGAGAGCGAGAGTGCAGGCATAGAGAGCGAGAGTGCAGGCATAGAGAGCGAGAGTGCAGGCATAGAGAGCGAGAGTGCAGGCATAGAGAGCGAGAGTGCAGGCATAGAGAGCGAGAGTGCAGGCATAGAGAGCGAGAGTGCAGGCATAGAGAGCGAGAGTGCAGGCATAGAGAGCGAGAGTGCAGGCATAGAGAGCGAGAGTGCAGGCATAGAGAGCGAGAGTGCAGGCATAGAGAGCGAGAGTGCAGGCATAGAGAGCGAGAGTGCAGGCATAGAGAGCGAGAGTGCAGGCATAGAGAGCGAGAGTGCAGGCATAGAGAGCGAGAGTGCAGGCATAGAGAGCGAGAGTGCAGGCATAGAGAGCGAGAGTGCAGGCATAGAGAGCGAGAGTGCAGGCATAGAGAGCGAGAGTGCAGGCATAGAGAGCGAGAGTGCAGGCATAGAGAGCGAGAGTGCAGGCATAGAGAGCGAGAGTGCAGGCATAGAGAGCGAGAGTGCAGGCATAGAGAGCGAGAGTGCAGGCATAGAGAGCGAGAGTGCAGGCATAGAGAGCGAGAGTGCAGGCATAGAGAGCGAGAGTGCAGGCATAGAGAGCGAGAGTGCAGGCATAGAGAGCGAGAGTGCAGGCATAGAGAGCGAGAGTGCAGGCATAGAGAGCGAGAGTGCAGGCATAGAGAGCGAGAGTGCAGGCATAGAGAGCGAGAGTGCAGGCATAGAGAGCGAGAGTGCAGGCATAGAGAGCGAGAGTGCAGGCATAGAGAGCGAGAGTGCAGGCATAGAGAGCGAGAGTGCAGGCATAGAGAGCGAGAGTGCAGGCATAGAGAGCGAGAGTGCAGGCATAGAGAGCGAGAGTGCAGGCATAGAGAGCGAGAGTGCAGGCATAGAGAGCGAGAGTGCAGGCATAGAGAGCGAGAGTGCAGGCATAGAGAGCGAGAGTGCAGGCATAGAGAGCGAGAGTGCAGGCATAGAGAGCGAGAGTGCAGGCATAGAGAGCGAGAGTGCAGGCATAGAGAGCGAGAGTGCAGGCATAGAGAGCGAGAGTGCAGGCATAGAGAGCGAGAGTGCAGGCATAGAGAGCGAGAGTGCAGGCATAGAGAGCGAGAGTGCAGGCATAGAGAGCGAGAGTGCAGGCATAGAGAGCGAGAGTGCAGGCATAGAGAGCGAGAGTGCAGGCATAGAGAGCGAGAGTGCAGGCATAGAGAGCGAGAGTGCAGGCATAGAGAGCGAGAGTGCAGGCATAGAGAGCGAGAGTGCAGGCATAGAGAGCGAGAGTGCAGGCATAGAGAGCGAGAGTGCAGGCATAGAGAGCGAGAGTGCAGGCATAGAGAGCGAGAGTGCAGGCATAGAGAGCGAGAGTGCAGGCATAGAGAGCGAGAGTGCAGGCATAGAGAGCGAGAGTGCAGGCATAGAGAGCGAGAGTGCAGGCATAGAGAGCGAGAGTGCAGGCATAGAGAGCGAGAGTGCAGGCATAGAGAGCGAGAGTGCAGGCATAGAGAGCGAGAGTGCAGGCATAGAGAGCGAGAGTGCAGGCATAGAGAGCGAGAGTGCAGGCATAGAGAGCGAGAGTGCAGGCATAGAGAGCGAGAGTGCAGGCATAGAGAGCGAGAGTGCAGGCATAGAGAGCGAGAGTGCAGGCATAGAGAGCGAGAGTGCAGGCATAGAGAGCGAGAGTGCAGGCATAGAGAGCGAGAGTGCAGGCATAGAGAGCGAGAGTGCAGGCATAGAGAGCGAGAGTGCAGGCATAGAGAGCGAGAGTGCAGGCATAGAGAGCGAGAGTGCAGGCATAGAGAGCGAGAGTGCAGGCATAGAGAGCGAGAGTGCAGGCATAGAGAGCGAGAGTGCAGGCATAGAGAGCGAGAGTGCAGGCATAGAGAGCGAGAGTGCAGGCATAGAGAGCGAGAGTGCAGGCATAGAGAGCGAGAGTGCAGGCATAGAGAGCGAGAGTGCAGGCATAGAGAGCGAGAGTGCAGGCATAGAGAGCGAGAGTGCAGGCATAGAGAGCGAGAGTGCAGGCATAGAGAGCGAGAGTGCAGGCATAGAGAGCGAGAGTGCAGGCATAGAGAGCGAGAGTGCAGGCATAGAGAGCGAGAGTGCAGGCATAGAGAGCGAGAGTGCAGGCATAGAGAGCGAGAGTGCAGGCATAGAGAGCGAGAGTGCAGGCATAGAGAGCGAGAGTGCAGGCATAGAGAGCGAGAGTGCAGGCATAGAGAGCGAGAGTGCAGGCATAGAGAGCGAGAGTGCAGGCATAGAGAGCGAGAGTGCAGGCATAGAGAGCGAGAGTGCAGGCATAGAGAGCGAGAGTGCAGGCATAGAGAGCGAGAGTGCAGGCATAGAGAGCGAGAGTGCAGGCATAGAGAGCGAGAGTGCAGGCATAGAGAGCGAGAGTGCAGGCATAGAGAGCGAGAGTGCAGGCATAGAGAGCGAGAGTGCAGGCATAGAGAGCGAGAGTGCAGGCATAGAGAGCGAGAGTGCAGGCATAGAGAGCGAGAGTGCAGGCATAGAGAGCGAGAGTGCAGGCATAGAGAGCGAGAGTGCAGGCATAGAGAGCGAGAGTGCAGGCATAGAGAGCGAGAGTGCAGGCATAGAGAGCGAGAGTGCAGGCATAGAGAGCGAGAGTGCAGGCATAGAGAGCGAGAGTGCAGGCATAGAGAGCGAGAGTGCAGGCATAGAGAGCGAGAGTGCAGGCATAGAGAGCGAGAGTGCAGGCATAGAGAGCGAGAGTGCAGGCATAGAGAGCGAGAGTGCAGGCATAGAGAGCGAGAGTGCAGGCATAGAGAGCGAGAGTGCAGGCATAGAGAGCGAGAGTGCAGGCATAGAGAGCGAGAGTGCAGGCATAGAGAGCGAGAGTGCAGGCATAGAGAGCGAGAGTGCAGGCATAGAGAGCGAGAGTGCAGGCATAGAGAGCGAGAGTGCAGGCATAGAGAGCGAGAGTGCAGGCATAGAGAGCGAGAGTGCAGGCATAGAGAGCGAGAGTGCAGGCATAGAGAGCGAGAGTGCAGGCATAGAGAGCGAGAGTGCAGGCATAGAGAGCGAGAGTGCAGGCATAGAGAGCGAGAGTGCAGGCATAGAGAGCGAGAGTGCAGGCATAGAGAGCGAGAGTGCAGGCATAGAGAGCGAGAGTGCAGGCATAGAGAGCGAGAGTGCAGGCATAGAGAGCGAGAGTGCAGGCATAGAGAGCGAGAGTGCAGGCATAGAGAGCGAGAGTGCAGGCATAGAGAGCGAGAGTGCAGGCATAGAGAGCGAGAGTGCAGGCATAGAGAGCGAGAGTGCAGGCATAGAGAGCGAGAGTGCAGGCATAGAGAGCGAGAGTGCAGGCATAGAGAGCGAGAGTGCAGGCATAGAGAGCGAGAGTGCAGGCATAGAGAGCGAGAGTGCAGGCATAGAGAGCGAGAGTGCAGGCATAGAGAGCGAGAGTGCAGGCATAGAGAGCGAGAGTGCAGGCATAGAGAGCGAGAGTGCAGGCATAGAGAGCGAGAGTGCAGGCATAGAGAGCGAGAGTGCAGGCATAGAGAGCGAGAGTGCAGGCATAGAGAGCGAGAGTGCAGGCATAGAGAGCGAGAGTGCAGGCATAGAGAGCGAGAGTGCAGGCATAGAGAGCGAGAGTGCAGGCATAGAGAGCGAGAGTGCAGGCATAGAGAGCGAGAGTGCAGGCATAGAGAGCGAGAGTGCAGGCATAGAGAGCGAGAGTGCAGGCATAGAGAGCGAGAGTGCAGGCATAGAGAGCGAGAGTGCAGGCATAGAGAGCGAGAGTGCAGGCATAGAGAGCGAGAGTGCAGGCATAGAGAGCGAGAGTGCAGGCATAGAGAGCGAGAGTGCAGGCATAGAGAGCGAGAGTGCAGGCATAGAGAGCGAGAGTGCAGGCATAGAGAGCGAGAGTGCAGGCATAGAGAGCGAGAGTGCAGGCATAGAGAGCGAGAGTGCAGGCATAGAGAGCGAGAGTGCAGGCATAGAGAGCGAGAGTGCAGGCATAGAGAGCGAGAGTGCAGGCATAGAGAGCGAGAGTGCAGGCATAGAGAGCGAGAGTGCAGGCATAGAGAGCGAGAGTGCAGGCATAGAGAGCGAGAGTGCAGGCATAGAGAGCGAGAGTGCAGGCATAGAGAGCGAGAGTGCAGGCATAGAGAGCGAGAGTGCAGGCATAGAGAGCGAGAGTGCAGGCATAGAGAGCGAGAGTGCAGGCATAGAGAGCGAGAGTGCAGGCATAGAGAGCGAGAGTGCAGGCATAGAGAGCGAGAGTGCAGGCATAGAGAGCGAGAGTGCAGGCATAGAGAGCGAGAGTGCAGGCATAGAGAGCGAGAGTGCAGGCATAGAGAGCGAGAGTGCAGGCATAGAGAGCGAGAGTGCAGGCATAGAGAGCGAGAGTGCAGGCATAGAGAGCGAGAGTGCAGGCATAGAGAGCGAGAGTGCAGGCATAGAGAGCGAGAGTGCAGGCATAGAGAGCGAGAGTGCAGGCATAGAGAGCGAGAGTGCAGGCATAGAGAGCGAGAGTGCAGGCATAGAGAGCGAGAGTGCAGGCATAGAGAGCGAGAGTGCAGGCATAGAGAGCGAGGTGCAGGCATAGAGAGCGAGAGTGCAGGCATAGAGAGCGAGAGTGCAGGCATAGAGAGCGAGAGTGCAGGCATAGAGAGCGAGAGTGCAGGCATAGAGAGCGAGAGTGCAGGCATAGAGAGCGAGAGTGCAGGCATAGAGAGCGAGAGTGCAGGCATAGAGAGCGAGAGTGCAGGCATAGAGAGCGAGAGTGCAGGCATAGAGAGCGAGAGTGCAGGCATAGAGAGCGAGAGTGCAGGCATAGAGAGCGAGAGTGCAGGCATAGAGAGCGAGAGTGCAGGCATAGAGAGCGAGAGTGCAGGCATAGAGAGCGAGAGTGCAGGCATAGAGAGCGAGAGTGCAGGCATAGAGAGCGAGAGTGCAGGCATAGAGAGCGAGAGTGCAGGCATAGAGAGCGAGAGTGCAGGCATAGAGAGCGAGAGTGCAGGCATAGAGAGCGAGAGTGCAGGCATAGAGAGCGAGAGTGCAGGCATAGAGAGCGAGAGTGCAGGCATAGAGAGCGAGAGTGCAGGCATAGAGAGCGAGAGTGCAGGCATAGAGAGCGAGAGTGCAGGCATAGAGAGCGAGAGTGCAGGCATAGAGAGCGAGAGTGCAGGCATAGAGAGCGAGAGTGCAGGCATAGAGAGCGAGAGTGCAGGCATAGAGAGCGAGAGTGCAGGCATAGAGAGCGAGAGTGCAGGCATAGAGAGCGAGAGTGCAGGCATAGAGAGCGAGAGTGCAGGCATAGAGAGCGAGAGTGCAGGCATAGAGAGCGAGAGTGCAGGCATAGAGAGCGAGAGTGCAGGCATAGAGAGCGAGAGTGCAGGCATAGAGAGCGAGAGTGCAGGCATAGAGAGCGAGAGTGCAGGCATAGAGAGCGAGAGTGCAGGCATAGAGAGCGAGAGTGCAGGCATAGAGAGCGAGAGTGCAGGCATAGAGAGCGAGAGTGCAGGCATAGGAGAGCGAGAGTGCAGGCATAGAGAGCGAGAGTGCAGGCATAGAGAGCGAGAGTGCAGGCATAGAGAGCGAGAGTGCAGGCATAGAGAGCGAGAGTGCAGGCATAGAGAGCGAGAGTGCAGACATAGAGAGCGAGAGTGCAGACATAGAGAGCGAGTGCAGACATGCAGAGCGACAGAGTGCAGACATGCAGAGAGAGAGAGTGCAGACATGCAGAGAGAGAGAGAGTGCAGACATGCAGAGAGAGAGAGAGTGCAGACATGCAGAGAGAGAGAGAGTGCAGACATGCAGAGAGAGAGAGAGTGCAGACATGCAGAGAGAGAGAGAGTGCAGACATGCAGAGAGAGAGAGAGTGCAGACATGCAGAGAGAGAGAGAGTGCAGACATGCAGAGAGAGAGAGAGTGCAGACATGCAGAGAGAGAGAGAGTGCAGACATGCAGAGAGAGAGAGAGTGCAGACATGCAGAGTGCGGGAATGCAGACATACAGAGAGCGAGAGCGCAGACATACAGAGAGAGAGCGCAGACATACAGAGTGAGAGCGCAGACATACAGAGTCAGAAAGTGCAGACATACAGAGAGAATGCAGACATAGAGAGTGAGAGAGTGCAGACATAGAGAGGGAGTGCGGACATAGAAACATAGAAGATCGGAGCAGGAGTAGGCCATTCGGCCCTTCGAGCCTGCTCCGCCATTCAATAAGTTCATGGCTGATCATCCAAATTCAGTACCCTGTCCCTGCCTTCTCCCCATATCCCTTGATCCCTTTAGCCTCAAGAAATATATCCAATTCTTTCTTGAATATATTTAATGAACTGGCCTCCACCGCCCCCTGTGGCAGAGAATTCCACAGGTTCACCACTCTCTGGGTGAAGAAATTCCTCCTCATTTCAGTCCTAAATGGCTTACCCCTTATCCTTAGACTATGGCCCCTGGTTCTGGACTCCCCGGCCATCAGAAATATCCTTCCTGCATCTAGTCTTTCCATACCTGACAGAATTTTATAGGTTTCAATGAGATCCCCTCTCAATCTTCTAAACTCCAGTGAGTATAAGCCCAATCGAAACAATCTCTGTGTCGGCCGTGACGGTCTGGTGCTGAGATCGCTCTCCCTGTTTCGGGTGGCCAGCTTTCACCGCTCGCTCCCGCAACCGGAGCGAGGTGCTCGGCGAGTCGGGCAGAGGCAGCGCAGCGCGGTGAGCAGCAGCAGCAGCCACGACGACCCGCTGGAGCACCTCGGCCGGCAGCTCCTCGGCGGGAAGGAATTCCGACTGGGAGGAGGGGAGCCGAGCATGGCGGCCAGGGGCCGATCCGGGAGAGAGAGAAGTAGGCCCCGGGCCGTGGAGCCGGCGACGGTGAAGAAGAGGCCGCATTGGAGCATTCACATCCCGACGATGTGTTCGGTGAGTCGGGCAGAGGAGTGCAGCGCAACGAGCAGCAGCAGCAGACTCACGGCATGCTGCAGCACGTCGGCCGGCAGCTCCATGGCGGGTAACTCGCAGTCCGACCGGGAGGAGCGGAGCCGGGCATGGTGGCCAGAGTGGGAGAAGCAGGCCACCACACGTGGAGCCGGCAACAGTGAGGAGGAGGCCGCGGTGAAGAGGAGGACGGAGCGGCTGAGGGACATCGTGCTCCCACTGCCACGGGAAGCCATTGTATTGACTCTGAACGCGGCGCTGTATGTATAGCTGACGCGTCCCTATGGGGAACAAGCATTCCATTGTACTTGTTACATATGGCAAATAAATCTAATCTGAATCTGAATCTGAATCTGAATCATACGTCTTTCCTGCCATCCCAGGTATCAGCCTGGTGAATCTTCGCTGCACTCCCTCCATGGCAAGAACGTCCTTCCTCGGGTCAGGTGACCAAAACTGCACACAATACTCAAGGTGCGGTCTCACCAAGGCCCTGTACAGCTGTAGCAAGACATCCTTGTTCCTGTACTCGAACCCTCTTGCTACGAAGGCCAACATACCATTTGCCTTCTTAACCGCCTGCTGCACCTGCATGCTTACCTTCAGCGACTGGTGCACAATAACACCCAGGTCTCTTTGCACTTCCCCTTCTCCCAATCTATTGCCATTCAAATAATAATCTGCCTTCCTGTTTTTGCCACCAAAGTGGATGACCTCACATTTATCCACATTATAGTGCATTTGCCATGTTTCTGCCCAATCACCCAACCTGTCCAAATCGTACTGGAGTTTCACGACATCCTCCTCACAGCTTACCCTCCCACCCAGCTTTGTGTCGTCTGCAAATTTGGAGATATTACATCCAATTCCCTCGTCCAGATCATTAATATATATTGTGAACAGCTGGGGTCCTAGGACCGATCCTTGCGGTACCCCACTAGTCACTGCCTGCCACTCGGAAAACGACCCATTTATTCCAACTCTTTGCTTTCTGTCCGCCAACCAGTTCTCTATCCAAGTCAATACCTTGCCCCCAATTCCATGTGCCTTAATTTTGCACGCTAATCTCTTATGTGGGACCTTATCGAAAGCCTTCTGAAAGTCCAAATACACCACATCCACTGGTTCTCCTTTATCTATTTCACCAGTTACATCGTCAAAAAATTCCAGTAGATTAGTCAAGCATGATTTACCTTTTGTAAATCCATGTTGACTTTGTCCGATCCTGTCACTGCTTTCCAAATGCTCTGCTATTACATGTTTTATAATAGACTCTAGCATTTTCCCCACTACCGATGTCAGGCTTACCAGTCTATAATTCCCCGCTTTTTCTCTACCACCTTTTTTAAATAGTGTGGTAACATTAGCTACCCTCCAATCCATGGGTACCGTTCCAGAGTCTATCGAGTTCTGGAAGATGACCAGCAATGCATCTGTTATCTCTAGGGCCACCTCCTTAAGTACCCTGCGATGTAGACCATCAGGCCCTGGGGATTTATCGGCCTTCAGTCCCATCAATTTTCCTAATACCATTTCCTTACAAATACTGATTTCTTTCAGTTCCTTCCTTTCATCAGACCCTATGTTCCCCGGCATCTCTGGGAGGCTATTTGTGTCCTTCTTTGTGAAGACAGAACCAAAGTATATATTTAGTTGGTCTGCCATTTCCTTGTTTCCCATTATAAATTCCCCTGATTCTGACTGTAAGGGACCTACGCTTGACTTCACCAATCTTTTTCTCTTCACATGTCTATAAAAGCTTTTACAGTCAGTTTTTATGTTTCCTGCTAGCTTACTCTCATATTCTATTTTCCCTTTCTTAATTAATCCCTTTGTCCTCCTTTGTTGACTCCTAAACTGCTCCCAATCCTCAGGATTATTGCTTTTTCCAGCCAATTTATATGTCCTCTCCTTGGATCTTATGCTATCCCTAATTTCCCTTGTTAGCCACGGTTGAGTCACCTTTTTTGTTTTATTTTTATGCCAAACTGGGATGAACAAATTCTGTAGCTCATCCATTCGGTCTTTGAATGTTTGCCATTGCCTATCCACCGTCAACCCTTTTGAGTGACATTCCCCAATCAATCCTACCCAACTCACTCCTCAGACCATCGTAGTTTCCTTTATTTAAATTGAGGACCCTTGTCTCTGAGTCAACTACTTCATTCTCCATCTTAATGAAGAATTCGATCATATTATGACTGCTCCGATCCAAGGGGCCTTGTACAACAAGATTGCTAATTAATCCTTTCTCGTTACATAATACCCAGTCTAAGATGGCCTGATCTCTGGTTGGTTCCTCGACATATTGGTCCAGGAAACCATCCCGTAAACACTCCAGGAATTCCTCCTCCACAGTATTGTTACTAATTTGGTTGGCCCAATCTATATGTAGATTAAAGTCACCCATGATGACTGCTGTGCCCTTATTGCACGCTTCTTTAATTTCCCTTTTAATGACATCCCCAACCTCCACCTTACTGTTTGGCGGTCTATATACCACTCCCACTAATGTTTTTTTCCCCTTAGTATTTCTCAATTCTACCCATACAGATTTCACATCATCAGAGCTAATATCCTTCATTACAATTGTATTAATCCCTTCTTTAACCAGTAATGCTACCCCACCTCCCTTTCCTTTTTGCCTATCTTTCCTGAATATTGAATACCCCTGGATGTTGAGTTCCCAGTCTTGGCTATCCTTGAACCATGTTTCCGTAATCCCAACCAAATCATATTCGTTTACCTCTATTTGCGCAGCCAATTCATCCACCTTATTGCAAATGCTCCTCACATTAAGACACAAAGCCTTCAGGCTTGTTTTTTTTAACGCTCTTAGACCTATTAGAATTATTATTTACTGTGGCCACGTTTAATTTAAACCATTGATTTCTCTGACTGCTACTTTTGTTTTTCTCCTTCCTATCTTTTGCTTTTATCCCTGTTTTCCTGTCCTCTGTCTCCCTGCTCAGGTTCCCAACCCCCTGCCACATTAGTTTAAACCCCCCCGAAGAGTGCTAGCAAACCTCCCCGCAAGGATATTTGTCCCGCTCTGGTTCAGGTGCAACCCGTCCGACTTGTACAAGCCCCACCTTCCCCAGAAGCAGGCCCAGTTATCCAGGAAACTAAAGCCCTCCCTCCTGCATCAACTCTTTAGCCATGCATTCATCTGCTCTATCCTCCTATTCCTATACTCACTAGCGCGTGGCACCGGGAGTAATCCAGAGATTACAACCTTTGAGGTCCTACTCTTTAATCTGCTACCTAGCTCCCTAAATTCTTGCTGCAGGACCTCATCCCTCTTCCTACCTATGTCGTTGGTCCCAATGTGAACCACGACCTCTGCCTGTTCACCCTCCCCCTTCAGAATGCCCTGCAGCCGTTCAGTGACATCCTTGACCCTGGCACCAGGGAGGCAACAAACCATCCTGGAGTCACGTCTATGGCCACAGAAACGCCTATCTGTTCCCCTTACGATAGAATCCCCTACCTCTATTGCTCTCACACTCTTTTTCCTCCCTTCCTGAGCAGCAGAAGCACCCCTGGTGCCAGGAAGTTGGCTGCTGCCTACCCCTGGTGAGTCATCCCCCTCAACAGTATCCAAATTGGTATACCTGTTTGAAAGGGGGATGGCCACAGGGGTCCCCTGCACTACCTGCCTGCTTCTATTAGTCCGCCTGGTGGTCACCCATTTCCCTTCTGCCTGTGCAGCCCTACCCTGCGGTGTGACCAACTCATCAAACGTGTAATCCACGACCCTCTCAGCATCCTGAATGCTCCACAACCCACCCATCCGCAGCTCCAATGCCTCAATACGGCCCATTAGTAGCTGCAGCTGGATGCATTTCTGGCACACGTGGTCGTCAGGGACACTGGCAGTGTCCCTGAATTCCCACATAGAGCAAGAGGAGCATAACACGGGGCTGGGCTCTCCTGGCATGACTTACCCCTTTAATTAATTTAAATTAATTCAATACCACCAGTTAAAGATATACTCTAGGGCGCTTATTTACCAACTGTCCTCACTACACCACAGAGACCCAAGAAAATATAAACCGCAGAATTTAAGCTTGTAATGAAAAGGAGAATGAAATACTTACCAACGAATCACTTACCTGCT
Source organism: Somniosus microcephalus (assembly GCF_052327205.1). Classification (NCBI taxonomy): domain Eukaryota; kingdom Metazoa; phylum Chordata; class Chondrichthyes; order Squaliformes; family Somniosidae; genus Somniosus; species Somniosus microcephalus. The sequence continues at coordinate 954,122 of NC_141011.1, read as the reverse complement.
TCCTGGTGACGTCACACTTGGATTACTTTTTGCTTCCCTCTCCCGGAACCTGGATTGGTACGCCGCCTCTGGTGCTCTTTATGTGCCGCCTCTGGTGCTCCCTCGCAGGTCCGCCGACTCTCCGCTCTCTCGGGGCTCTGGGGATAGAGAGAGAGAGTGCAGACATAGAGCGTGAGAGTGCAGACATAGAGAGAGAGATTACAGACATAGAGAGAGAGAGTGCAGACATAGAGATAGAGAGTGCAGACATACAGAGAGAGAGAGTGCAGACATAGAGAGGGAGTGCAGACATAGAGAGGGAGTGCAGACATAGAGTGGGAGTGCAGACATAGAGTGGGAGTGCAGACATAGAGAGTGAGTGCAGACATAGAGAGTGAGTGCAGGCATAGAGAGTGAGTGCAGACATAGAGAGTGAGTGCAGACACAGCGAGCGAGTGCAGACATAGAGAGGGAGTGCAGACATATAGAGTGTAGACATAGAGAGGGAGTGCAGACATAGAGAGTGTAGACATAGAGAGTGAGTGCAGACATAGAGTGTGAGTGCAGACATAGAGAGTGCAGACATAGAGAGTGAGTGCAGACATAGAGAGTGCAGACATAGAGAGTGAGTGCAGACATAGAGAGTGAGTGCAGACATAGAGAGTGAGTGCAGACATAGAGTGTGAGTGCAGACATAGAGAGCGAGTGCAGACACAGAGAGCGAGTGCAGACACAGAGTGTGAGTGCAGACATAGAGTGTGAGTGCAGACATAGAGTGTGAGTGCAGACATAGAGTGTGAGTGCAGACATACAGCGCTGGTGCAGACATAGAGAGAGAGTGCAGACATAGAGAGGGAGAGTGCAGACATAGAGAGAGAGTACAGACATAGAGAGAACGAGAGTGCAGACATAGAGAGAAAGAGAGTGCAGACATAGAGAGAGAGTGCAGACATAGAGAGGGTGTGCAGACATAGAGAGCGGGTGCAGACATAGAGAGCGGGTGCAGACATAGAGAGCGGGTGCAGACATAGAGAGCGGGTGCAGACATAGAGAGCGGGTGCAGACATAGAGAGAGGGTGCAGACATAGAGAGAGGGTGCAGACATAGAGAGAGGGTGCAGACATAGAGAGTTGGTGCAGACATTGAGAGAGGGTGCAGACATTGAGAGAGGGTGCAGACAAAGAGAGTGAGTGCAGACATAGATAGAGAGTGCAGACATAGAGAGAGAGTGCAGACATAGAGTGGGAGTGCAGACATAGAGTGGGAGTGCAGACATAGAGAGTGAGTGCAGACATAGAGTGGGAGTGCAGACATAGAGAGAGTGCAGACATAGAGAGTGAGTGCAGGCATAGAGAGTGAGTGCAGACATAGAGAGTGAGTGCAGACACAGCGAGCGAGTGCAGACATAGAGAGGGAGTGCAGACATATAGAGTGTAGACATAGAGAGTGAGTGCAGACATAGAGAGCGAGTGCAGACATAGAGAGGGAGTGCAGACATAGAGAGTGCAGACATAGAGAGTGAGTGCAGACATAGAGAGGGAGTGCAGACATAGAGAGTATAGACATAGACAGCGAGTGCAGACATAGAGAGCGAGTGCAGACATAGAGAGGGAGTGCAGACATAGAGAGGGAGTGCAGACATAGAGAGTGTAGACATAGAGAGTGAGTGCAGACATAGAGAGCGAGTGCAGACATAGAGAGGGAGTGCAGACATAGAGAGTGTAGACATAGAGAGTGAGTGCAGACATAGAGTGTGAGTGCAGACATAGAGAGTGCAGACATAGAGAGTGAGTGCAGACATAGAGAGTGAGTGCAGACATAGAGAGGGAGAGTGCAGACATAGAGAGGGAGAGTGCAGACATAGAGAGCGAGAGTGCAGACATAGCGAGAGGGTGCAGACATAACGAGAGGGTGCAGACATAGCGAGAGGGTGCAGACATAGCGAGAGGGTGCAGACATAGCGAGAGGGTGCAGACATAGCGAGAGGGTGCAGACATAGCGAGAGGGTGCAGACATAGCGAGCGGGGGCAGACATAGCGAGCGGGTGCAGACATAGAGAGGGAGTGCAGACATAGAGAGGGAGTGCAGACATAGAGAGGGAGTGCAGACATAGAGAGAGGGTGCAGACATAGACAGCGGGTGCAGACATAGAGAGGGAGTGCAGACATAGAGAGGGAGTGCAGACATAGAGAGGGAGTGCAGACATAGAGAGGGAGTGCAGACATAGAGAGGGAGTGCAGACATAGAGAGTGAATGCAGACATACAGAGAGAGAGTGCAGACATAGCGAGGGGGTGCAGACTTAGCGAGAGGGTGCAGACATAGCGAGAGGGTGCAGACAGCGAGAGGGTGCAGACATAGCGAGAGGGTGCAGACATAGCGAGAGGGTGCAGACATAGCGAGAGGGTGCAGACATAGAGAGTTGGTGCAGACATAGAGAGAGGGTGCAGACATAGAGAGAGGGTGCAGACATAGAGAGTGACTGCAGAGATCGAGAGAGAGAGCAGACATAGAGATCGAGTGCAGACATACAGCGCTGGTGCAGACATAGAGAGAGAGTGCAGACATAGAGAGTGAGAGTGCAGACATAGAGAGAGAGTACAGACATAGAGAGAACGAGAGTGCAGACATAGAGAGTGAGAGTGCAGACATAGAGAGAGAGAGTGCAGACATAGAGAGTGAGAGTGCAGACAAAGAGAGTGAGAGTGCAGACATAGAGATAGAGAGAGTGCAGGCATAGAGAGAGAGTGCAGACATAGAGAGTGAGAGTGCAGACATAGAGATAGAGAGAGTGCAGACATAGAGAGGGAGAGTGAAGACATAGAGATAGAGAGAGTGCAGACATAGAGAGGGAGAGTGCAGACATAGAGATAGAGAGAGTGCAGACATAGAGAGGGAGAGTGCAGACATAGAGATAGAGAGAGTGCAGACATAGAGAGGGAGAGTGCAGACATACAGAGTGAGGGAGTGCAGACATACAGAGCGAGAGTGCAGACATAGAGAGCGAGAGTGCAGACATAGAGCGAGAGAGTGCAGACATACAGAGGGAATGCAGACATACAGAGTGTGTGCAGATATACAGAGCGGGAGAGAGTGCAGACATACAGAGTGAGAGAGTGCAGACATACAGAAAGAGAGAGTGCAGACATAGAGAGTGAGAGTGCAGACATAGAGTGAGAGTGCAGACAGAGAGAGAGACAGTGCAGACATAGAGAGCAAGAGTGCAGACATAGAGAGCGAGAGTGCAGGCATAGAGATAGAGAGTGCAGACATAGAGATAGAGAGTGCAGACATACAGAGAGAGAGAGTGCAGACATAGAGAGGGAGTGCAGACATAGAGCGTGGGTGCAGACATAGAGTGGGAGTGCAGACATAGAGGGTGAGTGCAGACATAGATAGAGAGTGCAGACATAGAGGGTGAGTGCAGACATAGATAGAGAGTGCAGACATAGAGTGGGAGTGCAGACATAGAGAGCGAGTGCAGACATAGAGTGCGAGTGCAGACATAGAGAGTGAGTGCAGACATAGAGAGTGAGTGCAGACATAGAGAGTGAGTGCAGACATAGAGAGCGAGAGTGCAGACATAGAGAGCGAGAGTGCAGACATAGCGAGAGGGTGCAGACATAACGAGAGGGTGCAGACATAGAGAGAACGTGCAGACATAGAGAGTTGGTGCAGACATAGAGAGAGGGTGCAGACATAGAGAGTGAGTGCAGACATAGAGATTGAGAGTGCAGACATAGAGAGCGAGTGCAGACATAGAGAGCGAGTGCAGACATAGAGAGTGTGTGCAGACATAGAGTGTGAGAGTGCAGACATAGAGAGTGAGTGCAGACATAGAGAGTGGTGCAGACATAGAGAGAGAGTGCAGACATAGAGAGGTAGTGCAGACATAGAGAGCGAGTGCAGACATAGAGTGCGGGTGCAGACATAGAGAATAAGTGCAGACATAGAGAGTGAGTGCAGACATAGAGAGTGAATGCAGACATACAGAGAGAGAGTGCAGACATAGCGAGAGGGTGCAGACATAGCGAGAGGGTGCAGACATAGCGAGAGGGTGCAGACATAGCGAGAGGGTGCAGACATAGCGAGAGGGTGCAGACATAGCGAGAGGGTGCAGACATAGAGAGAGAGTGCAGACATAGAGCGCTGGTGCAGACATAGAGAGAGAGTGCAGACATAGAGAGAGAGTGCAGACATAGAGAGAAAGAGAGTGCAGACATAGAGAGAGAGTGCAGACATAGAGAGGGAGTGCAGACATAGAGAGCGAGAGTGCAGACATAGAGAGAGAGTGCAGACATAGAGAGCGAGAGTGCAGACATAGAGAGCGAGAGTGCAGACATAGAAAAAGAGAGTACAGACATAGAGAGAAAAAGAGTGCAGACATAGAGAGAAAGAGAGTGCAGACATAGAGAGCGAGTGCAGACATAGAGAGCGAGTGCAGACATAGAGAGCGAGTGCAGACATAGAGAGCGAGTGCAGACATAGAGAGCGAGTGCAGACATAGAGGGTTAGTGCAGACATAGAGAATGAGTGCAGACATATAGAGTAAGTGCAGACATAGAGAGTGGGTGCAGACATAGAGAGAGGGTGCAGACATAGAGAGAGAGAGTGCAGACATAGAGAGTGAGTGCAGACATAGAGAGTGAATGCAGACATACAGAGAGAGAGTGCAGACATAGGGAGAGGGTGCAGACATAGGGAGAGGGTGCAGACATAGGGAGAGGGTGCAGACACAGCGAGAGGGTGCAGACACAGCGAGAGGGTGCAGACATAGCGAGAGGGTGCAGACATAGCGAGAGGGTGCAGACATAGAGAGAGGGTGCAGACATAGAGAGAGGGTGCAGACATAGAGAGAGGGTGCAGACATAGCGAGAGGGTGCAGACATAGCGAGAGGGTGCAGACATAGCGAGAGGGTGCAGACATAGCGAGAGGGTGCAGACATAGCGAGAGGGTGCAGACATAGAGAGAGGGTGCAGACATAGAGAGAGAGTGCAGACATAGAGATCGAGTGCAGACATAGAGCGCTGGTGCAGACATAGAGAGAGAGTGCAGACATAGAGAGTGAGAGTGCAGACATAGAGAGTGAGAGTGCAGACATAGAGAGAGAGAGTGCAGACATAGAGAGCGAGAGTGCAGACATAGAGAGAAAGAGAGTGCAGACATAGAGAGAGTGCAGACAAAAAGAGCGAGAGTGCAGACATAGAGAGAGAGAGTGCAGACATAGAGAGAGAGTGCAGGCATAGAGAGTGGGTGCAGACACAGAGAGTGAGTGCAGACACAGAGAGTGAGTGCAGACACAGAGATTGAGAGTGCAGACACAGAGAGAGAAAGTACAGACATAGAGAGAAAGAGAGTGCAGACATAGAGAGAAAGAGAGTGCAGACATATAGAGTGAGAGTGCAGACATATAGAGTGAGAGTGCAGACATAGAGAGCGAGTGCAGACATAGAGAGCGAGTGCAGACATAGAGAGCGAGTGCAGACATAGAGTGCGAGTGCAGACATAGAGAGCGAGTGCAGACATAGAGAGCGAGTGCAGACATAGAGAGCGAGTGCAGACATAGAGAGCGAGTGCAGACATAGAGAGCGAGTGCAGACATAGAGAGCGAGTGCAGACATAGAGAGCGAGTGCAGACATAGAGAGCGAGTGCAGACTGCAGACATAGAGAGCGAGTGCAGACATAGAGAGCGAGTGCAGACATAGAGAGCGAGTGCAGACATAGAGAGCGAGTGCAGACATAGAGAGCGAGTGCAGACATAGAGAGCGAGTGCAGACATAGAGAGCGAGTGCAGACATAGAGAGCGAGTGCAGACATAGAGAGCGAGTGCAGACATAGAGAGCGAGTGCAGACATAGAGAGCGAGTGCAGACATAGAGGGCGAGTGCAGACATAGAGGGCGAGTGCAGACATAGAGAGGGAGTGCAGACATAGAGAGCGAGTGGAGACATAGAGAGGGAGTGCAGACATAGAGAGGGAGTGCAGACATAGAGAGGGAGTGCAGACATAGAGAGGGAGTGCAGACATAGAGAGGGAGTGCAGACATAGAGAGGGAGTGCAGACATAGAGAGTGAGTGCAGACATAGAGAGGGAGAGTGCAGACATAGAGAGCGAGAGTGCAGACATAGCGAGAGGGTGCAGACATAACGAGAGGGTGCAGACATAGAGAGTGCGTGCAGACATAGAGAGAGGGTGCAGACATAGAGAGTTGGTGCAGACATAGAGAGAGGGTGCAGACATAGAGAGTGAGTGCAGACATAGAGAGTGAGTGCAGACATAGAGATTGAGAGTGCAGACATAGAGATTGAGAGTGCAGACAGAGAGAGAGTGCAGACATAGAGAGCGAGAGTGCAGACATAGAGTGCAATTGCAGACATAGAGAGAGAGTGCAGACATAGAGAGCGAGTGCAGACGTAGAGAGCGAGTGCAGACATAGAGAGCGTGTGCAGACATAGAGTGTGAGAGTGCAGACATAGAGAGTGAGTGCAGACATAGAGAGTGGGTGCAGACATAGAGAGTGGGTGCAGACATAGAGAGAGAGTGCAGACATAGAGAGGGAGTGCAGACATAGAGTGCAAGTGCAGACATAGAGAGCGAGTGCAGACATAGAGAGCGAGTGCAGACATAGAGAGCGAGTGCAGACATAGAGTGCGGGTGCAGACATAGAGAATAAGTGCAGACATAGAGAGTGAGTGCAGACAGAGAGTGAATGCAGACATACAGAGAGAGAGTGCAGACATAGCGAGAGGGTGCAGACATAGCGAGAGGGTGCAGACATAGCGAGAGGGTGCAGACATAGCGAGAGGGTGCAGACATAGCGAGAGGGTGCAGACATAGCGAGAGGGTGCAGACATAGCGAGAGGGTGCAGACATAGCGAGAGGGTGCAGACATAGCGAGAGGGTGCAGACATAGCGAGAGGGTGCAGACATAGCGAGAGGGTGCAGACATAGCGAGAGGGTGCAGACATAGCGAGAGGGTGCAGACATAGAGAGAGAGTGCAGACATAGAGAGAGGGTGCAGACATAGAGATTGGTGCAGACATAGAGAGAGGGTGCAGACATAGAGAGAGAGTGCAGACATAGAGAGTGACTGCAGACATAGAGAGAGAGTGCAGACATAGAGAGAGAGTGCAGACATAGAGAGAGAGTGCAGGCATAGAGAGAAAGAGAGTGCAGACATAGAGAGAGAGTGCAGACATAGAGAGGGAGAGTGCAGACATAGAGAGCGAGTGCAGACATAGAGAGCGACAGTGCAGACATAGAGAAAGAGAGTACAGACATAGAGAGAAAAAGAGTGCAGACATAGAGAGAAAGAGAGTGCAGACATATAGAGAGTGAGTGCAGACATAGAGCGCAAGAGTGCAGACATAGAGAGCGAGAGTGCAGACATAGAGAGAGAGAGTGCAGACATAGAGAGCGAGTGCAGACATAGAGAGCGACAGTGCAGACATAGAGAAAGAGAGTACAGACATAGAGAGAAAAAGAGTGCAGACATAGAGAGAAAGAGAGTGCAGACATAGAGAGTGAGTGCAGACATAGAGAGCAAGAGTGCAGACATAGAGAGCGAGAGTGCAGGCATAGAGAGAAAAAGAGTGCAGACATAGAGAGAAAGAGAGTGCAGACATATAGAGAGTGAGTGCAGACATAGAGAGCAAGAGTGCAGACATAGAGAGCGAGAGTGCAGACATAGAGAGAGTGAGTGCAGACATAGAGAGCGAGTGCAGACATAGAGAGCGACAGTGCAGACATAGAGAAAGAGAGTACAGACATAGAGAGAAAAAGAGTGCAGACATAGAGAGAAAGAGAGTGCAGACATATAGAGAGTGAGTGCAGACATAGAGAGCAAGAGTGCAGACATAGAGAGCGAGAGTGCAGGCATAGAGATAGAGAGTGCAGACATAGAGATAGAGAGTGCAGACATACAGAGAGAGAGAGTGCAGACATAGATAGAGAGTGCAGACATAGAGAGAGAGTGCAGACATAGAGTGGGAGTGCAGACATAGAGAGTGAGTGCAGACATAGAGAGTGAGTGCAGACATAGAGAGCGAGTGCAGACATAGAGAGTGAGTGCAGACATAGAGAGTGAGTGCAGACATAGAGAGTGAGTGCAGACATAGAGAGTGAGTGCAGACATAGAGAGTGAGTGCAGACATAGAGAGGGAGAGTGCAGACATAGAGAGGGAGAGTGCAGACATAGAGAGCGAGAGTGCAGACATAGCGAGAGGGTGCAGACATAACGAGAGGGTGCAGACATAGAGAGAGCGTGCAGACATAGAGAGAGGGTGCAGATATAGAGAGTTGGTGCAGACATAGAGAGAGGGTGCAGACATAGAGAGTGAGTGCAGACATAGAGAGTGAGTGCAGACATAGAGAGTGAGTGCAGACATAGAGAGTGAGTGCAGACATAGAGAGTGAGTGCAGACATAGAGATTGAGAGTGCAGACATAGAGATTGAGAGTGCAGACAGAGAGAGAGAGAGTGCAGACATAGAGAGTGAGTGCAGACATAGAGAGTGGGTGCAGACATGGAGAGAGAGTGCAGACATAGAGAGGTAGTGCAGACATAGAAAGCGAGTGCAGACATAGAGAGCGAGTGCAGACATAGAGTGCGGGTGCAGACATAGAGAATAAGTGCAGACATAGAGAGTGAGTGCAGACATAGAGAGTGAATGCAGACATACAGAGAGAGAGTGCAGACATAGCGAGAGGGTGCAGACATAGCGAGAGGGTGCAGACATAGCGAGAGGGTGCAGACATAGCGAGAGGGTGCAGACATAGCGAGAGGGTGCAGACATAGCGAGAGGGTGCAGACATAGCGAGAGGGTGCAGACATAGCGAGAGGGTGCAGACATAGCGAGTGGGTGCAGACATAGCGAGAGGGTGCAGACATAGCGAGAGGGTGCAGACATAGCGAGAGGGTGCAGACATAGCGAGAGGGTGCAGACATAGCGAGAGGGTGCAGACATAGCGAGAGGGTGCAGACATAGCGAGAGGGTGCAGACATAGCGAGAGGGTGCAGACATAGCGAGAGGGTGCAGACATAGCGAGAGGGTGCAGACATAGCGAGTGGGTGCAGACATAGCGAGAGGGTGCAGACATAGCGAGAGGGTGCAGACATAGCGAGAGGGTGCAGACATAGCGAGAGGGTGCAGACATAGCGAGAGGGTGCAGACATAGCGAGAGGGTGCAGACATAGAGAGAGGGTGCAGACATAGAGAGAGGGTGCAGACATAGAGATCGAGTGCAGACATAGAGCGCTGGTGCAGACATAGAGAGAGAGTGCAGACATAGAGAGAGAGTGCAGACATAGAGAGTGAGTGCAGACATAGAGAGAAAGAGAGTGCAGACATAGAGAGAAAGAGAGTGCAGACATAGAGAGCGAGTGCAGACATAGAGAGCGGGTGCAGACATAGAGAGCGAGTGCAGACATAGAGAGCGAGTGCAGACATAGAGAGCGAGTGCAGACATAGAGAGCGAGTGCAGACATAGAGAGCGAGTGCAGACATAGAGAGCGAGTGCAGACATAGAGAGCGAGTGCAGACATAGAGAGCGAGTGCAGACATAGAGAGCGAGTGCAGACATAGAGAGCGAGTGCAGACATAGAGAGCGAGTGCAGACATAGAGAGCGAGTGCAGACATAGAGAGCGAGTGCAGACATAGAGAGCGAGTGCAGACATAGAGAGCGAGTGCAGACATAGAGAGCGAGTGCAGACATAGAGAGCGAGTGCAGACATAGAGAGCGAGTGCAGACATAGAGAGCGAGTGCAGACATAGAGAGCGAGTGCAGACATAGAGAGCGAGTGCAGACATAGAGAGCGAGTGCAGACATAGAGAGCGAGTGCAGACATAGAGAGCGAGTGCAGACATAGAGAGCGAGTGCAGACATAGAGAGCGAGTGCAGACATAGAGAGCGAGTGCAGACATAGAGAGCGAGTGCAGACATAGAGAGCGAGTGCAGACATAGAGAGCGAGTGCAGACATAGAGAGCGAGTGCAGACATAGAGAGCGAGTGCAGACATAGAGAGCGAGTGCAGACATAGAGAGCGAGTGCAGACATAGAGAGCGAGTGCAGACATAGAGAGCGAGTGCAGACATAGAGAGCGAGTGCAGACATAGAGAGCGAGTGCAGACATAGAGAGCGAGTGCAGACATAGAGAGCGAGTGCAGACATAGAGAGCGAGTGCAGACATAGAGAGCGAGTGCAGACATAGAGAGCGAGTGCAGACATAGAGAGCGAGTGCAGACATAGAGAGCGAGTGCAGACATAGAGAGCGAGTGCAGACATAGAGAGCGAGTGCAGACATAGAGAGCGAGTGCAGACATAGAGAGCGAGTGCAGACATAGAGAGCGAGTGCGGACATAGAGAGCGAGTGCGGACATAGAGAGCGAGTGCGGACATAGGGAGCGAGTGCGGACATAGGGAGCGTGTGCAGACATAGAGAGAAAGAATGCAGACATAGAGAGCGAGTGCAGACATAGAGAGCGAGTGCAGACATAGAGAGGGAGTGCAGACATAGAGAGTGAGAGTGCAGACACAGAGAGTGAGTGTGCAGACATAGAGGTAGAGAGACTGCAGACATAGAGAGGGAGAGTGCAGACATAGAGAGAGAGAGTGCAGATATACAGAGAGAGAGTGTGCGTGGGTTTTCTCCGGGTGCTCCGGTTTCCTCCCACAGTCCAAAGATGTGCGGGTTAGGTTGATTGGCTATGATAAATTGACCCTTAGTGTTTGGGGGATTAAATACGTGGGGCTATGGGGATAGGGTGGGATATGTGTTGGTGTAGGGGTTACGGGGATCGGGTGGGATATGTGTCGGTGCAGGCTTGATGGGCCGAAATGGCCTCTATCTGCACTGTGGGGATTCTGTGATTCTGTGATTCTGTGAGGGAGTGCAGACATAAGGAGTGGGAGTGCAGACATAGAGAGCGAGAGTGCAGACATAGAGAGAGAGAGTGCAGACATACAGAGGGAATGCAGACATACAGAGTGTGTGCAGACATACAGAGCGGGAGAGAGTGCAGGCATACAGAGTGAGAGAGTGCAGACATACAGAAAGAGAGAGTGCAGACATAGAGAGTGAGAGTGCAGACATAGAGTGAGAGAATGCAGACATAGAGAGAGTGCAGACATAGAGATAGAGAGTGCAGACATAGAGATAGAGAGTGCAGACATTCAGAGAGAGAAAGTGCAGACATACAGAGAGAGTGCAGACATACAGAGAGTGTGCAGACATAGAGAGGGAGAGAGAGAGTGCAGACATAGAGCGGGAGTGCAGACATAGAGCGTGGGTGCAGACATAGAGAGAGAGTGCAGACATAGAGGGTGAGTGCAGGCATAGATAGAGAGTGCAGACATAGAGAGGGAGTGTAGACATAGAGAGTGCAGACATAGCGAGTGAGTGCAGACATAGAGAGGGAGTGTAGACATAGAGAGTGCACACATAGCGAGTGAGTGCAGTCATAGAGAGCGAGTGCAAACATAGAGAGGGAGAGTGCAGACATAGAGAGGGAGAGTGCAGACATAGAGAGGGAGAGTGCCGACATAGAGAGCGAGAGTGCAGACATAGCGAGAGGGTGCAGACATAACGAGAGGGTGCAGACATAGAGAGAGCGTGCAGACATAGAGAGAGGGTGCAGACATAGCGAGTGGGGGCAGACATAGCGAGAGGATGCAGAAATAGCGAGCGGGTGCAGACATAGAGAGAGGGTGCAGACATAGAGAGAGGGTGCAGACATAGAGAGAAGGTGCAGACATAGAGAGTTGGTGCAGACATAGAGAGAGGGTGCAGACATAGAGAGTGAGTGCAGACATAGAGATTGGGAGTGCAGACATAGAGAGGGAGAGTGCCGACATAGAGAGCGAGAGGGTGCAGACATAGCGAGAGGGTGCAGACATAGCGAGAGGGTGCAGACATAGCGAGAGGGTGCAGACATAGCGAGAGGGTGCAGACATAGCGAGAGGGTGCAGACATAGCGAGAGGGTGCAGACATAGCGAGTGGGGGCAGACATAGCGAGAGGATGCAGAAATAGCGAGCGGGTGCAGACATAGAGAGAGGGTGCAGACATAGAGAGCGGGTGCAGACATAGAGAGCGAGTGCAAACATAGAGAGGGAGTGCAGACATAGAGAGTGAGTGCAGACATAGAGAGAAGGTGCAGACATAGAGAGAAGGTGCAGACATAGAGAGTTGGTGCAGACATAGAGAGAGGGTGCAGACATAGAGAGTGAGTGCAGACATAGAGATTGAGAGTGCAGACATAGAGAGAGAGAGTGCAGACATAGAGAGCGAGAGTGCAGACATAGAGAAAGAGAGTACAGACATAGAGAGAAAGAGAGTGCAGACATAGAGAGTGAGAGTGCAGACATAGAGAGAGTGCTGACATAGAGAGCGAGTGCAGACATAGAGAGTGAGAGTGCAGACATAGAGAGCGATTGCAGACATAGAGAGAGAGTGCAGACATTGAGAGAGAGTGCAGACATTGAGAGCGAGTGGAGACATAGAGAGCGATTGCAGACATAGAGAGCGATTGCAGACATAGAGAGCGAGTGCAGACATAGAGAGTGAGTGCAGACATAGAGAGAAAGAGAGTGCAGACATTGAGAGAAAGAGAGTGCAGACATTGAGAGAAAGAGAGTGCAGACATAGAGAGCGATTGCAGACATAGAGCGCGGGTGCAGGGATAGAGAGCGAGTGCAGAGATAGAGAGCGGGTGCAGAGATAGAGAGCGGGTGCAGAGCTGGAGAGCGGGTGCAGAGCTAGAGAGCGGGTGCAGAGCTAGAGAGCGGGTGCAGAGCTAGAGAGCGGGTGCAGAGATAGAGAGCGGTTGCAGAGATAGAGAGCGAGAGTGCAGAGATAGAGAGCGAGAGTGCAGAGGTAGAGAGCGAGAGTGCAGAGGTAGAGAGCGAGAGTGCAGAGATAGAGAGCGAGAGTGCAGAGATAGAGAGCGAGAGTGCAGAGATAGAGAGCGAGAGTGCAGAGATAGAGAGCGAGAGTGCAGAGGTAGAGAGCGAGAGTGCAGAGGTAGAGAGCGAGAGTGCAGAGGTAGAGAGCGAGAGTGCAGAGATAGAGAGCGAAAGTGCAGAGATAGAGAGCGAGAGTGCAGAGGTAGAGAGCGAGAGTGCAGAGGTAGAGAGCGAGAGTGCAGAGATAGAGAGCGAGAGTGCAGAGGTAGAGAGCGAGAGTGCAGAGGTAGAGAGCGAGAGTGCAGAGGTAGAGAGCGAGAGTGCAGAGGTAGAGAGCGAGAGTGCAGAGGTAGAGAGCGAGAGTGCAGAGGTAGAGAGCGAGAGTGCAGAGGTAGAGAGCGAGAGTGCAGAGGTAGAGAGCGAGAGTGCAGAGGTAGAGAGCGAGAGTGCAGAATAGAGAGCGAGATTGCAGAGGTAGAGAGCGAGAGTGCAGAGGTAGAGAGCGAGAGTGCAGAGGTAGAGAGCGAGAGTGCAGAGGTAGAGAGCGAGAGTGCAGAGGTAGAGAGCGAGAGTGCAGAGGTAGAGAGCGAGAGTGCAGAGGTAGAGAGCGAGAGTGCAGAGGTAGAGAGCGAGAGTGCAGAGGTAGAGAGCGAGAGTGCAGAGGTAGAGAGCGAGAGTGCAGAGGTAGAGAGCGAGAGTGCAGAGGTAGAGAGCGAGAGTGCAGAGGTAGAGAGCGAGAGTGCAGAGGTAGAGAGCGAGAGTGCAGAGGTAGAGAGCGAGAGTGCAGAGGTAGAGAGCGAGAGTGCAGAGGTAGAGAGCGAGAGTGCAGAGGTAGAGAGCGAGAGTGCAGAGGTAGAGAGCGAGAGTGCAGAGGTAGAGAGCGAGAGTGCAGAGGTAGAGAGCGAGAGTGCAGAGGTAGAGAGCGAGAGTGCAGAGGTAGAGAGCGAGAGTGCAGAGGTAGAGAGCGAGAGTGCAGAGGGAGAGAGCGAGAGTGCAGAGGGAGAGAGCGAGAGCGAAAGTGCAGAGGGAGAGAGAGAGAGTGCGGAGGTAGAGAGCGAGAGTGCGGAGGGAGAGAGCGAGAGTGCGGAGGGAGAGAGCGAGAGTGCGGAGGGAGAGAGCGAGAGTGCGGAGGGAGAGAGCGAGAGTGCGGAGGGAGAGAGCGAGCGTGCGGAGGGAGAGAGCGAGAGTGCGGAGGGAGAGAGCGAGAGTGCGGAGGGAGAGAGCGAGAGTGCGGAGGGAGAGAGCGAGAGTGCGGAGGGAGAGAGCGAGAGTGCGGAGGGAGAGAGCGAGAGTGCGGAGGTAGAGAGCGAGAGTGCGGAGGTAGAGAGCGAGAGTGCGGAGGTAGAGAGCGAGAGTGCGGAGGTAGAGAGCGAGAGTGCGGAGGTAGAGAGCGAGAGTGCGGAGGTAGAGAGCGAGAGTGCGGAGGTAGAGAGCGAGAGTGCGGAGGTAGAGAGCGAGAGTGCGGAGGTAGAGAGCGAGAGTGCGGAGGTAGAGAGCGAGAGTGCAGACATAGAGAAAAAGAGGCAGCGAATAAATTACAGAAATTCGGAGACTAACAGACATATAAGGGGATAAATTCTTTTGTGCCCGAATGCGGGGGCAGCAAAACATTCCTTGAGCCCGAGGCACACCTGATGTTGGACCTTGTGTCTCATTATCATCGAACCAGCGAGCTATGGACACCAAATATGTGCCCCAAGGGAGCTCGCTGGAGAAGAAGATCGGGCAAGTCCTTCAAGGGGAAGGGAGGGTCAGCCTGATAAGAGGACAACCGGGAGAGTGGGGTAACGGGGGAGGGGAGGGGGTCTGTCGACTGGGAGAGAGGGGTAACCGGGGAGGGGAGGGGTCTGTTTACTGGGAGAGTGGGGTAACCGGGGAGGGGGAGGGGTCTGTTTACTGGGAGAGTGGGGTAACCGGGGAGGGGGAGGGGTCTGTTTACTGGGAGAGTGGTGTAACCGGGGAGGGGGCGGGGTCTGTTTACTGGGAGAGTGGGGTAACCGGGGAGGGGAGGGATCTGTTGACTGGGAGTGTGGGGTAACCGGGGAGAGAAAGGGGTCTGTTGACTGGGAGAGTGGGGTAACCGGGGAGGGGAGGGGTCTGTTGACTGGGAGAGTGGGGTAACCGGGGAGGGGAGGGGTCTGTTGACTGGGAGTGTGGGGTAACTGGAAGAGAGGAGTGATTGAGATCAGGGAGGGTAGCGTGACTGGGATCGGTGGGGGGTCAAGGTCATGATCGGTGCGGGGGGCGTGTGCGGTGGTAGGCGAGCAGCTTATGTGGTTTCAAGGTGGGGTCAGGAGGAACACTCCTGCTCCACCCGGATCCGCATTCAGCGAAGTATTTATTAAACACTAGCCTTGTTGGTTGAAGCCTGCACCGCCCCTTTGAGAAGTGCCTGCTAGGCCGCAGGAAGCCTTGGGTTTTTTTGAATGCAGCTGTCCCAGTCACTGCATCCCAACTTTGCACAAGGATCCTCAAATAGGTGCTCGGCCCTTATTTACATCGCAGTGACTGTCCGGAGTCGGGGGCCTGGAGTCGGTGATGGGATAGGGGCTGGGGTGGGAAGACGATCGAGGGTTGGGAGTGGCGATTGGGCCCTTCACTGTCGAGGTGGAAAGAGCAGCCCTACTTTTAGGAAGGTTACTTATCTGCTCTGTTGCAGACAATCCCACGGCCTGGTTTCCCAGGGCTGGCAGACTAATCCCAAACTAATGTCGGGACGGGGACCTCAAACTGGTATTAGGCCTCGTTTTTGCATTTGCATAGATCCTAATGCCTGCTTCAGGCGTGAGTGAAGGACGCCTCTTGTTTGCCCTTCCCAATTTGGCGGGCTGCACGCGGGTCCCTGCCTGCCATTGATAGGCCGCATAGCACCTGAAAAACCGGCGCTACCGGGCCCAATTTCTCGTCCATAAAGTTTCATATTTTTCAAGTACAGGAAACTCTCGTTTAAACGGCACCTAAATATCCGGATTTCTCTATTAACCGGCAAAATTCATACTCCGAAAACAACACCTCAATAACCGGCAATGTTGCCGAGTCCGAGTCTCCCGCGGTGGCCGAGTTAGTCAGTGGGGGTAGTTCTCCAAACTGCCACTGCTCGGCTTCTTGGCGCTGTCGGAAGTCCGAACACCTCAATAACAGGAGTCTGACTCTCCCGCGCTGCCGGTAGTCTCTTCTGATCCGCCATTTTTCTATTTACTGTATAAGTTTTGTTTTACTGTTAAGTAATTAAAGAGTAATTACCCTCAACTGGCAGTACTGTACTTAATCAAGCATCTTCTACCATCCATTTAACACAACATTCTGTAGGTCAGTACCCAATTACTGTATACTGCACATTTCTTGATTTTTAAAATTTTTGTTTGTAGATAACCCTCTCCGTCATCCGGAATTTTTAATCAACCGGCACCATCCTGGTCCCCTCGGTGCCGGATACCAAAGAGTTTCCTGTATGACCGTTCTTAGTAACACAGTGATATTATTTTGCTGACACCGGGCCCGAATTTGCGATCGGAGGTTTCCCATCATCAAAAAATCTATGCATTTACCTGGTGGTGCGGGAGATACAGAGGCTCGCGATCCTGCGCCTCTCCGGGTAGAAATGCGCAGAGGCCCAGGTATCCCAGGGGGCAGGCGGTTCGCGAGGGTCACGTGGGCCAGCCCAACCAATAGAAGAAGGGATTCCCCATTCATACTTGTGGGGATTCCATACGTACGGAACTGTCATGAATGGGGATGACTTAAAAAATAAACAAACACATGAAATACATTTTTTAAAAATTACATATATAAAATGGTATTCAGTTAAATATTTTAAACAAAAATTTAATTTTTTGATTAAAAAAAAAAATGTTTTAATGGGGCTAACTATAAACTTACCTTTTGGACAGGGTTTTTAATGTATGAGTGATAACATTTTATTTTTCTATTTTATAAAACTCTTATGCTGGTAAAAGCAGCCCCTACGGCTGCTTTCATCAGGTGTAACAATTCCACGGCCTTTCTGTGGGTGGAAAAAACGCAACTCTCCACCCGCGGAGACCCATCTCCTGGGGATGCGGAGGATCTTGACAGATCGCAAGTGCCAGGTTTCAGCGCATGTGCTTCACATGCCTAAACCCGGAACTTGCGCGGCCCCTGCAGGCGTGTACACACCTCGTACGCACCCGTGGGGGTCGCAAAATATGGCCCAATATGTAATTTTGGAATATATGAATTAGAGCCAGTGGTTTACTAATTATTTAGAGGGACGATAGTTTTGTGAAATGCATTGCATTACGGGGCTAAGTTTAAACTTCAAAGAGGGGCAAACATTTGTGCCGTAGAACCCGTTCTGAGATTTAAAGTAACAGAAGCCGTTTGAGAAAATTGCGTACGCGGAAACTCGCCCCCGGTCAGCGGCTAAAATTTGCGCTTTAGACATGACTATTCCTCGGAGCATTTACCTTCACTGGAAGTGCGATGGTAACCCCGTTTGCAAGCGTTGGGCTTTCTGCCGCATCCCTGGTGAAGCTAGGTGGGACAGTAAACTGTAAGGAGAATGCAATGAGAGGGATCTAGATAGGCTAAGTGAGTGGGCAGTAAGGTGGACGATGGAGTATAATGTGGGGAAATGTGAGATTATCCACTTTGGTAGGAAGAACGTATTGCATCTTGACCGAACAGTACTGAGTAAATGGGTGGACATTACAGCACATTGCATGGCAGAACCCGAAACTGAAAGTGAAAGACAAAGTAAAACCGAGCCCCCCAGCACCCCCTTCAGGTAACACCCGGGAACTGGGACAAACTTAATTGAAGCAAAACTCAAAACACAACACTCCTTTCCCCCAGATAAAACCCCTTAGTCCTCCAGGCGTCTGGGACGGAATCTAACCCGACTTGAGCACCGCTGGACAGGCATAGTCGGGGTGC
Organism: Somniosus microcephalus; assembly: GCF_052327205.1. NCBI lineage: Eukaryota > Metazoa > Chordata > Chondrichthyes > Squaliformes > Somniosidae > Somniosus > Somniosus microcephalus. Next base: position 936,327 of record NC_141011.1, on the reverse strand, counting down.
CACTGCTAGCCGCAGGAAAACATTCCTCCATGGCTGATGACTCTGTGACACCTTCTGTCGATGTGGCTTCCGTCATCGTTGCAGGAAGCAGGCCGTCACTGCCTGGCAGAGGTGGCGGAGACAATGGCCTAGCCTGTGACGTCTCTGTTACTCTCACCAGAGTACGACCCCGTAGCTGGTCTACGTGGCGTCTGTGTAGCTGGCCATCAGGTGTACGGACGCTGTACGACAGGGGACCCGTGGCCTGCTCCACCACGGCAGGTATCCATTTGTCTCCTCCTGCATAGCAACGGGCAAACACAGTCTCTGACGGCTCGAACTGCCTGACGGTGCCCTGGTGCTTCTTAGCCAGCTCCTCTTGCTTTGTGTGCATCTCATCCCTGTAGTCCGGGTGTAGCCGGTCCAGTACAGTCGCCAGCCGGCGACCCATCAGCATCTCGGCAGGACTCTTCCCCGTTGCTGAGTTTGGTGTGGTATGCTGTGATAACAGGAACCTGGCCAATCTGGTTTGCCAGTCCCCCACCGATATCCTCACCAGTGCCTCTTTTGTGGTTTGCACCATCCTCTCTGCCTGCCCGTTAGAGGAGGGGTGATGGGGCGCTGTGGTCACGTGGCGGATCCAGTTTCTGCCTGCAAAAGCCTTGAACTCCGCTGACGTGAAGGCTGCTCCATTGTCCGAAACCCGCACATCGGGGACCCCATGTGTGGCAAACAGCAAACGCAACGCGTTGATCACTGCACTGGATGTCATGGAGCTCATGATAGCCACCTCCAGCCATTTCGAATGAGAATCCACCACTATCAAAAAGACCTTCCCCTGAAATGGCCCTGCAAAGTCAATGTGGAGTCTTGACCATTTACGAGTGGTCCACTCCCAGGGGTGAAGGGGAGCCTTGGATGGGCTATGGCGAGTCAGCTGACATGTCTCACAGCTCTTCATCACCTCCTCCACGTCTCGGTCCAACCCCGGCCACCAGACGTAGCTTCTCGCCAACGCCTTCATGTGCACAATCCCAGGGTGTGAGTCATGCAGCATTTTCAGCACCTCCTCTCTTGCGGTGGCAGGAACCACCACACGGCTTCCCCAGAGCACGCAGTTCTTGTGTGCAGACATTTCATGGCGTCTCTGAACGAAGGGCTTGAAATGCTCCTCCTGGACCTCGGAGGGCCAGCCATGCAGCAGCCAGCGTAGCACCCGTGATAAGACTGGATCTTTCTGTGTGAGGCTGCCAATCCGCTGGGCATGGAGTGGGGCCTCCTCCAGTAGCAGCACCTCCAGGGGTGGTGGCGTCTCAGCCATCGGCCGGTTCAAAGGCAAGCGACTCAGAGCATCAGCATTAGCCAGCATCTTCCCAGGCTTGTAGCAAAGTTCATAACTGTAGGCCCCCAACATCAGACTCCACCGAAGCATACGCGGTGATATGATCTGGGGCATGGGCTTGGAGTGATGCAGGAGCCCCAAGAGTGGCTTGTGGTCTGTGTAGATGATGAACTGTCTCCCTAACAGGTACTGGCTGAACTTCTTTACCCCAAATATGATGGCTCGGGCCTCCTTGTCAATCTGGGCGTAATTACGTTCTGTTGTTGAGAGTGTTCTTGAGGCAAAACTGATAGGCGCTTCCCGGCCATCTGGCTCTATGTGACCCAACAGAGCTCCCAGCCCGTATGGTGAGGCATCACACACCAACACCAATGGCTTGTTTTCATCATAGTGTGCCAGAACCTTATCTGCTTGTAGCAGTTCCTTTGCCTGTCTGTAGGCTGTTTCATGAGCTGAGGTCCAGTTCCACACTGTTGCTTGGTCTAACAGCCTGTGCACTGGCTCTAAGATTGTGGCTTTGCCCTTGAGAAAACAACTGTAGATGTTTAACAGTCCGAGGAATGCCTGCAGTTCGGTCTTGTTCTTGGGGGTGGGAGCGCTCCTGATAGCCTCCACCTTCTCCGTAGTCGGATGCACACCGTCTTTGTCCACTCGGAATCCCAAGAACTCCACCCCATTGGCAGCGAACACACATTTCTCCTTCTGAAGGCGTAGTCCTACCTCAGCCAGCCGGCGTAGTACTTCCTGCAGCCGCTCATCATGGGCTTCCTGTGTCTTGCCTGTAATCAGTATGTCATCCAAGTAAGGCTGAACTCCCGGAACACCAGCCAACAGGGTGTCCATGAACCTCTGAAAGATTGCCACAGCCGTATACACCCCAAACTGCAGCCTTGTGGCTCGGAAAAGTCCTCTGAGGGTGTTGATTGTCAACAGCTCGGCTGACTCTTCATCCAGGACCAGTTGCTGGTATGCTTGCTTGAGATCCAGCTTGGTGAACAGAGTGCCTCCAGCCAGTGTTGAAAACAGCTCTGTAACTGTTGGTAAGGGATACACATCTGGTAACACAGCAGTATTAACCGTACATCTGTAATCTCCACAGATTCGCAGGCCCCCATCCTTCTTTGCAATGGGCACGATAGGGGTGGCCCAACGGGAGTTCTTCACTGGCAAGAGAACCCCTTGGTTCACCAGCTTATCCAGGGCCTCATCCACCTTCTTGCGCAACGCAAAAGGAACTGGTCGCGCCTTGAAGAAGCTACCCCTGGGTCCACTTCGATTGAGACTGGCGGTCCCCGACAGGCCCCGAACTCACCAAAAACCTCTTCATAGTTCTCCAACATAGGCATTATGGGCTGTCGCTGTACCGTGTGTACTCCTGTCACTTTAATACCGAGAGGCTCAACCAATCTCTGCCCAGCAGGCCTGTGCCCTGCCCCGCCACCACATAAAGTGGAAGTGTGTCCTTGACTGCCTGATACTTAACTTCCACATGAATCATACCAGCACCTGGAGTTGAGCTTGGGACCACTGCCGTAGCACGCCACTGACCTGAGCCATCGCCGGGGGTTCATTTGGCCACAGCCTATTGTAAGTGTCTTCACTTATCAACGAACACGCTGAGCCTGAATCCACCTCCATGCAGAGTGGTGCCCCATTCATGATCACATTTGCCGTGTATCCCCACCGTCTGTGGGGTAGCTGCTCAGCTTCCATGGTATACACTGTGTACTCATCGTTGTCCTCCAGTGTCAGGGTGTGTGTCTGCGATGCTTGTGTTGGCTCTGCTGCAGCAGCCTGAGCTTTCTTCATGCAGACACGAGCTATGTGTCCTCTTTTCTTACAGAAATGACATACCACTGACACAAATTTGCATGTAGTGGAACCATGGAGAGCCCCACAGCGGAAACATTTTCTTCCTGTCTCTTTAGTTGCCTCCATGTCTCTCGCAGCAGCAGCAGCTGCATGTGTGGTCTTGTGCACCTCCTCGGCGGCCTGAGATGGTGCTGCCTCTGTACGGAGCATACGTGTGTTCATCGATGCAGCCTCTGCTGCTAAAGCCTTCTCCTCGGCCAGTCGGAACGTCAGGGCCTTCTCCGCTAACAGCTGTCTCTGCAATGCCGAGTCCAGCACTCCACACACAATCCGATCACGGAGCATATTGTCTAAATGGTCACCAAAATTACAATGTAATGAGTGTTTCCTCAACTCAGCAATGTAACTTGAAATAGATTGTCCAGGCTGTTGTTTACAATTGTGAAAATGGAAACGCTGCACAATCTCTGAGGGTTTTGGGTTAAAATGTTTCTGCCGCTTCTCAATCAAATCAGCATAATCCACCTCACTAGGTTTACGAGGAGCCACCAATGAACGCAGGACGGAGTAAGTAACAGCTCCGCATACACTTAGCAACACTGAGCGCTTCTTCTCTTTGTCAATATTATTGGCCTCAAAGAAACACCCCAGTCTTTCTGCGTATTCCTCCCATGAAATGTCCTTATCCCCAGAGAACTCTTCAATACGTCCCAAGGTCGTCATAGTTTTAATGTGCACTGTCCCTTTAAGATCCACGGACTTTTTTCTTTTTAAAAAAATTCTTTTTCTCCTCCGGCCAGAGTTACGGTAGCTACACTCACGGTAGTTGCCTGGCCCGCACAATACTCTGTCCGCCGTCTACGTCGCAGCTAGCCAACTATCAAAATGCCGTTGATGTTGCTAGCTGAGTGGCCCGCTCATCGCAATTTCCAATATCACGGCTGTAGGTTCGCATGTCTATCTCCGTCCTTCTAGAGAGTTCAACAGCCGCCTCGTCGCCAGTATTGCATCTTGACCGAACAGTAATGAATAGAGGAGACGGAATGAACCTTTTACTATTTACTGAGTAAATGGGTGGACATTACAGCACATTGTCTGCATGGCAGAACCCGAAACTGAAAGTGAAAGACAAAGTAAAACCGAGCCCCCCAGCACCCCCTTCAGGTAACACCCGGGAACTGGGACAAACTTAATTGAAGCAAAACTCAAAACACAACAGAATGGAACAGCAGAATATTTTTGAAAAGGTGAGAGACTAGTACATGTTGGTGTGCAGAGGGATTTGGGTGTCCTTGTACACGAATCATAGAAAGTTAACATGCATGTACAGCAAGCAATTAGGAAGGCATATGGTATGTCAGCCTTTATTGCAAGGGGCTTGGAGTATAAGAGTAAGGGGGGGGGCTAAACTCGATAGCCCACGAAAACGGGCGCAGGGATCGCGATGCTGGAGTAACCCGCGCCTGTTGGTTCCGATGAAGGCAGCGTGCAGACTTGGCGCTGCCTGCTAATTGAAATGATTGCAGCGTTGAGGCAACATTAAACTCGCTGTTGTGTGGCTGCACACCTCAGCGGGAGGCCAAAGTTCGTGCGAGGCTAGCACCACTTAAAGCTAGCCTGCACCTCTTAAAATCAGCCTGCACCTCTTAAAGGGGACGTACATTCTGCTGGAGCAGGTGCTGGGAGTGGCTGAGGAAGAGAGCCTGACCTGCAAGAACAGTGACTAATGTCGCAACAGGAGAGAGAGCGTGCTCCAAGGTACTCCGACATTGCACTCGAGGCCTTGGTGGGGGATGTGGACAGGAGGAGAGAGGTCCTCTATCCACAGGGGGCCAGGAGACCCTCCAAACTTTGCGAAGGTGGTGGGACCAGATAGCTGTGGCGGTCAATGCCAGGTCAAGCCCCGAGGACCTGGATGCAGTGCCACAAAAAGTTCAATGACCTCACACGAGTGGTCAAGGTCAGTGAATGCATCTTCAAATGCCATATCCCACCAACTGCACCACTAGCCTCACACGCTGCTCAATGCACCACACCCCCATCACTCACCTACCAACAACCTCCATCAAGCAGGACTCATTCATAGCTTCACCTCATCCTCACACACTTACCACTGCTGCAAGCCTCACACCCACATTTCACACCTTGCACACACACTGTCAGCTATTCAACCATGACAGACACATCACCCAAACACATTGCATCACGCTCACTGACGCACTTCACTCTCTCTTTTGCAGGACAAGTTGGCGCATAACCGGAGGCAGCAGGAACTAACTGGCGGGGGATAGGTACGGCTGCATGACCTTACCCCAATGGAGGAGATGGTGGTCACCATCATTGGAGAGGCTATCGCTGATGCCGTGGCCAGCTGCGGGGCTGAATCCATTGAAGATAAGGGTAGCCATCGAATCCTCCTTCTCACATCCCACTTCCCCCTCATCCCACAAAGTCTTCTGATTTAAAAGCTGCAGATGGTGTAAGCATGCACCTCTTACTTTCCCCACTCCCCGCACCGCAACCCTACCCTTGGGCCTTTCTCCTTTCAGATACCCAAGAACTGCAACCTGGCCAGGCAGTGATGGAAGAGCAACAGGTGGAAGACGAAATAGGCAGTGATGATGAAGACACACCATCACTTGCTTTGACACTCGCAGCCACCAGCTCAGATACAAACACTCCGCGTAATTTAGAAGATAGCTTAGACGCGGGATCTGGATGTGGTGAGACACTGAGTATGAGTGGGCTGCAGCCAGGGCAGGGGGAAAGGGTAGCGCAGGTGCCAGCTCCCCAGAGGATGAGGTCGTACACGAGTTCTCCTGCAGAGGACTCAGATGAGAACTTCGATGGAGCAGGCTACAGAAGAAAGCTGATGGGTGACGTAATAAAACTCACTATGCACTTGGTTCGAGTATAAAGCAAGGCTTTAATCAACTTGTTTCAAAACATGGAGGTCTAGTTGTACTTCACTAGTTCCTGTCTTACAAAATGTCCCTGGGCAAGCTGGCCCACGCCCGAGTATTTATACTCCTTAGACGGCGCCACCAGCTGGCCGTCCAGTGTTATTTCATGAGTAGTTTCTTCATGATGATGAGATTTATAACAATGGCTATGCACAATGAACTGCTTGGTGCATTGGCAGGCCTGCCAGAAAGCTTGAGTACAATGTCAAGGAGGATGGAGGAGTCTGGCACCAACCTTGCACAGGGCTTTGCGTAGAGCTTGGAGCCCATTCTTTCCAGCATGGAAGTGATGGGGGGATGGTAGCATAGTGGTTATGTTACTGGACTAGTAATCCAGAGGCCTGGACTAATGATCCAGAGAGGTGAGTTAAGAATTCCACCACGCATGCTGCACAACCTTGCCACCAGCTGTACAGCAACCAGCTGAGGAGGAAGAGGAAGGGAGGAGGCAACCCAGACACCCACTTTCTGATAAAGCAACATTCACCAGCCCCACACCTTCCCTTCCCTTGGTCACCGACCATCGCAGCTTCTGCTTGGCCACAATGCAAAAATAAAAGCCACCACAAATAAACATTCCAAACTAAATTTATAAATTAAATCATGCCATATTGCCTACAAACATGAACTAATCACCCCCGCGCATTCCCTTAGTGCCTGTCTTCTGTGTGCTTTTGCCTGTTCTGGTGATCCTACGCAGTGCTACCCCAATGTCTTGAAAGATTGGATAGGCTGGGGTTGTGTTCTTTGGAACAGAGGAGGCTGAGGGGAGACTTAATTGAGGTGTATAAAAATATGAGGGGCCTTGACAGAGTGAATAGGAAGGACCTATTTCCCTTAGCAGAGAGATCAATAACTAGGGGACATAGATTTAAAGTAATTGGTAGAAGGATTAGAGGGGAGCTGAGGAGAAATGTTTTCACCCAGAGGGTGGTGGGGGTCTGGAACTCATGGCCTGAAAGGGTGGTAGAGGCAGAAACCCTCATCACATTTAAAAAGTACTTGGATATACACTTGAAGTGCTGGAACCTCCAAGGCTACAGACCAAGAGCTGGAAAGTGGGATTAGGCAGGATAGCTCTTTATCAGCCGGCACAGAAACGATGGGCCGAATGGCCTCCTTCTGTGCCATAAATTTCTATGATTCTATGAAATCAGCATTACACGCTGATTGACGTCACTATCTGTCTACTCTGCATACTTCCGGCGCCCGTGCTAATACCCTACCCAAGATGGTGTCCGGCATGGCCCACACCAGAAGTGTGCGGGCACACTGTGGACACCAGTTTGGAACCAAAAGCACCCAAACAATGGGCGAATTTTTGCAGCTAGGATGTTTTACCGCAATTATATAGGGCTTTGGTGAGACCACACCTGGAATACCGTGCACAGTTTTGGTCTCCTGACCGAAGGAAGGATAGACTTGCCTTAGAGGGGATGCAACGAAGGTTCACTGGGATGAGTGGGCTGTTCTATGAGGAGAGATGGAGTAGAATGGGCCTATAGTCTCTGGAGTTTGGAAGAATGAGAGGTGATCTCATTGAAACATATAAGACTCTGAGGGGAAGTGACAGGGTAGATGCTGAGAGGTTGTTTCCCCTGGCTGGGGAGTCTGGAACCAGGGGTCATAGTCTCAGAATAAGGGGTCGGCCATTTAGGATTGAAATGAGGAGAAATTTGTTTACTCAGAGGGTGGTGAATCTTTGGAATTCTCTACCCAGAGGGCTGTGGATGTTCAGTCATTGAGTATATTCAAGACAGAGAGCGATAGATTTTTTATGGGAATCAAAGGATATGGGGATCGGGCGGGAAAGTGGATTCGAGGTAGAAGATCAGCTGTGATCTTATTTGTTTAATCCGTGAATCTTTAGGTAGTGGTCCTTCAAATAATCGGCAGAGACTGCAGAGGAACAATCAACAGGTGTTTACTGGATGAGGGTTGCTCTAAAAACTAAACAGTACAGATCCCTACTCAGGGTTATATACAGGTGTGGTCACTGCCGGTACTACAGTATACAGGAGCTGTAAAAAGTAGTTCTCCCCTTAAAGGTACATACACTACAACTCCTCCCCTTTTAGATTAACAGTACCATAACATTCATTTAACAATTAACACTTTTAACATGCAACATTAACTGAAAATAGTCCATTTATAAATTCAGTCTTTGGGGCGGCTTCCTGATCCTTTCTGGATAGCGCCTTTCCTGAGTGTCTTGCTCTTGGTGCGGAGGCGATTCTGGCCCCCTGTCGTCGGTTGGTTCATCAGCTTCCAATACTACTGTTTCTGGGGTAGATGCTACCTGTATGTCGGGTTCATTACCAGGTACACGAGACATGGGGTTGACTCGTTCCTGTGATGCTAGGATCTGGTCGACATGGCGTCTCACAATGTTCTCCCCAACATCCACTGTGTACATTAGTGGCCCCTGCCATGTGCATATCATTCCTGGTTGCCATTTCTCTGTTCGGTAGTCGCGGGCCAAGACTGGTTGCCCTACATTGAAGCTCCTTGTCGGCTTCTCATTGATGTGCTGGAATTGCTTATTCTCAACATTTCTTTGTACATTTGGTCTGAGCAAATCCAGACGAGATCTCAACCTTCGGTTAAAGAACATCATGGCCGGGGTCTGGTTGGTAACTGCATGTGTCGCATTTCTGTAGGCTAACAGGAAATTGTCCACCTTATGCTGCAGTGGAATGTCGTCATCGCACATGGCCCTTACTGCCTTTTTAAAGGTTTGTACGAACCTCTCAGCCAATCCATTTGTGGCTGGATGATACGGGGCGGATGTGTAATGCCTTACCCCATTCCTTTTCATAAATTTCCAAAAAACTCTTCGGACACAAGCTGTGGTCCGTTATCAGAGCAAATCTGCTCTGGCAAGCCGTTCCTGGCAAATATGGTCCGTAGGACTGCAATCGTTTTCTCCGTGGTGGTGGAGGACATTTTGATCACCTCAGGCCATTTTGAGTGCGCATCCACGGCTATTAAAAACATTGAGTCCATGAATGGACCAGCAAAATCAATATGCACCCTTTGCCATGGAGAGGAGGGCCACTCCCATGGGTGTAGAGGGGCATGTGGTGGTGCATTTTGGACCTTCTGGCATCCTGAGCAGCTCTTTGTCAGGTCGTCGATTTGCTGATCGATCCTCGGCCACCACACATAAGCCCTAGCAAGGCTTTTCATTTTCACCCCTCCCAGATGGCCTTCGTGAAGCTCATTGAGCACTCTCTCCCTTAACTTGGGTGGAATTACCACTCGGGATCCACACATCAAGGTCCCCTGGCATACTGACAGCTGTTCTCTCCTGGATGAGAATGCTGGCAACAGTGAGTCGCCATGTGTTGGCCATCCCTTCACCGTCAAGTCATATACCCGAGACAGTGTCGGGTCATTTCGGGTCTCCTTCTCTATATCCGCGTTAGTTACTGGCAAGCGTTCAATTATAGTCGAATAAAATATTTTGACAGGGTCCACTGCTGGTGCTTCCTCCGCAGTAGGTAGTGGCAGGCGTGATAGCCCATCAGCGTTTCCATGCTGTTTCATGCCCTTATACTCTATTTCATAATCGTTCGCCCCTAGAAAAAGGGACCATCTTTGTAGCCGTTGCGCAGTCATCACCGGAATGCCCTTCTTTGGATTAAAGATGGAGACAAGTGGTCGGTCAGCAAGGTGAACTTCTGCCTGTGCAGATAGTGGTTGAACTTTTTCACTCCCCACACTAGGTTGAGGGCCTCCCTGTCAATCTGGGCATAGTTACGCTCGGCTGAGGTTAGTGACCGAGACGCAAAGGCTACTGGCCTCTCCGAGCCGTCTGGGAATTTGTGCGACAGCACCGCTCCAATACCATAGGGTGATGCATCACACGCCAACCGAACTGGTAGTGCTGGGTTGAAATGAGCCAACACCTCTTTTGATGTGATCAATTCTTTGCACTTCTGGAAAGCTCGTTTACATTCGTCATTCCACTTCCATGGTACCCCCGTTTGCAATAGGGTGTTCAGTGGGTGTAGTACTGTAGACAAATTCAACAAGAACTTATGGTAGTAGTTCACCAGCCTGAGGAACGACCTCAGTTGTGACACATTTTCCGGTGCTGGAGCCTTGACTACTGCCTCAATCTTTTCAGGGGACTTAGGTAACCCCTCTTCATTAATAACGTGGCCACAATACGAGATCTGCTTCTGGAAAAACTCGCATTTGTGGCGATTAGCTCGGAGCCCATATTCCTTCAATCTAGTGAGCACCTGCTCCAGGTTGGCGAGGTGATCACTGTCATTTTCGCCTGTGACCAGGATGTCGTCCAAATAACACTGGGTCCCTGGAATCCCTTGCAGGACTTGATCCATTGCCCTTTGCCAAATAGCTGGAGCTGATGCTACCCCGAACACCAGCCGGTTGTATTGGTAGAGACCTTTATGAGTGTTGATCGTGAGGTACTGTTTCGAGGCTTCTTCTACCTCCATTTGCAGGTACGCCTGGGCCAGATCAATCTTAGTGAAGCATTTTCCTCCAGATAGCGAGGCGAAAGTATCTTCAATCCTCGGAAGCGGATATTGTACCGTGTGAATCTTCTTTGGTTCCCCGGGTGTATTACTCAACGACCTCTTCATTACAGGAACGATGGGTGTAGCCCACTCGCTCCAGTCCACTTTGGACAGTACTCCAGAACGTTCCAAACCTTCCAGCTCTGCTTCGACAGCTGGTCGGCTGGGCTGGGCTGGATGTCTGACCTTAAAAAACTTTGGGCTTGCATTTTCCTCTATTTTGATCGTCGCTGTTATGCCTTTTAGTGTTCCGAGTCCCTCCTGGAACACTCCTTGTGCGTCAGTTAGCATTTTTGACAGTCGTCCAGGTGTGACGTTGTCATCCTTTTTGGCATCTACCGTCAGTGCTTGTATGGCATGGCAATCTAACTGTATCTTCCGGATCCATTCACGTCCTAGTAGTGGTGGTCCTCCATCTGGCAATACATATAAGTCAATTTTTGGTGTTTCCTTGCCGTTGTATATCACGTTCACCCTTATTTTTCCTTTGGGGTAGACTTTTTGCCCCGTGTACGTCTTCAAGACAATCTCTGTATCTCGCAAGGGTATATGTGAGAATAGCCGCTTGTAGTCCCTTCAGTTTATGACTGTTAGGGCTGATCCTGTGTCCAATTCCATTTTCACTTGGACTCCGTCTATCTTGAGCGTGACCCAGATAGTTTGGTGATCCTCCATTTTGGTTACATTATGTAGTTTCAGACAACCCAGCTCCTTGCTTCCGGAGTCTGTATCACTTTTCTGTTCGTCTGAACTACTCTCCGTCACCTTATGTACCTTTTTGTACTTCTCCTGTGGAGGTTTCTTGCTGCTGGTTTTCTTTCCCGACCTGCAGACTCTTATTATGTGTCCTGCTTTTCCACACTGTCTGCACACTTGGTCCTTTAACCAACAATCCTTATGGTCGTGTGTTGTTCTGCCACAGCGATAACACTTCACTTGCTCCATATGACATTTCATTTGTGCCATATTCTTGCGGTCTCCGTTGTATCTCTGCAGCGCCCCGTGCGGCTGCTTCGTGTGATACTGCCATGTTGAAAGCCTTGTCCAGCGTAAGATCCTTTTCTGATAGAAGCCGTTTCTGGGTTCCTTCACTTTGAAGCCCACACACAAACTTGTCCCTTAAAGTATCTGCTAGTCCCGTTCCAAACTGGCAGTGTTTCAATAGCTCGCGCAATTCCGTTAAATACTCAGCATTACTTTCATCTTTATGCTGGTTCCTTTTGTGAAACTTAAATCTTTCTGCTATCAGCAGCGGTGTGGGGTTTAAGTGGTCCTGTAGGATTGCCACTATGCTTTCAAAATCCTTTTCCACTGGCTTCTCTGGGGTGACTAGGTTTCGCAGTAAGCCGTACGTTTTTGCACCCATGGAATTCAACAATACCAGTGCTTTCCTGGCATCTGGCACTTCATTCGCCTTGCAGTACACTTCTATGCGTTCTACATATGTCGCCTGTTGTATCCGTGTGTTAATGGAGACACGGAATGCAGGAGTTGGTTTAACAGGTGTTTACTGGACAAAGTCTGGAGGTGAACTAAAAGATACAAGACACTATACAGGCTTATATAGCCCGAGTGGCATTACAGTACACAGGGGCTCTTAAAGGCACATACACCACAATTCCTCCCCTTTTAGACAACCAGTACATAACATTTTAAGTAATTGTTATTAACATGTGTACAAGAACAATAATCTACACATTTGCTGCAGTTAATCAATTATAAGTCAGTCTCTCTGGAGGCTTCCTGACTCGGTCCGGATAACGCCTTGGTGGTGTAGTAGTTTTCGGAGGTGTAGTAGGTTCTTTTGGCAAGGTCGATTCGGCTTGAATGCCAGTGTCGGGTTCATCTGGTTCCAGTATCACCGGATCGGAGGTAGATACTATGGGTATCTCTACTTCATCATTAGGCGTATAGAGTGGTGGTGTAGGTTGTCCCTTTTCGGATGACTCTATGATCTGGTCAGCATGGCACCTTATTATGCTTTCTCCAATGTCCACGGTATACATCAGTGGTCCTAGTCATGTGCAAATAGTTCCAGGCTGCCATTTCTCGGTACGGTAGTCCCGGGCCAAAACTTGTTGACCTATCTGGAAGGTTCTAGTTGGCCTTTCATTCATGCCTTGAAATTGCCGGTTCTCTACGTCCCTTCTGATGTTTGGCTTGATCAAATCCAGCCGGCATCTTAGTCTTCTATTGAAAAACATCATGGCGGGAGTTTGGTTCGTAACCACATGTGTTGCATTTCTATAAGCAAACAAGAAGTTATCTACCTTATGCTGCAGATTAATGTCTTCATTACCCATAGCCTTTATGGCCTTCTTGAAGGTCTGGACAAACCTTTCAGCCAATCCATTGGTGGCGGGATGGTATGGGGCGGACGTGTAGTGCTTAACCCCATTGTTTTTTAAGAACTTCCTGAATTCTTCGGACACAAATTGTGGTCCATTATCAGAACAGATCTGTTCAGGCAGCCCATTTGCCCCTGGCAAATATGGTCCTTAATGCTGTGATGGTTTTTTCCGTGGTGGTGGAGGACATCTTTATTATCTCCTGCCACTTGGAGTGTGCGTCAACCGCGATTAAGAACATTGAGTCCATAAATGGACCAGGAAATTCGATGTGTACCCTTTGCCATGGAGATGAGGGCCACTCCCATGGATGTAGAGGGGCTTGTGGTGGGGCGTTTTGGACCTTCTGGCATCCGAGACAGCCCTTGGTCATTTCTTCGATGTCTCCATCGATACCTGGCCACCACACAAACGCTCTGGCTAGGTTCTTCATTTTCACTCCACCCAGATGCCCCTCGTGAAGCTCCTTTAGCACTTTATCCTGGAGTTTGGGTGGAATCACCACTCTGGATCCACACATCAAGGTTCCTCGGCACACTGACAGCTGTTCTCTTCTTTGCGAGAATGCTGGCAACAGTGGTTCGCCATGTGCTGGCCATCCCTTCACCGTTAAATCGTAAACTCGTGAGAGAGTCGGGTCATTTCTCATTTCCTTTTCAATGGTAGAATTTGTTACTGGTAGACATTCTACTATGGTAGAGTGGAACATTTCCACTGGGTCCACTGTAGGTGCCTCTTCTACCGTTGGCAACGGTAGACGCGATAAACCGTCAGCATTTCCATGCTGTTTTGATCCTTTGTATTCTATGTCATATTGGTGTGCCCCTAGGAAAAGGGACCACCTCTGTAGCCTTTGTGCTGTCATAATGGGAATGCACTTTTTAGGGTTGAATATGGAGACGAGGGGTTGATGGTCAGTCAACAAGGTAAATTTTTGTCCGTGTAGGTAATGGTTGAAAGGCTGAGTGCTTCCCTGTCGATCTGGGCATAGTTACGCTCAGCTGAGTTCAATGAGCGTGACGCAAAAGCTATCGGCCGCTCCGAGCCATCAGGGAATCTATGCGATAATACCGCTCCTACGCCGTAAGGGGATGCATCGCACGCCAGTCTGATTGGCAGTGATGGGTTGTAATGAGCCAAAACTTCCTTGGACGTGATCAAGCCTTTACATTTATGGAAGGCACGTTTACAGTCCTCGCTCCATTTCCAAATTACTCCCGTTTGTAACAGTTCGTTAAGAGGGTGCAGAACAGTTGACAAGTTCGGTAAAAATTTATGATAGTAATTTATCAATCCCAGGAATGACCTTAATTGTGAGACATTTTCAGGTGCTGGGGCTTTTATTACCGCTTCAATTTTTTCAGGTGACTTATGCAACCCTTCTTTGTTAATTATGTGGCCACAATATGATATTTGTTTCTGGAAAAATTCACACTTGGGGCGATTTGCTCGTAGGCCCCGTTCTCTCAGCCTAGTGAGCACCTGCTCTAAATTGGCAAGGTGCTCGTTGTCGTTTTCTCCTGTTACAAGGATGTCGTCTAGGTAGCATTGAGTCCCAGGAATTCCTTGCAGGACTTGCTCCATAGCTCTTTGCCAGATAGCTGGAGCTGATGCTACTCCGAAAACCAGTCGACTGTACTGGTACAGGCCTTTGTGTATGTTTATTGTGAGATACTTTTTAGAGGCCTCCTCAACCTCCATCTGTAGATATGCCTGTGCCAAGTCAATTTTGGTGAAACGTTTCCCTCCGGATAGTGAGGTGAAAATATCTTCTATCCTCGGAAGAGGATACTGTACCGTGTGAAGGACCGGGTTTACAGTCACCTTGAAGTCCCCACAGATGCGAATTTTTCTCTGTTCTTCAGATTTATCATTATTCAATGTTTTCTTCATGACCGGGACGATGGGTGTTGCCCACTCGCTCCAATCTATCTTGGATAACACGCCTGTCTTTTCCAAATTCTCCAGCTCTGCCTCGACTGCTGGACGAATTGCGTATGGCACCGGCCTTGCCTTAAAAAACTTGGGAATTGCCGCATCTTCCACTTTTATTGAGGCGGTGACGCCTTTCAAGGTTCCTAGTTCCTGTTGGAACACTTCTTTGGCGTTGGCCAAGATGTCTTTTAATCGTTCAGGTATGACGTCATCATCATTTTTTTTCTTACTGGTCACCGTCAGTGCCTGAATGGAGTGCCAGTCTAAACGTATCTTCCTGATCCATTCACGTCCCAACAGCGGTGGACCACCATCTTGCAGAACGTATAAATACAACTTCTGTATTTCCTTGCCGTTGTATACAACAGGCACCCTTATTTTCCCTCTGGGGTATACTTTCTGCCCCGTATATGTTTTCAAGATAATGGATGTGTCTTTCAAGGGTATATGCGGAAATAGCCGCTCGTAATCCCGTCGACTTATGACGGTCAGAGCTGATCCTGTATCTAGTTCCATTTTAACTGGGGACCCCGCTATCGTGAGGGTAACCCAAATGGTCTGGTAATCTTCTTTGGCAATTACATTATGTAATTTGAGACAGCTTAGTCTCTTGTTTCCGGAGTCGCTATCGCTCTTCTGGCCTTCGGAGCTACTGTCCGTCATCATTTGTACCTTTCTGTACTTTTCCTTATTGATTTTTTTTTTGTCAGTTGATTTTTTGTTTCCAGATTGGCATACACGTGCAATGTGTCCCATCTTTCCGCATTGCCTGCATGCTTTGTCCTTGAACCAGCAGTCCCTCTGGTCATGGGTGGATCTGCCGCAGCGATAACATCTCTCGAAACCCTGTGGCATTTCATGGGTGCCGAAGTCCTGTGGCTTTTGCTGTATCTCTGCAGCTCCTCTTGCTGCTGCTTCGTATGATACAGCCATACTGAAAGCTTTGTCCAGTGGTAAATCTTTCTCAGAAAGTAGCCTTTTCTGTGTCCCTTCACTTAGGAGACCGCAGACGAATTTGTCTCGAAGAGAATCTGCCAGTCCTGCTCCGAATTGGCAGTGCTTTGACAGCTTCCTTAATTCGGTGAGGTAATCAGCGTTACTTTCATTCTTGTGCTGATTCCTCCTGAAGAATTTGAATCGTTCCGCTATCAGCAGCGGTGTTGGGTTTAAGTGCTCCTGTAGGGTATCAACAATTTCCTTAAAATTCTTGTCCATCGGTTTGGCTGGAGTGATTAAGTTTCATAACAACCCGTATGTCTTTGTGCCCATTAGATTTAGAAGTATCGATGCCTTTTTATCATCCTCTATTTCATTCGCTGTGCAATATACCTCCACTCTTTCCACATATGTGGTCCAATCCTCTGCATCACTATCGAAAGCAGTAATATTGCCAGCTTAGGCATCCTGAAAAAAAATGGCGCCTCCCGCGCTTTCCTTTCTTCCCTGCCGAGAAAAAAAATGGCACCTCCCACGCTTTCCCGCCACTGTTGCTGCGGACAACGCTGTTTTCCGCGGTTTTTATTCATACAGATATTTTTAATAGTCGGAGACTCGTTCCCGCCGGACTCTCTGGGACTTTTCCCTCCCTCTGCTTGGCCCGAACGCCGACCTGCTTTGCAGCGCTGGCCGTCTCCCGATTGCTCCACCCTTCGTCTCTGTTTGCCTGCGCCTTTGCTGCTCGGCCCCGCTGCAGAGCCAGCCGATCGAGCCCCAGCCCGCCGCCCAGGAAGGATTATTGCAGTACCTGCCACCAGCCCGGCTAGCTGGTGAAACCACTGTTTTTTCTTCTTTTTTTTTTCTTCGACCTTCGTCTGAGGAATCGATCTTCTTGAGGTGCTGCCGAATTGCAGGTAAGTCCGTTTCCAATTCGTCGCCACTGTTGTATCCGTGTGTTAATGGAGACACGGAATGCAGGAGTTGGTTTAACAGTGTTTACTGGACAAAGTCTGGAGGTGAACTAAAAGATACAAGACACTATACAGGCTTATATAGCCCGAGTGGCCACTACCGGCATTACAGTACACAGGGGCTCTTAAAGGCACATACACCACATCGCCCAATCTTCGACTTCATTGTCGAACGCTGTGACCCTGCCACTCTTCTGCATTCCTGGGTGTGGTTAGACTGGCTAAAAATGGTATCTCCCGTGCTCTCCCTTCTTCTCCGCTGGCTCAAAATGGCGTCTCCCGCGCTTCCCTTTCTTCTCCGCTGCGGCCCAATGGTGTCTCCCGTGCTTTCTTTTCTTCCCCCGCGGACGCTGCTCAGCCCTTGAAACCGGCCTCGCTCTGCGCGTTTGCCTGCGCGCTTCTCTCGTTGACGCCGCTCGGTCTTCAACCCCGGCTGCGCCCTGCGCGCTTTACCCTCTCTCTTACCCGTCGACGCTGCTCGGCCTTTTTCTGTGCCGTCGGTCGGCTCCCGCCGCCGCTGTCCGGGAAGGGTCTGCGCCGTACCTGCTGCCAGCCCGCTGTGCTGGATCGTCACAACTGGAGAACCAAGCCCAGCTCTCTACAGCCTCCTCTGCGATGCTCTAGTCCTCCCTGGATGGTCGACGCCCGCACTGGTGGAATCGGCCTCCTTCAGAGTTGCAGGTAGGTTCGAAACGAGTTGTCGCCAATGTTGAATCCGTGAATCTTTAGGTAGTGGTCCTTCAAATAATCGACAGAGACTGCAGAGGAACAATCAACAGGTGTTTACTGGATGAGGGTTGCTCTAAAAACGAAACAGTACAGATCCCTACTCAGGGTTATATACAGGTGTGGTCACTGCCGGTACTACAGTATACAGGAGTTGTAAAAAGTAGTTCTCCCCTTAAAGGTACATACATTACATTATTCAATGGTGGAGCAGGCTCAAAGGGCCAAATGGCTGACTCCTGCCCCTATTCTTATGAAGTTACGTCAGCGGAGGGTGAGCAGATCTGAGGGGATTCCCGGGATGGTGTGAGGGAGGTGGAAGATCACATCCTAAGCATGTGGGGTAGGAGCTTCATGCTCTGTGTGGGACACCAGGGCTATATTCTTGACCAGATATGACCAAAAAAAAGTTAGAAATCTTTAAATTTGAATTTCTTAAAAATGATTCCAACATGGAGATTTAGTGCCAAAATAATTTGCTACCAAGATTGGTTATGACCAGTAAAAAATCAAACTTGACAAAACTTTCTGTTTTTCTCTTTTACAATAAAACATGGTAACATAAAACTTTACATCAGAGAAAGAGGCCATTTGGCCCGTCGCATGCATCTGTGTTAGCTCTCTCAAACAACTATCCAATTAGTACCATTTCCCTGTCCTTTCCCCATGGTGGAAGCAAATAGCATTAATTCATTCAAATGAAAATTAAATAGATTTTGCAGAAAATAATATTTTGGGATCCAGTATATGAGTAATTTGAGACATGGCGTGTGGTGAGTGCAGCAGGCTCAGGATGAACAGGTGACTTTAGACCCTTGGTTCCCACCAACCTCCTGCTCACCCACCTGATGCTGCACAGGGCAGAAGGCGCCAGTGCATGGATGCACGTCGCTGCAGGAGATATCCCGCTCTCAGGGTTTACAGAGGATGAGCTACCTTAGCATGACTGAGCAGCAGTGCCAAAGAAGGCTGAGACTTTCGTGAGAGGTTGTTGGAGACATCTGCGCACTGCTGCACCAACACCTGGAGCCCAGAGGAACGGGTGGACACCCCTTACCAGTGGCTGTCAAAGTCACCACCGCACTCAACTTTTTTGCCTCAGGCTCCTTCCAGGGATCATCAGCAGACATGAGCGGCATCTCCCAGTCGGCCATGCACAGTTGCATCATGCAGGTTATCGATGCCCTTTTCGCAAAGGCGCACAATTACATCCACTTCTCAAGGGATCAAGCAAGTGTAACCGCGTGTTCAGTTGGCTTTGCAAATATGGCAGGCTTGCCAATGGTGCAGGGCATCATAGACTGTACACATGTGGCCCTTAGGGCACCCCATCACAAACCAATTATCTTTGTCAACCGCAAGGGCTTCCACTCCCTGGTACAGCTGGTGTGTAACCACAAGAAGGAGATTTTGCATGTTTGTGCCAAGTTCTGTGGTAGTTACCATGACTCGTTCATCCTGTGGAACTCTAGTGATTCTCCGCTCTTCAATCCGCCAAACCAACTTAACGGATGGCTCCTTGGTGACAAGGGCTACTCCCTGAAGAAGTGGCTAATGACACCAATCAGGAGGCCAGCTAACGAGGCTGAGGAGTGCTACCATGCCAGCCACATTTTGACCAGGTCCATCATCGAGCAAACCATTGGCTTGCTGAAGATGTGATTCCGATGCCTTGACAGATCAGGTGGAGCCCTGCAGTATTCAGCAGCCAGGGTCTCCAACATGGCAAAACATGGCACAACGTCGTGGCTTGCAGCTTCCGGATGAGCAAGTGGCTCAGTTCATAGCCTCCTCAGATGAGGAGGAAGAGGAGGAGGAGGACCGAGCAGCGGCGTATCTACCAGCAGCAGCGGCAGCACGTGAGCACATGGCTGCCCATGATGCAAGGGATGCACTCATCCTGGCCAGATTTGCATTGGTTGCCCATTGTGGCACATGTGCTTGGCTCCTTCTTAACACATGATAGACAATGGACATGACTCTCCGGCCTCCTTTCACTCTGGCCACCAACCTGACCACGCAAGTGTCGCGGAGGCCGCAATGTGCAGCTGCCTAAGGCAAAATAACAGATGCCATCACGCCAACAGTTTGCCATCACCTCATTTTTATACATTCAAACAGGGATGGCATTTCATCAATAAACAGAAACAATCACCCAAGTGCCTACCCCTGTGACTAATGGTGCTTTATTTTACTCTTACGCATGCTCCTACATGGTGTTCCCCCTGTGGCTTCAGCAGAAGTTGAGGCCCCTTGCTCACTTTCATGCTGCTCCTGCTTTGACACCTTTGGTGGGTGTCCTCTGGGTTTCCGAGCCTGTGAGGGCTCGCCAAACGTCTGCTCGTCCTGCGGCAGTGCAGGGGCTGATTCACCCATCTCAGTTGGGTGCGGACTCTGGTGGGGCTCTGACTGAGGGCTACGCAGTGGCATGGAAGTGTGAGCGCTTGGAGAGGAGCCCCCACTTCCTTGTTCTCTGCCACCAACTTCCCTCTCATGGGTCAGGTCCACCTCAGCACATTCAAGTGACTTGAGAGCACCTTGCTGCACATCAGGGGGGCAATGGGGACCCGTATCTGCACTGGCTGTCCTACTCAAAAGGACTTCCATGAAGCTCTGGTTTCTCTGCCCGATAGCTGCCATCGCTCCTCCAGAGATGTCAGTCTATTCTGAACATTCACCATGTTTTCCTGACTCTGGCGACTTCTTTCCTCCATGGCTGTAGCCAGCCTTTCCACGGAGGTTGCCATCCTTTCCGTGGTGGTGCGTTCATGCGCCATTGCCTCCACAAAGGCACTGCTCATGTTAGAGTTGGACTCCTCCATCCTCTCCACGCTCGCAGTGACCCTGGAGACAAGACCTGTCAGAGACTCCTGCACCTGCTCCTGGAGTTCCAGCACCATTCTCCTTCTGGATGGACCCAGAGGCACAGTGTCCACATACAGCGGAGCAGAGCTAGGAGAGTCCTGTGACCTCCGACAAGGACTCTCCACTGCTGTCCCTGTCTCCACCACCTGCTGATGCTCACCTGTGAGCTGTGATACACATGATGACAGCACTACTCTATGTCCTGAAGATCCCAGCGTATCTGCGCTGGTGCTGGGTGCGCTTACATCTGCTGACACTGCTTCCTCAGAGGTTGCAGGTTCCTCTGAGGAGTCTTGCGGCTCAGCCTCTTCCTCATCGACAGTGGGGTGGGGCTCTGTGAATGGTCCTGTGGGGTACTAAAGACATGGGTTAGACATTTGACGGAAGTTTGGCATGCACATGCAATAGTGCAGATGATCAAGTGGCATTCTAATAATGTACACCAGCAGCCATTTCAGTCACTCAAGCAGTGTAAATGAGAGAGACGCAAAACTATTCTGTCACCAGCTTGGTATGCATCGCCCGTCTGTCCGTCCCCCACTTCCACCTCCACCTCTGCGTCGGCGATGTCCAGGGCCGCCTCTTCAGCCTGGGTGAGAAGGGCGAGGGAAGGTGGCCCTCCTCCTGTCTTCACCCTTTCCCGTCTATTGTGGGCTCTCTTTTGCTGCAGTGAGGGAGACAAGTGGAGTTGGAGTGAGAATGATGGAGTGAGTGTAGAGTCCAGAGCATAGATGCTTAGAAGGAGACAAAGCTGGAGTGAGGTTTCATGTCCAAGGGCCCTCCCTGTGCGTTGTTAGTCGTTGTCATTGCATAACATTGAAAGGGAGTGTGAGGGCAACATAATCGAATAGTGAAGTGATTGAGTTCATAGAGTGAGAGGGATGGTGAAGGGTGCAAGGGTTGTAAGGGTAAAGTGGGGTGTGTAGGAGGAGGTTGACAATGCAGAGTGCTGGTGATGAGAGGAGAAGGGGAGCAGAAGGAGGGTCATGCTGATGGTATACTCACTTTGTACAGCAGGGCGGGTCTACAGAGCAGCAGTGATACCCGCCCTGCTGTATGCCTCAGAGACATGGGCCATGTACAGCAGGCACCTCAAAGCACTGGAGAGGTACCACCAATGCTGCCTTCGCAAGATCCTGCAAATCCATTGGCAGGATAGGCACACCAACGCCTGTGTTCTTGCTCAGGCCAACATCCCCAGCATCGAAGCTTTGACCACGCTCAATCAGCTCCGATGGACGGGTCACATTGTCCGCATGCCCGATATGAGACTCCCAAAACACGCGCTCTACTTGAAGCTCCGGCACGGCAAGAGAGCCCCAGGTGGGCAGAGGAAACACTTCAAGGACACCCTCAAAGCCTCCTTGAAAAAGTGTAACATCCCCACCGACACCTGGGAATCCCTGGCCCAAGACCGCACAAAGTGGAGGAGAAGCATCCGGGAAGGAGCCGAACACCTCGAGTCTCTTCGCCGGGAGCAAGCGGAAGCCAAGCGCAAGGAGCGCAAGGAGCGCACGTCAACCCAAGCACCCCACCTACCTGCCCCTTCAACCACTGTCTGCCTCACCTGTGACAGAGACTGTAGGTCCCGCATTGGACTTATCAGTCACCTGCGAACTCATTTTTAATGTGGAAGCAAGTCATCCTCGGTTCTGAGGGACTGCCTAAGAAGATACTCACTTTGCCTGATCTTACAAGGTCATTGAACCTTTTACGGCACTGCAGCCATGTTCTGCTGCACACAGATCTGGAGGTTATATCCCTTGCCAGCTGGACCCACACAGCCTTGGTTTCTTTGGGAGGCCTCTTCCTCCCATGAGTGGAAGAGTACCTCCCTGCTAGCTCTTGCCCCCTCGGGGAGGCCCTTGCCTTGGAGCTGGTCATTCTTCAAGGAGATAAAAGTTTGGAGGTGGTGCAGCATCGACCAAAAACCAGTGGAATGAGCCAAGGCAGCAAGCAGCCCTTAAGTGAAGCTGGATAAGTGACATCAGCAGAGGTGAGTTTCAGTCCCAAAAGACTAATTGGCCCAGGGGAACCCACACCTCTGAAATTAACTGGCCAATTAGGGGAAAATAGCAAATATTTCCCACCTGACAGCGGAGGCGAGTTTGGAACCCACCCAAACCGAAACCCGCCGCCAATGGGAAAATCGCGCCCAAAGATTGAGATTGATTGCTGTGATTGGTCAATAACTCCATTATTGTTGTACCATGTGACTACCAGGCTGGGAGACGTTGAACGAGATGGACTTTGGTCTTTCCTCCTCCAGCAATTCCTATGTTACTAAAGCGAGGAGCCCACAGGCTATTTTTGTACAGCTGTATCAATTTACTGTCCCACTTTTAAAGATTTATGTATCTAAATCCCTAAGTTTCTCTGATCCTCTACTCCTTTACCATTTGATGTATATTTCCGCTCGGTATTCTTCCCCCCACAGTGTGCCACCTCACATTTCTCTGCATTAAATTTAATTTGACTTCTATTTGTTCAATCTACTAATCAATTCAATTCAATTCAATTCAAATGCTTTATTGGCATGAAAGTGCCTATGCATCTTACCACATTCCCTTTAATACAACGACCCTGAAAACCCATGGACGTTCCTGGGACTCAGATGCGCCAGATTCCGACCTTCGGCGTAAGTTTCTGGGATGGCCCTTGATGGGAAGTCTCCAACTGCTTCTACATGGCTATGTGGGGGGTGCGGGGGCTCCCTGAGTCTGGAGTTCCCTCCGCCTGGCCCTCAGTCAGCAACCATTGCAATTCTCAACAGGCCTTCCGCTGTTGTGTATTTATTTTATATGATATATATCTAAGTTTCTCCATTACCCTTTCAAATAATCGCCCTGCTGCTGTGACCGACTTGCCCCCTGCAACACTAATCCCCAACCTTGAGCATCGAGTGCTAAGGGCTGAGGAAGGATACGTCTGTGGACATCAGGTCAGGACAGATCAGGTGTCATTGCAATGCCCCACATGGTCAAATAGTCTGCCAACACTGGCTGGGCCCACGCATGTAGAACAGTGACCTGACCGGAATCACTGCCCCAGCAAGTGTCAGTGCCCTCAGGAGAAGGAGGGAGGGACGCTGGGGGAGAAATTGTCCCTGTGATGTGCATGCGTGCAGCAGTGGCGTTAGTGTGCGTGTGGGTCCCAATCTGAGGGACCCCTCCCTCTTTACCAGAGTTAGTTTGTATCGCTGGAACTTTAGAATTTCAGAGTCACCGTCGTCATGGCATCATTCTTTGATGTCACCAATAAGCCTGATTCTTACTGAAAACATAAGATATTATGACATCAATCAGCTTAAACTTCAACTGTAACAACACCCCTTATTTCTTACTTGATGAAGGGGATCTAAGTGACCATGAAAGCCGGTGCTTTTTAACGCTTATGCTGTTTCAATCACACGCTACTTACATTGTCGATTCCCGTTTCTTTGAGACAGGCCTTCCTCAGAGGGGCTGCAGGCTGGAGGTAAGGCTTCAATTCAACCTTTTGTCATTTAAGGCATTGGCCCCTGCAGTGGGGATACGATTCCAAACAGTCGTATGTTCTGACTTTTAAGAACAGGCCTTTCACGTGACAGCAGGTGCTTGGAACTCCCTTTGGCCATGGGTCTCATTCCATAAAAATAATATGCCCGGAATTCCAGTGCAAGATCTAACTGCTCTGAGAAGTTAATCTGTCTCTCTGTCTTTGCCATGACCTATTTACTTAAAACTCTGTGTGCAGCATGTTACCCGTACAGAATGCTTATCATTAAGCTCTCAGCCTGCTGAAATTTATTAACGTCCACAACAAACGCACGTAGTTTCTCAATGCATTTATTTAATTGCCAGAAAATTGGCACGGTAGTACCAGATTGTTACCATACGTAGGACTTAGCTTACTGAGGGAGTGCTGGACTGTCGGAGGTGCCGTCTTTTGGATGAGACGTTAAATCGAGGCCCCGTCTGCTCTCTCAGGTGGACATAAAAAAAACCACGGCACTATTTTAAAGAAGAGCAGGGTAGTTCTCCCTGGTGACCTGGCCAATATTTATCCCTTACCCAATATCACTAAAACAGATTATCTGGTCATTATCACATTGCTGTTTGTAGGATCTTGCTGTGCATAAATTGTCTGCTGCGTTTCCTACATTACAACAGTGACTACACATCAAAGGTACTTCATTGGCTGTAAAGCGCTTTGGGATGTCCCGAGGATGTGGGAGGTGCTGGAGAAAAGTTCTTCCCTATTGCAGTTCTGTGAGACATAGGCCTACAGATTGGGCCATGCAGCACCTGTTTTGATGGGCATGCTCAGGAAGCATCTGTCATTTCTGACTAAATTAGTCACCAAATTCCTCTACTTCCTCAGAGGCATTAACCTGTTTAAATTAGATGGGTTACCGCTCATTAAACCAGCGCAGAGAGGAATATGGAATTAATCTTTTCGTATGATGATGGTATGTCAAATGATAACATTGTTGGCTGTGCTGTCTACACTTGTATTTCACTATGTGATATTCCCTTCCCGCCATCGTCACACCCTCTCCTTTCTGATAGGCTGAAGAACATTTCCAGATTGCCTCACTGGCATAATTTGCTCTCAGATAGACTGTTTCTCATCTTCAAACCACTGACTAGTCTTAGCCAGCTTTACAAGTTCTAGGACAGTCCAGTTACCAACCTGCTGACCCAGCCAGCTCTCTGCTCTCAGGCAGGCTGCTCGTCATCTTCTATTTGATTGACAGATGGGAACAGGGTCATAGAGTCATAGAGTCATAGGCCTAGAAATTCAGTATAGCCACTTTTGGGGCGGTAAAGTCGGGCGGCCGCTAAAGTTTGCGCCCGGCGCAAAGTCGAGCCCCCTTCGCCGATATTCAGTTGCATCGCCCTAAGAGGTTGCTGCTGCGCTAAAACAGGCGATGCAGGACTATCATTAGGCGCTAAGCCGGCAGGCCGGGGCGCTAACACCGGAAGTTGGGCGCAGGGCAGGTGCAGCGAGCTGCTGATTGCCGGCAGACACGAGCTCTTAAAGGGGGAGGGTGGATTTGTTTTTTTGACAGGCCGAGACTAGTGTATTTGTGTTTCTGGGGAGGGCTTCTCTCCATCACCACCTCCTCCTCCTCCTCCTCCCCCTCCTCCTCCTCCCAAAGAAGGAGTGTTGCAAAACGGCTGCCTTTTCTACTGCAGGAGTGCCCTTTAATTTGCGCTCCCCGCGGCCCGCCTCGGCTGTGTACCGTTCCACTTCACAGTCGTTCGGGCCGCCCGGCGCACAATGGGGCGGCGCGAGTGAAGTTCCGGTTCCGGGCGCACAAAGGGCGTTGCACGACGAAATGACGTCATGATCTGCGCGCGCAGATGAGCGCGCGCAATGACTTTGCGCCGGCGCTAAATGTCTACTGAAGTTGGGGCGAGGTGCAGATCGCGCTGCGCCCGGGCGCTAAGCGCCTAGCGCTCGAGATCTACTCCTCCTAAGGCGCTAACGGCTGGCGCAGCCAACTGAATTTCTAGGCCATAGAGTTATACAGCACAGAAAGAGGCCCTTCGGCCCATCGTGTCCGTGCTGGCCACCAAGCCCTGTCTATTCTAATCCCATTTTCCAACACTTGGTCCGTAGCCTTGTATGCTATGGCGTTTCAAGTGCTCATCTAAATGCTTCTTGAATGTTGTGAGAGTTCCTACCTCTACCACCCTTTCAGGCAGTGAGTTCCAGATTCCAACCACCCTCTGGGTGAAAAAGTTTTTCCTCAAATCCCTTCTAAACCTCCTGCCCCTTACCTTGAAACTATGCCCCCTTGTTATTGGCCCCTCTACTAAGAGGAAAAGTTCCTTTCTATCTACCCTATCTATGCCCCATATAATTTTGTACACCTCAATCAGGTCCCCCCTCAGCCTTCTCTGCTCTAAGGAAAACAACCCCAGCCTGTCCAATCTCTCTTCATAGCTGAAGCGCTCCAGCCCAGGTAACATCCTGGTAAATCTCCTCTGCACCCTCTCCAATGCAATCACATCCCTCCTATAGTGTGGTGACCAAAACTGCACAAAGTATTCCAGCTGTGGCCTAACTAGCATTTTGTACAGTTCCATCATAACCTCCCTGATCTTATATTCTATGCCTCGGCTAATGAAGGCAAGTATCCCATATGCCTTTTTAACCACCTTATCTACCTGTCCTGCTGCCTTCAGGGATCTATGCACGCCAAGGTCGCTCTGAGCCTGTCCTTCCTAGGATCCTACCATTCATTGTGTATTCCCTTGCCTTGTAGTCCTTCCAAAATGCATCACCTCACACTTTTCAAGGTTAAATTCCATTTGCCACTGTTCTGCCCATCTGACCAACCCATCTATATCGTCCTGTAGCCTGAGGCTTCCCTCCTCGCTATTTACCACTCTACCAATTTTTGTGTCATCTGTGAAATTACTGATCATATCATCTACATTCATATCTAAATCTACAAACAGCAAGGGACCCAGCACTGATCCCTGCGGTACACCACTGGACACAGGCTTCCAGTCACAAAAACAACCTTCGACCATCACCCTCTGCCGCCTGCCACTAAGCCAATTTTGGATCCAATGTGCCAAATTGCCCTGGATCCCATGGGCTCTTACCTTCTTGACCAGTCTCCCATGCAGGATTTTGTCAAAAGCCTTACTGAAACATAGAAACATAGAAGATAGGAGCAAGAGTAGGCCATTAGGCCCCTCAAGCCCGCTCCGCCATTTAATGAGATCATGGCTGATCATCCAAATTCAGTACCCTGTCCCTGCTTTCTCCTTATATCCCTTGATCCCTTTAGCCTCAAGAAATATATCCAACTCCTTCTTGAATATATTTAATGAATTGGCCTCAACTGCCCTGTATGACAGAGAATTCCACAGGTTCACCACTCTCTGGGTGAAGAAATTCCTCCTCATCACAGTCCTAAATGGCTTACCCCTTATCCTTAGACTGTGACCCCTGGTTCTGGACTCCCCCGCCATCGGAAACATCCTTCCTCCATCTAGTCTGTCTAGTCCTGTTAGAATTTTATAAATTTCAATGAGATCCTCTCTCATTCTTCTAAACTCTAGCGAATATAAGCCTAATCGATCCAATCTCTCCTCATACGTCATTCCTGCCATCCCAGGTATCAGTCTGGTGAATCTTCGCTGCACTCTCTCCATGGCAAGAACATCCTTCCTCAGATAAGGTGACCAAAACTGCACACAATACTCAAGGTGTGGTCTCACCAAGGCTCTGTACAACTGCAGCAAGACTTCCTTGCTCCTGTACTCAAATCCTCTCGCTATGAAGGCCAACATACCATTTGCCTTCTTAACCGCCTGCTGCACCTGCATGCTTCCTTCAGTGACTGGTGCACAAGGACACCCAGGACTCGTTGCACTTCCCTTTTTCCCAATCTATTGCCGTTCAGATAATAATCTGTCTTCCTGTTTTTGCCACCGAAGTGGATAACCTCGCATTTATCCACATTATACTGCATCTGCCATGCATCTGCCCAATCACCCAACCTGTCCAAATCATACTGGAGTTTCTCTGCATCCTCCTCACAGCACACATGCCCACCCAGCTTTGTGTTGTCTGCAAACTTGGAGATATTACATCTAGTTCCCTCGTCTAGATCATTTATATATATTGTGAATAGCTGGGGTCCTAGCACCAATCCCTGCGGTACCCCACTAGTCACTGCCTGCCACTCGGAAAAAGACCTGTTTATTCCAATTCTTTGCTTCCTGTCTGCCAACCAGTTCTCTATCCAAGACAGTACATTACCCCCAATCCCATGTGCTTTAACTTTACAGGCTAATCTCTTATGCGGAACCTTATCAAAAGCCTTCTGAAAGTTCAAATACACCATATCCACTGGTTCTCCCTTATCTATTCTACAAGTTACATCCTCAAAAAATTCCAGTAGATTAGTCAAGCATGATTTACCTTTTGTAAATCCATGTTGACTTTGTCCAATCCCGTCACTGTTTTCCAAGTGCACTGCTATTACATCTTTTATAATGGACTCTAGCATTTTCCCCACTACCGATGTCAGGCTTACCGGTCTATAATTCCAAGTTTTCTCTCTACCACCCATTTTAAATAGTGGGGTTACATTAGCTATCCTCCAATCCATGGGAACTGTTCCCGAGTCTATAGAATTTTGGAAGATGACCAGCAATGCATCTACTATTTCTAGGGCCACTTCCTTAAGTACCCTAGGATGCAGATTATCAGGCCCTGGGGATTTATTGGCCTTCAATCCCATCAATTTCCCTAACACCATTTCCCTACAAATACTGATTTCATTCAATTCCTCCCTCTCATTAGACCCTATGTTCCCCGACATCTCAAGGAGGTTATTTGTGTCCTCCTTTGTGAAGGCAGAACCAAAGTATGTATTTAATTGGCCTGCCATTTCTTTGTTCCCCATTATAAATTCCCCTGATTCTGACTGCAAGGGAACTATGCTTGACTTCACCAATCTTTTTCTCTTCACATATCTATAGAAGCTTTTACAGTCAGTTTTTATGTTCCCTGCAAGCTTACTCTCATAATCTATTTTCCCCCTCTTAATTAATCCTTTTGTCCTCCTTTGCTGAATCCTAAACTGCTCCCAATCCTCAGGTTTGCTGCTTTTTCTGGCCAAATTATGTGTCCTCTCCTTGGATCTTATGCTATCCCTAATTTCCCTTGTTAGCCACGGTTGAGTCACCATTTTTGTTTTATTTTTATGCCAAACAGCGATGAACATATTCTGTAGTTCATCCATGCGATCGTTAAATGTTTTGCCCTTTAAGTTCAACCCTTTAAGTAACGTTCCCCAATCCATCCTAG
This sequence comes from Somniosus microcephalus, assembly GCF_052327205.1. Lineage (NCBI taxonomy): Eukaryota > Metazoa > Chordata > Chondrichthyes > Squaliformes > Somniosidae > Somniosus > Somniosus microcephalus. The sequence goes on along the minus strand of NC_141011.1, from coordinate 907,080 downwards.
CTAACTCGTGCCTCATACCATCGTAGTTTCCTTTATTTAAATTCAGGACCCTAGTCTCTGAGTCAACTACTTCACTCTCCTCCCCAAAGGGCCTTGCACAACAAGATTGCTAATTAATCCTTTCTCATTACATATTACCCAGTCTAAGATGGCCCGATCTCTAGTTGTTTACTCGACATATTGGTCCAGGAAACCATCCCGTATACACTCTAGGAATTCCTCCTCCACAGTATTGTTACTAATTTGGTTAGCCCAATCTATATGTAGATTAAAGTCACCCATGATAACTGCTGTGCCCTTATTGCATACGCCTCTAATTTCCCATTTAATGCCATCCCCAACATCAGCATTACTGTTTGGAGGTCTGTATACAACTCCCACTATCATTTTCAGCCCCTTGGTATTTCTTAGCTCTGCCCATACGGATTCCACATCATCAGAGCTAATATCCTTCCTTTCAATTGTGTTAATCCCCTCTTTACCCAGCAATGCTACCCCACCTCCCTTTCTTTTTTGCCTATCTTTCCTGAATATTGAATACCCCTGGATGTTGAGTTCCCAGCCTTGGCCACCCTGGAGCCATGTTTCTGTAATCCCAATCAAATCATATTTGTTTACCTCTATTTGCGCAGCTAATTCATCCACCTTGTTCCGAATGCTCCTTGCATTAAGACACAAAGCCTTCAGGCTTGTTTTTTTAATGCTCTCAGACCTATATGAATTATTATTTACTGTGACCATGTTTGATTTAAACCGTTGAGTTCTTTGGCTTCTAATTTTGTTTTTCTCCTTCCTGTCTTTTGCTTTTTTCCTTGTTTCCCTTTCCTCTGTCTCCCTGCTCAGGTTCCCAACCCCCTGCCACTTTAGTTTAAACCCTCCCCAACAGCACTAGCAAACACTCCCCCTAGGACATCGGTCCCGGCCCTGCACAGGTGCAAACCGTCCCGTTTGTACTGGTCCCACCTCTCCCAGAATCGGTTCCAATATCCAAGGAATTTGAATCCCTCCGCCTTGCATCATTCCTCTAGCCACGTATTCATTTGAAATATCCTCCTATTTCTACTCTGACTAGCACGTGGCACTGGTAGCAATCCAGAGATTACTATATTTGAGGTCCTATTTTTTAATTTACCTCCTAACTCCCTATATTCTGCTTTTAGGACCTCATCCCGTTTTTTACCCATATCGTTGGTGCCTATATGCACCACGACAACTGGCTGTTCGCCCTCCCTCTCCAAAATGCCGCTCTCTGCTCCTCCCGACACTGGCCTCTGAAGTCCATGTAGACTACATCAACTGCACTACCCTTATCCACACACCTAGTCACCCCCTCGAAAAATTCAATCAAATTGGTTGGACATGATCTCCCCCTGACAAAGCTATGCTGACTATCCTTGATTAATCCTTGCCTCTCCAAGTGGAGACTAATTCTGTCCCTCAGAATTTTTTCCAATAATTTCCCTACCACTGATGTTAGGCTCACTGGCCTGTAATTCCCTGGTTTATCCCTACTACCCTTCTTGAATAATGGTACTACGTTAGCTGTCCTCCAGTCCTCTGGCACCTCCCCTGTGGCCAGAGAGGTTCTGAAAATTTGTGTCAGAGCTCCTGCAATCTCCTCCCTTGCCTCACACAGCAGCCTGGGATACATCTCGTCTGGGCCTGGGGATTTATCCACTTTTAAACCCGCTGAAACTGCTCGTACCTCCTCCCTCTCAATACTAATTTGTTCAAGTATATCACAATCCCCCTGCCTGATTTCTATGCCTGCATCGTCCTTCTCCACAGTGAACACAGATGCAAAATATTCATTTAAAACCTCACCTACATCTTCCGGCTCTACACACAGATTGCCACTTTGGTCGCTAATTGGCCCTACTCGTTCCCTGGTTATCCTCTTGTCCTTAATATACTTATAAAACACCTTGGGATTTTCCTTTATTTTGCCCCTCAGTGTTTTTTCATGCCTCCTCTTCGCTCTCCTAATTTCTTTTTTAAGTACCCCCTGCACTTTCTATACTCCTCTAGGGCTTCCACTGTTTTTGTCCTTTGTATCTGCCAAAAGCCTCCCTTCTATTCCTAATCCATTCTCGTATATCCCTTGACATCCAGGGTTCCCTGGGCTTGTTGGTCCCACCCTTGACCTTTACGGGAACATGTTGGCGTTGTACTCTCTCTATTTCTTTTCTGAAAGACTCCCACTGCTCTGATGTGGATTTTCCTACAAGTAGCTGATCCCAAGTCCACTTTGGCCAGATCCTGCCTTATCATATCAAAATCGGCCTTCCCCCAATTTAGAACCTTTATTTCTGGTCCATCTTTGTCCTTTTCCATGACTACCTTAAATCTCACCGAATTATAGTCACTGTCACCAAAATGCTCTCCTACTAACACTTCTACCACTTGCCCAGCTACATTCCCTAGAATTAGGTCTAGTACTGCCCCCTCTCTTGTAGGACTTTCTACATGCTGGCTCAAAAAGCTCTCCTGGATGCACTTTAAGAGTTCTGCACCCTCTAAGCCTTTCACACTCTGACTATCCCAGTTAATATTGGGGAAGTTGAAATCCCCTACTATTATTACCCTATTATTACTTCTCTGAAATTTGCCTACATATCTGTTCCTCTATCTCCCCCTGACTGTTTGGGGGCCTATAGTACACTCCCAGCAAAGTGCTTGCCCCTTTTTGTTTTTAAGTTCTACCCATATGGCCTCATTAGAGGAACCTGCCAAGATATCATCCCTCCTTACTGCAGTAATTGAGCCCTTGATTAATATTGCGACACCCCCTCCTCTTTTACACCCCCCTCTGTCTCGCCTGAAGATTCTATACCCCGGAATATTGAGCTGCCAGTCCTGCCCCTCCCTCAACCATGTCTCTGTGATAGCAACAATATCATACTCTCATGTGTTCATCGACACCTTCAATTCATCTGCCTTACTCGCAAGACTCCTTGCATTAAAATAAATGCCATCCAGCCTTGCCATACTCTCTTGTGCCATTACATATTTGCTTTGCCTTCCAGACTGACTTGTTTTTTCCTCTATATTTGGCTGTGCATCACCCCCTACTACAGCTCCACTCTGTATCCCATCCCCCTGCCAAGTTAGTTTAAACCCCCCCCCAACAGTACTAGCAAACCTTCCCACAAGGATGTTGGTCCCGTTCCGGTTCAGGTGCAACCTGTCCGACTTGTACAAGTCCCGCCTTCCCCAGAAGCAGACCCAGTGATCCAGGAAACTAAAGCCCTCCCTCCTGCACCAACTCTTTAGCCACGCATTCATCTGCTCTATCCTCCTATTCCTATACTCACTGGCACGTGGCACTGGGAATAATCCAGAGATCACAACCTTTGAAGTCCTGCTTTTTAATCTGCTACCTAGCTCCCTAAATTCTTGTTGCAGGACCTCATCCCTCTTTCTACCCATGTCGTTGGTACCAATGTGAACCACGACCTCTGACTGTTCGCCCTCCCCCTTCAGAATGCCCTGCAGCCGTTCAGTGACATCCTGGACCCTGACACCAGGGAGGCAACATACCATCCTGGAGTCACGTCTGTGGCCGCAGAAACGCCTGTCTGCACCCTTCACTATTGAGCCTCCTACCACTATTGCCCTTCCACTCTTACTCCTCCCTCCTTGTGCAGCTGAGCCACCCACAGTGCCGTGAACTTGGCTCTGGCTGCACCCCCCAGAGGAACCGTCACTTTCACCGTTTTCCAACACCGAAAAATGGTTGTTAAGTGAGGTGCACTCTGGGGCTTTCCTGACTGCCTGCCTGCCCCCCTTCTGACTGGTGGTCACCCATTCCCTCTCTGACTGCACTTTCTTAAGCTGCGGGGTGACCACGTCTAAAAACGTGCTATCCACATAACTCTCAGCCTCGCGGATACACCGCAGTGCCTCCAGCTGACGCTCGAGCTCCGAAAACTGGATCTCAAGTTGGCCAAACCATTGGCACTTACTGCACATGTGGTCATCCTGACTGCAAGAAGTGTCTAGGAATTCCCACATGCTGCAGGCCGTGCAACGCACGGGACTGAGGTCCCCTGTCATACTTTTAATTAAAAAACTCTTACCTTAAATTTAAACTCTCGGATTCTTGGGCCCTGATTTTCGGCTTGTGTGGGAAATGGTCGGGTTTCCCCGAATGTGGGGTTTCTGACACACATAAAAAAGTGTCAGCCAGCTCCACGCAATTTTCCCTCAAGTGGCCAATTAATTCCCAGCATGTGGGAAGCCTTGCTAATTGTCCAAATCGAGTCAGAAATCCCCACAGTATGATGTCATCATTCGTGGTGCTTTCACGGTCCATAGCAAGCACTGCATCCTCTGAAGGCTTCCAAACGAACCATACAGGATGGCAGAGGAGCCTGCAGCAGCTGTGGCCAGTGCCAGACCCCGAGCTGCCTTCAAATTCGACGAGGCTTCACTGCAGGCATTATTGGATGGGGTTAGGGCCCACAGGGAGGTCCTCTTCCCTAGGTCAGGGAGGAAGAGGCCTCCCACTGAGACCAATGCTGCATGGATGCAAGTGTCAGCAGATGCCAACTCGCTGTGAGTCACCAGAAGAACCTTGGCATTACATTTTTAACTCCTTCCTTTACTCCCCCACAGTACCATCCAGAGCCCCCGTCCTCACTGTGGAGGAGGAAGAGGCTGTGCAGCCAGACTCCTCAGAGGAAGCTCCAACCTCTGAGGGCGCAGCGTCAGCAGAAGTAAGCGCACCCAGCACCAGCGCAGACACTCACACCTCGGGGGGACCTTTGGGACATAGAGTAGTGTTGTCACCTGGTATTTCACAGCTCACAAGTGAGCCTCAGCAGATTCTGGAGACAGGGACAGCAGTGGAGAGTCCTCGTCGGAGGGCGCAGGACTCTGCCAGCTCAGCTCAGCTGCGCTGCATGTCGACCCTCTGCCTCTGGGTCCATCCGCAAGAGAAGAGGTGATGGATCTCCATGCACAGATGCAGGAGTCTCTGGCAGGTTTTGTCTCCAGGGTCGCTGCGAGTGTGGAGCGAATGGAGGAGTCCATAGCGACCATGAGCAGAGCCTTTGTGGAGTCATTGGCGCATGAACGCATCACCATGGAAAGGTTGGCAACCTCCATGGAGGAGATAACTCGCCAGGGTACGGAAAACATAGTGAGTACTCATAAGAGAATGACATCTCTTGAGGAGCGTTGGCCATCTGTTGAACAGAGAAATCAGCTCTTCATGGAAGTCCTTCTGAGTAGGACTGCCAGTGCAGAAACGGGTCCCACTGGCCCCCTAAAGTGCAGCAAGGTGCTCTCAAGCCACTTCCAAGCGCTGGCCCCTTCTGGCCTGTGCAGCTTCAGGTGAGTGAGCAGCAGCCTGGTGTTCCTGTTGCTGATCCTGCTGTTCCTGTTTCTGCTGCCGCCGCCTCTGCTGCTGGAGATCCTCTAATGGCAAGAAGGGAAGGAAAAAAAGGCGTCCCGTGCTTCTCGTAGATGCCGCCGCTGAGGAAGCGCTGAGTGAGGGTGGCGAGAGGGGCTTCCCAGTGTAATGATCAGTAACCTGTCATTCTGGAATGGTACACTAGGTGGTGCTGTATGTACATAAGAGTGGGCTACCCACGATGCACTAGGCTACCCACAAGGCAGCAGTCAAGATGGAGGCCTCTACAGATACTGTACCTAGTCCACATGTGCTCAATAAAGTGTCTAGCAAAAGCTAGCTGTTCTTAATAAAAACGACTAGTTATTAATGAACATAACACCCAGGAGATCGCATTGGAGAAGTGTGTGAGGCTCCAACCTTCCACAGCTGTGCCTAAGCCTTGAAGAAGTAGCCCCAAACCTGCAACAACAAGGTCCTTCAACATACAAGTGCTGTCCCTTTAAATCGCAGCTTCTCCGATTGACCTGCAGCTGACAGCAAGCAAGCCGGCAAGCTTCACGCCAGGTCTCGTCAGCGGGGTTCCCCGCAGGCGTGTTTCACGTGGGGAAAGCCCCAAATTCGCAACGGCCTCGGAAAATCTACTTCAACAAGGTAATAATTGGTCATTAGTGTTCCGACGACCAGTCCCGCCAGCAGCGGCCGGGACTGAATCGGGTCGCGGAGAGACGGCGGTCCGAAAGTCGGACGGGGCAGGGAATCAAGCGGGGGGGTGGGGGGGGTGGTTGCGACCCGCTTTTTCCGCGATTTTCGGCCCCTGGCCACCTGAAAAGCCGCCCGACGGCTGGCAGAAAATCGGGGCCTTGCTCTCCCAAACTACCTTATCTATGAACTACCTTAAAAGAAATAGACTTAAAATTGAAGAAAAATAAGCACTCACCCACTTCTCACCAATCAGCTTCTTCCCCTGCGCCGGCGTCACTTTGGAACACGTATATCTTTTAATCTACACCAAGGTATTGAAATTTAGACGCCCAAGTTTGGAAAAAAAGGGAGAAATAGAGAAATACTCACCAACCAATCACTTACCTGCTTTCTGGTGACATCACGCTTCGATTACTTTTTACTTCTTTACACTCACCGGTCCGAAGTCTCGCTCTCCTGGGAACCTGCTGTGTTCACTGTCGCCGAAGTCTCGCTCTCTCCTGGGATCCCACTGTGTTTACTGTCGCCGAAGTCTCGCTCTCTCCTGGGATCCTGCTGTGTTTACTGCCGCCGAAGTCTCGCTCTCTCTTGGGATCCTGCTGTGTTCACTGCCGCCGAAGTCTCGCTCTCTCCTGGGATCCTGCTGCTGTTCACTGCCGCCGAAGTCTCGCTCTCTCCTGGGCTCCCGCTGCTGTTCACTGCCGCCGAAGTCTCGCTCTCTCCTGGGATCCCGCTGTGTTTACTGTCGCAGAAGTCTCGCTCTCCTGGGATCCCGCTGTGTTTACTGCTGCCGAAGTCTCGCTCTCCTGGGATCCCGCTGTGTTCACTGCCGCCGAAGTCTCGCTCTCTCCTGGGATCCCGCTGTGTTTACTGCCGCCGAAGTCTCGCTCTCTCCTGGGCTCCCGCTGTGTTTACTGCCGCCGAAGTCTCGCTCTCTCCTGGGCTCCCGCTGTGTTTACTGCCGCCGAAGTCTCGCTCTCTCCTGGGATCCCGCTGTGTTTACTGCCGCCGAAGTCTCGCTCTCTCCTGGGATCCCGCTGTGTTTACTGCCGCTGAAGTCTCGCTCTCTCCTGGGCTCCCGCTGTGTTTACTGCCGCCGAAGTCTCGCTCTCTCCTGGGATCCCGCTGCTGTTCACTGCCGCCGAAGTCTCGCTCTCCTGGGATCCCGCTGTGTTTACTGCCGCCGAAGTCTCGCGCTCTCCTGGGATCCCGCTGTGTTTACTGCCGCCGAAGTCTCGCTCTCCTGGGCTCCCGCTGCTGTTCACTGCCGCCGAAGTCTCGCTCTCTCCTGGGATCCCGCTGTGTTTACTGCCGACGAAGTCTCGCTCTCCTGGGATCCCGCTGTGTTTATTGCCGCCGAAGTCTCGCTCTCCTGGGATCCCGCTGTGTTTACTGCCGTGGAGGTCTCGCTCTCCTGGGATCCCGCTGTGTTTACTGTCGCCGAAGTCTCGCTCTCTCCTGGGATCCCGCTGTGTTTACTGCCGACGAAGTCTCGCTCTCCTGGGATCCCGCTGCTGTTTACTACTGACGAAGTCTCGCTCTCCTGGGATCCCGCTGTGTTTACTGTTGCCGAAGTCTCGCTCTCCTGGGATCCCGCTGTGTTTACTGTTGCCGAAGTCTCGCTCTCCTGGGATCCCGCTGCTGTTTACTGCCGACGAAGTCTCGATCTCCTGGGATCCCGCTGCTGTTCACTACTGATGAAGTCTCGCTCTCCTGGGATCCCGCTGTGTTTACTATCGCCGAAGTCTCGCTCTCCTGGGATCCCGCTGGGTGTTTTGGGCCAGATGCCCGTTTCACATCCCATCCGATTTTACTCTCGAATAACTCCAGTGGAGCGTAAAATCGGGCGGGGTGTAAAAAGGGCATCTGACCACTGGGGAGTTGAGTTAAAATCAGGATTACTATCTCAGTCCTGTTCGCCTTCCTCAGTTAGTCCCCTGCTCGCCCAGAGAGTTGACATCTTATCAAGTAAGACTTGAAAAATTGGGGCTGCTTTCATTCGAACAGAGAAGATTATGGGGTACAAAAGAAACACACTGCAGATGCTAAAAATCCCTCATCCACGATACCATTCTAGTAATTACAGACAGACAATGCTGGAAACACTCAGCAGGCCAGGCAGCATCTGTGGAGAGAGAAACAAAGTCAACGTTTCAGCTCGATGACCCTTCATCAGAACTTTCATCAGAATATTATGGGGTAATTTGATGGAGTTGTTTAAAATAATGAAGTGATGGGACACAATAGATAAACGCAGATTGTCTCCAGTGATTGAGGGTCTCGAATGAGGGGCAGAGATATAAGATTAAATGTAAGAGATTTAGGACAGAGAGCCGGAGAATCTCTTTCACACAGAGGGTTGAGAGACAGTGACCATGTTAACATTTAAGAATAGATTTGATAGGCGGTTGATGGAAAGGGGGTTAAAGGGATATGGGAACGGGTGGACACATGGGATTAGGACTCCTGCTTGTGTGGCCCTCCCCAGCCTAGAGGAGCTGAGGCCAATTACAGCACCCCTACTGTCAAGCCACCTCTGTACATCGAAACTCAGGCCTCTTGGACTGCATGGCTGAGTTACACATTGCTTTTACCAAGTTATTAATGTTTTCATCATTAACGAATTAGCATCAGCACTCAAAGCTTGAGCTCCCGCCTTGTTAGGTGTTGGACTTTGTACAGGAATGCAGCCCTACCCTGATTACCTTGCCCAGCTTGATCTCTGTTCTCCTAGACAAGCTATTACCATCTCCAAGTAAATTCCCTAGCTCAAGCAATTCCAGATTACCAGAACAGCTCATTTACCACGCCCACCAATGTCTTGTTCAATTATTCTCAGAGCTGCTAACAAACCTGCATTGAATTATTAAAGAAAAACACTTGGATTTACTGTGAGAGGAAAGAGTTCAACATTCGCATTTCATAGCCTCTGCTTACAGTTTACAGACTGTCTGGAACTAACTGATTTTTTTTATTCGTTTATGGGATGTGGGCGTTGCTGGCAAAGCCAGCATTTATTGCCCATCCCTAGTTGCCCTTGAGAAGGTGGTGCTGAGCCGCTGCCTTGAACCGCTGCTGTCCGATTGTTGCTTACTTGAAAACTTGCTGGGTGGACTGGGAGCTAGTCGTAGGATTATAGACGTTTATGACGCAGAAGGAGGCCATTTGGCCCATCGTGTCTGTGCCGGCTGAAAAAGAGCAATCCCGCCTAATCCCACTTTCCAGCGCTTGGTCCGTATCGCTAAAATTCTCCAGTCCTGGCAACATCCTTGTAATCTTCTTCTCGTGTTTAAACAGCCTGATTTCCAATTGGAAGGGGTTACGCTGAACAAGCAGACTCTTATACCCATCAATTCCACTGTCCCATGACTTGTTGAAATTTCTTGCATTCTGTATTGTCTTCTTCATGAACCTATTTTATTGTGAGTAATTTGGGTTGATGTGCATGAATGAACTCCCATTCTTTGCCAAACTGTCTTAGAACATGGCGTTGATAAATTGCAGCCCATTCACCTTTAAGACTTCCTTCAGTTTTCCGTGGAGAAAACTACTCGTGTTGTTGTGTGGTACACCTCACTGATTGAGCAGCGGTCAGCAATGATGAAGTAGATGCACCCCTACCATAAAGAAATCAGTCCTGACTTCCTGGTATGGCCAATGTGGGTGACCTATCAGTGGTTCTCCTTGTTAGTTTGATCTATATTTTAATAGGAAGAACAATTTGCCACCAGGTGAGCAAGGTCTGATTTATTCTCAGCAAATAAATGACTTCACAGACCTGCTTATTTTTTCATTCAGCCTTGCCCGATGCCTCTCTTGCATCTTTTACATTCCTTTATCTAAGCCTTTGGTTGTACAATCTTACTCCCTTTGTCAACTCTTCCACCTATTGCTGTTAATTCCTTTTCCTACACTCCTGGGTTTCTGGATCAGTAGGGAGCGGGCAGCGGCTCCACGCAAGCAAAGCCACCCCAGAGATCTTGTCGCTGGATGGGGACTCAGTATAACTGGGTCCTCTCCGCCCCTGCCTCAGCTCACCTGCTCCTGAAACCCTCACCCATGCCTTCGTTACCTCTAGACTCGACTATTCCAATGCTCTCCTGCCCAGCCACCTACCCTGCACCCTCCATAAACGTGAGCTCAACCAAAACTCTGCTGCCCATGTCCTAACTTGTACCGAGTCCCGTTCACCCATCGCTCCTGTGCTCGCTGACCTGCATTGGCCCCTGGTCCGGCAATGACTCAATTTTAAAATTCTCATCCTTCTGTTCAAAATCCTCCATGGCCTCGCCCCTCCCCTATCTCTGTAACCTTCTGCAGCCCCACAACCCTCCGAGATCTCTGCGTTCTACCAGTTCTTGTCTCTTGCACACCCCCAATTTTAATGGCTCCACCATTGGCGGCTGTGCCTTCAACTGCCAAAAGGAAAAAGACTTGCATTTCTGTAGCGTCTTTCACAACCACCGGATGTCCCAAACTGCTTTACAGCCAATGAAGTACTGTTTTGAAGTGTAGTCACTGTTGTAATGTGGGAAATACAGCAGCCAATTTGCACACAGCAAGCTCCCACAAACAGCAATGTGATAATGACCAGATAATCTCATTTAGAAGTTGATTGAGGGATTAAATATTGGCCAGGACACTGGGGAAAATTCCCCTACTCTTCTTTGAAATAGTGCCATGGGATCTTTTACATCCCCCCGAGAGAGCAGACAGGGCCTCAATTTAACATCTCATCCCAACAACAACATTCCCTCAGTACCACACTGGAGCATCAATCTAGATTTTTTTTGCACTCAAGTGTCTGGAGTGGAACTTGAACCCACAACCTTCTGACTCAGATGCAAGGGTGCTGCCCACTGGGCCAGAGCTGAGACTGTCCTCCAGGTGAACCTGAATTGCCATCTGCCTGTGCCACAGTCTCCAGTATTCAGAACGAAGCTGTACAGCAGATCTTTCTGAAGCTGTTATCCACTGATCTGTACTAAAAGCCCCAACTTCTCTTTCTTCATATTTTCTTTTACGATGTAGCATCTTAGTGAATCTGAGCTGTACCCTCTCTATTGCCTCAACATCCATCTCATAGGGTATAGCCCAAAGCTGCACCCAGTACTCCAACAATCAGGTATCCCTCCCATAGCACTGAAACTCCCTTAACCCAAGTTGCAAACGATATTCTCTGTGACTGTGACCAAGGTACATTATCCCTTCTCAACCTCTCTGCAGCCTTCGACATGATCAATCACACCATCCTTCTCCAACGCCTCTCCTCTGTTGTCCCGTTCCATGGACTGCCCTTGCTTGGTTCCACTCTTCTCGATGTGATAGTAGCCTGAGCATCTCTAGCGATGACATTTCCTCCCACTGTTACAGTGCCACCTTCAGAGTTCCCCAAAGATCCATCTGTCGCCCTCTCTTCTTCCTAATCTACATTGGTGACATAATTTGCAGACTTGGGATCAGCCCCCATGTTACACGAATACACCCAACTCTCCCCGTCCACCATCTCTCTCGACCTCTCCACTGTTTCTGTGCTGTCGGACTGCTTGTCCCATATCCGGTCTTGGATGAGCTGTAACCTACTCCAGCTAAACATTGGGAGGACCAATGCCACTGTTCTTGGACCCGCCATATACTCCGTACCTCAACACCAATTCCATCCCCCTCCTGTGCTACTGTTGCAGGCTGAACCAGACTGTTCACAACCTTAGTGTCCTGTCCGACCCCATATCTTCTTTATCATAAAGTCTGCTCACTTCTACCTCAGTAACATTGTCTGCCTTCGCCCGTACCTCAGCCTATGTGCTGCTGAAACCCTCATATATGCCTTTGTCATCTCCAGATTCATCCATTCTAATCCATGTCTGGCCTCCCATCGTCCACCCTCTGTAAACTTCAGCTCATCCGAGGACCCCGCTGGCCGTGTCCTAGCCCACGCCAAGTCCCGTTCATCCATCAATTGCGTTCTGGCTGACCTACATTGGCTCCCAGTCCTCCAACACTTCAAATTTAACATTTTCATCCATGTGTTTAAATCCCTCCATTGCCTCATCCCTCCCTATCTCTGTAACCTCTTCCAGTTTGACAACCAACCCCCCCCACCACCCCGGCAAAGTCTCCATTCCTCTGTCTCCAGTCTCTTATACATCGCTCCTCCCTCCACCCCACCATTGGCAGCCACCGAGATCATGCTGTCTTTCAAAATTATGGAGGTGAAATATCCCAATAATGGAATCATTGATCGATCTTACTTTTATGGGCAAACTTCTTGGAGAATTTTCATTGGTGATAGGTAGTTTGGGGATGAGAAGGGAGGGAAAGGAATCAAACCATGTTTAAAACCTCAAGAGGGTGATTTATACATGTTGTTTAGAAGTTCTCAGATCCGATGTATGTGGTACAGTAGAAGCAGCTTGAGAGATAGATTGATTTCTGTGCAGTTGAATGAGATTAATGGATTTTTGTTAGGCGAGGGTATGAAGGGTTATGGAATCAAAGTGGGTGGGTGGAGTTAAGATACAGATCAGCCATGATCTCATTGAATGGCGGAACAGGTTTCGAGGGGCTGAATGGCTATTCCTATGTACAGGGCCTTGGTGAGACCACACCTTGAGTATTGTGTGCAGTTTTGGTCACCTTACCTGAGGAAGGATGTTCTTGTCATGGAGGGAGTGCAGCGAAGATTCACCAGATTCACCTGATACCTGGAATGGCAGGAATGACGCATGAGGAGAGATTGGGTCGATTGGGCTTATATTCGCTAGAGTTTAGAAGAATGAGAGGGGATCTCATTGAAAATTCTAACAGGACTAGACAGACTAGATGCAGGATGTTCCCGATGGCCGGGGAGTCCAGAACCAGGGGTCACAGTCTAAGGATAAGGGGTAGGCCATTTAGGACAGAGATGAGGAGGAATTTCTTCACCCAGAGAGTGGTGAACCTGTGGAATTCTCTACCACACAAGGCAGTTGAGGCCAATTCATTAAATATATTCAAGAAGGAGTTAGATATATTTCTTAAGGCTAAAGGGATCAAGGGATATGGGGAGAAGGCAGGGACAGGGTACTGAGTTTGGATGATCAGCCATGATCTCATTAAATGGTGGAACAGGCTCGAGGGGCTGAATGGCCTACTCCTGCTCCTATCTTCTATGTTTCTATGAATGTTGAGAGAACGTGAATGTTCCAGTTATTTCTGAACATTTAAAAGTGTTGAAATCTATTTTTGACAGGCAGAAATTGAAATCTGCTCATCCTGTTTCTGTTGATGTGCCCTTCCCCTGTCAACGTCCTTGTGATGCTGCGTCAGACTTGATTGGCACTGTACCCCCAGCAAGAGTTTTGACAGCCCTGCAGGAATCCTTGGAAGAATCATAGAGAATGATACAGCCAGGAAGGAGGCCATTCGGCCCATCGGGCCTGTGCCGGCTCTTTGAAAGAGTTATCCAATTAATCCCACTCCCCCGCTCTTTCCCCATTGCCCTGCAAATGTTTCCCCTTCAAGTATTCATCCAATTCCCTTCTGGAAGTTATTATTGAATCTGCTTCCACCACCCTTTCAGGTAGTGAATTACAGATCTTAACAACTCGCTGCGTAATTTTTTTCCCCTCATCTCCCCCTCTGGTTCTTTTGCCAATCGCCTTAAATCTGTGACCTCTGATTACCGACCCTCCTACCAGTGGAAACAGTTTCTCCTTATTTACTCTATCAAAGCTCTTCATGATTTTGAACACCTCTATTAAATCTCCTCTTAACCTTCTCTAGTCTACGCAGAACAACCTCAGTTTCTCCAGTCTCTCCACATAACTGGAGTCCCTCATCCCAGGTACCATCCAGTAAATCTCCTCTGCACCCTCTCCAAGGTCTTGACATCCTTCCTAAAGTGTGGGGCCTAGAATTTGAACACCATACTCCAGCTGGGGCCTAACCAGTGTTTTATAAAAGGTTTAGCATAACTTTCTTGTTCTTTATTCCTCTATTTCTAAAGCCAAGGGTCCCATATGCCTTTTTAACAGCTTTCTCAACTTGTCCTGCCACCTTCAAAGACTTGTGTACCTTCACCTCCAGGTCTCTCTGCTCCTGCACCCCCTTCAAAATTGTACCAATTTTGGTAAAAGGGAAGCAGTGTGGTGACAATCATCAGTCACACAGAAGAACATAAGAAATAGGAGCAGGAATAGGCCACTTGGCCCCTCGAGCCTGCTCCGCCATTCAATAAGATCATGGCTGATCTTGGGCTCAAAGCCACTTCCCCGCCCACTCCCCATAATCCTTCACTCCCTTATCTTGCAAAAATTTGTCTATCTCCACTTTAAATGTATTTAATGACCCAGCCTCCACAGCTCTCTGGGGCAGAGAATTCCACAGATTTACGACCCTCTGAGAGAAGAAATTCCTCCTCATCTCAGTTCTAAAAGGGAGACCCTTTATTCTGAGACTGTGCCCCCGAGTTCTAGATTTCCACACTCTTGTTTCAGTAAAGCACTGCTTCTACTCTATCATTGATTCATCTGTGTATTTTGAATGTTGATAAACAGGAAAAAACAAATGTGGGTGTGAGGAACGATGATGTGGGAACAGGAGAAGCGGGCGATTTTGACTTTGAGGCTTCTCTTTTTATTTAAGGTGGCATAGAACAGCTAGTAAGGTCAGAGGGAAGGAGAACACCTGCCCTTGGGTAGGGAAACAGTAGTTTAGGAGCAAGCGAGGCAAATGTCTTCAGCAACTGTCAAGGTGTCTTGTGGTTGTAGCTCCTCCTCTACCTCCAAACAAGCTATATTGTAAAAAGTGGAGGTGTTGCACAGTACTTGGAGAGTACTGGTGTTGGCCATGGCTCAGTGTGTAGCACTCTAGCCTCTGAGTCAGAAGGGTTGTGGTTTTAACGCCCTACACCAGAGACTTGAACACAAAGTCTAGGCTGACACTTCAGTGCAGTGCTGAGGGAGCGCTGCTCTGTCAGAGGTGCTGTCTTTTGGATGAGATATTAAACCAGGGCCTCGTCAGCTCTCTCAGATGGACGTAAAATATCCCATGGCACTATTTTGAAGGAGAGCAGTGGAGTTATCCCAATGTCCTGGCCAATATTTATCCCTCAACCAACATCACTAAAACAGATTATCTGGTTATTATCACATTGCTGTTTCTGAGAGCTTGCTGTGTGCAAATTGGTTGCCGCGTTTCCTACATTACAACAGTGACTCCACTTCAAAAGTACTTCATTGGATGTGAAGCGCTTTCGAAAGTCCTGAGATCATGAAAGGTGCTGTAGAAATCCATGTTTACTGAGCAAGGCCTCCATTGCTAAGTGTAACAGATTAACAAGTAACAAGTACTGAAGCTGTGTGCAGAGCCATCTGACATTCATTTGCATGTAATTTCCACGGTTAAAAACAGAATAGAAGCATGGAGTCTTACAGCACAGATGGCGGTCATTCGGCCCGCCGTGCCTGGGCCAACACTTTGAAAGAGCTGTCCAATTAGTCCCACACCCCACCTTCCTCCCCATAACCCTGCAAATCAGTCCTCTTCAAGTACATGTCCAATTGCCTTTTGAAAGTTCCTGTGGAATCTGATCCCACCGCCCTTTCAGGAAGTGTGTTCCAGATCTTAACAATCCTCTGTGTGAAGACATTTCTCCTAATTTCTCCTCTAGTTCTTTTGCCACTTATTTCAAATCTATGACCTCTGGTTACCAAGCCCCTTGCCAGAGGAAACAATTTCTCTATCAAAACCCCTCATAATTTTTAATATCCATTAAATCTCCCCTTAACTTTTTTCGCTCTGCTCTAAGGAAAACAACCCCAGCATCTCCGGTCTCTCCACATAACTGAAGTCCCTCATCCCTGGTATCTTCCTGGTAAATCTCCGCTGTACCCTCTCCAAGGTCTTGATATCCTTCCTAACATATGGTGCTCAGAATTGTACACAATACTCCAGCTAAGGCCTAATCAGACACTTGTAAAGATTTAGCATGACTCTGTAGGAGTCTCTGCACTCTTAGCAAAGAATCTATAAACTCACTGGAGGTTAACAAACTGAGTTTAATGTATTAAGGCCTAGAAATTCAGTTGGGCGCGCCAGCCGTTAGCGCCTTAGGAGGAGTAGATCTCGAGCGCTAGGCGCTTAGCGCCCGGGCGCAGCGCGATCTGCGCCTTGCCCCAACTTCAGTAGACATTTAGCGCCGGCGCAAAGTCTTAGCGTGCGCCCTGCTGCGCGCGCAGATCATGATGTCATTTCGTCGTGCAATGCCCTTTGTGCGCCCGGAACCGGAACTTCACTCGCGCCGCCCCATTGTGCGCCGGGCGGCCCTAACGACTGTGAAGTGGAACGGTACACAGCCGAGGCGGGCCGCGGGGAGCGCAAATTAAAGGGCACTTACCCTGCACTATAAAGGCCAGCCATTTTGCAGCATTCACTCTTGTGCAACGGTTTTTTGGAGAGAGACCAAGGAGGAGAGCTTACTGCTTTGGCCCAACACTAGGACAGGTATTTTTGGCTCAGGCCAGAGCTTAGCAATTATCTTTGCCTTCATTGAGATCTCAGTGTTTGCCAGCATATAATGGGGGCTGCATTGGGTGCCAACGCTGAGTTTCAGCCTTATGACGGAAGGGCTTACAGACGCCGTGAGAGAGTGGCAGCCCTGGCTAGATGCAGAGGGGGCAACAGGCGTCGCCAAGTGAGGCCTTACCCACCCAGGGTATACCGCCAGCAGTCCTCCTATCTGACCATGTCTGCCGCGCAGTGTGTTAGGAGGCTGCGATTCAGAAGGGAGGTGGTTGCAGACATCTGCCAGCTGCTGCACAGAGATCTGCGTCCACAGCTGATGCGCAGGACGTATCTGTCGGTGGCAGTGAAGGTGACGGTGGCTCTCAACTTCTATGCCACCGGCTCCTTCCAATCCGCTGCTGGGGACATCGCTAACATCTCCCAGTTCGCCGTGCATTGCTGCATCCGCCAGGTGACCAATGCCCTTTTCAGAAGGAGACGTCAATTCATCTCCTTCCCCATGACCCTGGACAAGCAGCAGCAGCGCGCAGTGGGATTTGCAAGAATAGCGGGCTTCCCCATGGTGCAGGGCGCCATTGACTGCACGCATGTGGCTTTGCGGGCACCTCTGGAGCGTGCCGAGGATTACCGCAACCGGAAGGGCTACCATTCCCTCAACGTACAGCTGGTGTGTGACCACAGGCAGCGCATCCTAGCTGTCAATGCCCGCTTTCCAGGCAGCAGCCACGATGCCTTTATCCTGCGACAGACAACTGTGGCTGACATGTTCCAGGCACAGCCTCACCCAAGAGGATGGCTTATCGGGGACAAAGGCTATCCTTTGTGTACTTGGCTCATGACCCTGCTCCACGCGCCCACGACCCCTGCTGAAGAAGCATACAACGAGAGCCATCAAGCGACTAGGAACATCATAGAACAAACAATCGGCGTCCTCAAGCAACGGTTCCGCTGTCTGGATCGCTCCGGGGGAGCCCTCCAGTATTCGCAGGAGCGAGTCTCCCAATTCGTCGTCGTTTGCTGCATGCTGCACAACCTGGCTATCCGCAGGACTCAGGCACTGCCACCTCACGTTGGACCGCCACCTCAGGAGGAGGAGCAGGAGGAGGAGGAGGACGAGGAGTACCAGCCCAGGAGGGAGGCAGAAGGTCCAAGGGCCGCCCGTCGGTGGCTTATTGACCGTCACTTCTAGGCCCCCTGTCAGGGAATGGCTTGTGCCAATGAAAGAACATGATTGCAGCCACTCCGCAAGCCGTCAGCCGGTTAAGGCAACAAACACTTCAAAGATCAAACATGGACAATGTGAATAAATAAAATGGTTTATTGTACAAACTCAGGGCCCTTCCCACATGAAAACCAAAAACAGACGAAACCCCCAAAAAACACTCACACACATGACTCGCTCCCACAACCTGGGGAGCATTAACAAAAGATGTAAACAAAAATGGCCTTCATCCTCGGCCTTCACAAAACACACATTCCAGAAAACACAACATTTGGACACACCCTCTACTTAGTGGCCCGCGAGGGCGATGCCTTCTGCAAACTTTGGCGGCCCCTGCACGCCCTGCTGCTCCTCCTCAAAGTGAGGCCATTGGCTGCTGCAAGGTTGGGGGCAGGCTCCTGAGGGGCACATGTCGTGATGGCAGATCCCCTTGGGGGTCGGCCCAGACGAGGTCTGGCCGTCGAGGGGCCAGCTGGTGAATCCTGCA
Organism: Somniosus microcephalus; assembly: GCF_052327205.1. Lineage (NCBI taxonomy): Eukaryota > Metazoa > Chordata > Chondrichthyes > Squaliformes > Somniosidae > Somniosus > Somniosus microcephalus. The sequence goes on along the minus strand of NC_141011.1, from coordinate 888,804 downwards.
GCTGTGGCTGCCCAGCATCAGTCGCTGCAGCAGCTCCTGGCAGCTCCACTGGGGGAGTGGCAGTGGCGGCTGGAGGAATGGGGGCAAGCTGGCAGATGGCAGGCGCTCGCTGGTCGCCTGAGACACTGGCACTCGGCCGGGCCAGCACTGCAGCATGCGCACCAATCTGCCGAGGGACAGACTGCTGTGCTGCTGCAGCGCGCCGGGTGCCCTGGCGATGCCTGGCTGACACAGCGAGTGTGGCAGCAGTGAGTGCCCGTGTTGACCTGTTCTGTGACCGCATCAGAGCACCCAGTGACTGCACGGCACCACTGATCACCTGGCCACTCGCTGCCTGAGCTGCCCCGAATTCCGCCCGACTGGTGGCCTGTGAGGCCCCGAACTCGGTCACACTCCGAGACAGGGACTCGATGGCCTCAGGCAACCGTGCCACTACCCCCATGAGCTCCGTGTGCCGGCGCTCCGAGTCCGCGGACAAGTCCTCGAGGCGGCGCATCTCCTCGGCGTTGGCCGTCTCCGGACTGGAGGCCGGACTCTCCCTCTGGGGAGAAGGCCGCCGAGCTGGCCGACCCTTCCTGCGTTGCTGGACGCCGCTGGGCCCAGCAATTGGACTCCCCTCCGACCCTTCCCCCCTCTGGGGAGAAGGCCGCTGAGCTTCCACCCCCCTCCCACGTTTCTGCAGGCCGCTGGTCCCAGTAGCTACCCTCCCCTCCGCCACTTCCCCCACGCTCCCCTCCAGGGAAGACGTGTCCCCTACATTGGCATGGGTTGCCGCGGCTGAGGGTTCCCCTGATGGGCCGCCTTCCTCTTGCTCCTCTTGCTCCTCCTCCTCCTCCTCTTCTGAGGGGCTGTCACTGGCAACTTCAGGGACCTCCTCCTCACCATCTGAAAGCAGGAAGGCACAAGAGTAGCTTTAGAGTGAGGAGAGGGCGTCAGCGAGGGATGCATGAGTGGTTTCATTCAGCGCATTGGTCCGACAGTGGCAAAGGATGTAGATCTGATGCGCAAGTGGGACGAGAGAGGTCCAAAAGGTGATGTCCTTACCATTGGTGCCCAGAACAGGGTCGGCATCTCCAGATGCAACGGGGCCAATCACCTGGGCACCCATGATGCGCTCCACGCGATGTTGCAGCTCGGTGAGCGACTGGATCTGGGGTCCGCCTCCCCCGGTCGCAGTCCGGCTCCTCTTATTATTGGCCAGCTTGGCCTGCAAGAGAAAGGACGGTCTCTAAGTACAGTGTGTAGCCCTGATCTTGTGTGCACTGCCTCCCATGGTCGAATAGCCTGGCCAGTGTGTAGCCCTGACCTTGTGTGCACTGCCTCCCATGGTCGAATAGCCTGGCCAGTGTGTTAAGTGCACAATGTGCAATTGATGTTCATGAGTGTCCCATAGCTGCTGCATGAGAGCTGGCCATTAGGGCTTTCAGGTCCCTTTGCCCATAATGTGAGGTGCACATGCAAGGATGAGGAGGACACTGGAAAGGGTACTCACCCTGACAATCCTGGCGAGGTCATTTAGCTTTTTGCGGCATTGGACACCGCTCCTGGGGACCTCGCTGTTGGATGACACCTTGGTGGCGACATGCCTCCAGGCTCTCCGGTAGACGCGGGCCGGCGGCTTCCTGCCATTGTCTGGAAACAAAATATGGCGTCTCTTCTCCACAGCACCAACCAGCACCCTCAGATCAAGCTCTGAGAAGCGCTGCACTCGTTCACGGGCCTTCTCCATGGTTTCAGGCGCTATTTGGGTCCAGCAGCAGTGTTCAGGCCTAGCTGCAGGGCTCCACTATCCAGGGCGTGGCAGCAGACCAAGTCGACCCTTCCCCCTTAAGAGCTGGCCGGCGCCAGGGTGTCTGCTGTCAATCACGAGATGGCCGCACCTGCGCTGCGCCCGGCCTCGGCGCTCTCGCTCAGCACCTCCGGCTTAGCGCCTAAAGAGAGGCGTGCATCGCCAGTTTTAGCGCTCGAGCAAACTCTTAGGGCGAAGCTAATGAATATCGGAGAAGTGGCCTCGAATTTGCGTCGGGCGCAAACTTTAGCGGCCGCCCGACTTTACCGCCCCAAAAGTGGCTATAATGAATTTCTAGGCCTAAAACTTTACAAAACAAGAAATTGCAGGAGAAGCTCTAAACAGGTCTTTTCTCTATCACTCCACACGAGGACTAGCTGGCCACGCCCTCTACCTCTGACGTCATCACGTTTCCCGCCGTTGGGGACGTCACATGACCCACGTGATGACGTCATCGCGTCAGATCGCAATTTTGTCGATCTAGCTCTGTTTAACCAGAGCCAACATTGAAAGGTAATAAACATGATTAAAGGCAATTGTACAAGTCACTGTGAGAGTCTCTTAGTGGCTTTGCCACATACGCCCCCCCAGAATTGTCTTTAACGAAAAGAGTCAATCGCTGAGGAGGTCGGACAAGTCTGTTGGACCGACTCCTAAATTCCCAGAGGGGAAAACGCTGAGAAGGCGGCGAGCTGGTAGGTAACACAGCACTGTCAGGTGTGGCGGTGGCCGGTGGCCGGCCACGGCGCGGAGGCTGCGCCAGCTCGATCGGTCGTTCGAGGTCCAGGTGCACAGGCTTGAGGCGATCGACAGAGATGTGATCCAGCTTGCCCCCGACGTCAATCACGAAACTCTTGTCCCCTGCCTGCAAAACCTTGAAGGGCCCGGCATAAGGAGGTGCGAGCGGGGTACGATGGGCGTCTTGGCGCACAAACACGAACTTGGCTTTCGACAACTCCCCAGGGACATTGGACGAAGGCAAACCGTGCTGTGAGGTCGGAACTGGGCGGAAACAGCGGGCCGCATCCCGGTGGGTCTCTCTTTGCCTGGCCACGGACCATGGTCGTGTAGGGGATGGCAGGAATTCACCCGGGACTCGGAGTGGTTGCCCGTAAACCATCTCCGCTGCCGCCGACTGGAGATCTTCCTTCGGCGCCGTGCGGAGTCCTAACATCGCCCATGGCAGTTTGTCGACCCAGGATGCATCCAGCAGGTTGGCCCTGACCGACGCCTTCAAGGAACGGTGGAACTGCTCGCACAAGCCGTTCGCTTGCGGGTGATAGGCTGTAGTGCGTGGAGTTTAACGCCCAACACGGAAATCAGCTCATTCCACAGTTCGGACGAAAATTGCGGCCCCCGATCCGACGAAATATCCGCAGGGACACCAAAACGGGCTACCCATGATGAAACAAAAGCTCGAGCAACATCCGCAGAGGTGGTGGACGTCATGGGGACTGCCTCCGGCCACCTCGTGGTGCGATCCACCATCGTCAAAAGGTACGTAAAGCCCCGGGAAGGTGGAAGTGGGCCCTCTAAGTCTATGTGAATGTGATCAAATCGCCGCTCCGGAACCTCGAAGGTGGCGAGCGGGGCTCTGACATGCCGCTGCACCTTGGCCCGCTGGCAAACAACACAAGTGTTCGCCCAGTCTCTGACGTCTTTGCGTATTCCCCTCCATACGAATTTGGAGACCAGCAGCTTTTGCGATGCCCACACTCCAGGATGCGATAGGCCGTGTATGACGTTGAAAACCGCTCGGCGCCATTTAGACGGAACGATCGGACGGGGTGCACCCAACGAAACATCGCAGAGCAGAGTAGTACCTGTGGAATGGAATGGCACATCCCTCGGCTGGAGGCTGGTTGGAACCGAACGAAAACCCTGGGTCTCCGGGTCAGCCGCTTGGTCAACCGCCATCTGTGTGTAGTCAATGCCCAATTGGATGGCCTGGACGGTGGCACGGGAGAGGCAATCGGCGACGACGTTGTCCTTACCGGCCACATGCCGGGTGTCGGTGGTGAACTCCGATATGTATGTCAGCTGCTGTTGCTGCCGAGCCGACCATGGTTCCGCAGACTTGGCCATTGCGAACATCAATGGCTTGTGGTCAACAAACGCGATGAAGTGTCGTCCTTCGAGGAGGAAACGAAAATGGCGGATGGCCAAAAACAAAGCCAAGAGCTCTCGATCGAAAGTACTGTACCGGCGCTCATGCCGTTGTAGCTGGCGGCTAAAAGAGGCCAGAGGTTGCCACGCGCCGTCGACCCACTGCTCCTGGACGGCCCCCACCGCGTAGTCTGACGCGTCCGTCGTGAGGGCGATGGTGGCTCCCGGCAGGGGGTGTGCTAACATGGTCGCATTGGCGAGCGCAGCTTTCGTATCCTCGAAGGTGCGATCCATGTCTTGCGACCATACCACTGGCTCCTTTCCCATCGTGCCTCTGAGGGCCTCGTAGAGTGGACACATGAGCTGAGCTGCCCTGGGGATGAAACAATGATAGAAGTTCACCATCCCCAGGAACTCCTGTAAGGCTTTCACGGATTTCGGTTTCGGGAACGCCGCGATTGCCTCCACCTTGACTTGAAGTGTCATTGCCCCAGTGGGGGTTATGCGGTGGCCCAGGAAATCAAGTTTCGCTAGGCCGAAATGGCATTTGTCCGGGTTAACGATGAGGCCGTGCTGCTGAAGCCGTCGGAAAAGGACCCGAAGGTGCTCGAGGTGTTCCTCCTTGGAGGTGCTGGCAACCAGAATATCATCCAAATAAACAAATAAAAAGTCAAGGTCCCGCAGGACTGAATCCATGAGGCGCTGAAACGCCTGCGCCGTGTTCTTAAGCCCAAAGGGCATTCGCAGGAATTCAAAAAGTCCAAAGGGGGTAATTACCACTGTCTTTTTGACATCTTGAGGGTTCACTGGCACCTGGTGGTAACCACGGATGAGGTCGATTTTCGAGAAGATGGACGTCCCCGCCAAATGGGCTGAGAAGTCCTGTATGTGGGGAATGGGGTAGCGGTCGGGCGTCGTTATCTCATTGAGGCGGCGATAATCACCACAGGGCTGCCATCACCCGCCGGGCTTGGGGACGATGTGGAGCGGGGAGGACCAGGGGCTACTGGACCGACGGATGATCCCCATTTTCTCCATCACGGCGAACTCCGCCTTCGCTGCCGCTAGCTTGCTGGGCTCTAAACGTCGCGCCCTGGCGTAAACGGGAGAGCTGGTAGTCGAAATATGATGCTCCACCCTATGCTTGACGGTCGGAGCCGAAAAGGTGGGCTTCGTCAGCTCGGGGAACTCCTTGAGGAGACGGGCGAAATCGGCGGGCGGTGGCCGCGCACATGAAATCGTGTGTGACGCAGACGTGTTGCGCGCCCCTGAAATATCGTCGAGTGTGGCGGTGCGAACGAGGCGTCGATTTTTCACGTCCACCAACAGGCCGTTGGCGCCCAAAAAGGCAGCACCCAACAGGCCCTGCGAGATTTGAGCGGTGACGAAATTCCAGGTGATAAACTGTCCACCGAAACATACTTGGACGAGCCGCGTTCCGCAAGTGCGGATCGAACCCCCGTTAGCCGCTTGCATAGGGGGACCCGTCCGCCGGAGCGAAGGTCGATGACCGAGGCAGGAAGTATGCTGCATTGCGCCCCCGTGTCGCATAGAAAACGACAGCCCGAGATGGAGTCGGTTAAGTAGGTGAGATTCCCGGAAGCGCCGATCGCCATCGTGGCCGCGGGGGAAGTACCAAGACTGGTGTGCTTGACTCGTGGCGGTCTATTCGACGGTCTGGTAACGAAACTGCACGGTGGGCGGCAGCAGCGGGCCTTCGAGCCGAAACGAGCATGGTAGTAACAGTAACCGGTCATCGGAGGCGCCGTGGTCGGAGCCGGGGCCGGGCTCCTCGTGGCGGGGCGTTGCGCGAGGGCGCAGTACTGTTGCCGAACTGCATAAATCTTATCCGCCTCTTCGGCGAGCGCGACGCAGTCTGCGGTTTCTGCTCGGGCGAGGGCCGCCTGGACTTGCTCGGGGAGTTGAGTAAGGAACAGCTCGCGAAACAGAAAGCACTGGGGCTCGGACCCCAGGAGAGTCAGCATATGGCTCATAAGCTCTGAGGGTTTGGAGTCACCTAACCCTGGTAGCGTCAGTAAACGGCGAGCGCGCTCCGCTTTGGTAAGACCAAATACCTGCAGCAATCGTGTCTTGATGGCGACATACTTGTCAGCATTCGGGGGACTCTCCAGAAGGCTGATGATTCTCGACGCCATCGAGCTCTCGAGGGCGGAGACCACGTGGAGATATCTGGTCTGGTCCTGTACGATGTTGCGGAGCTCAAATTGCGCCTCGGCTTGCACAAACCAAGAGGCCGCCTGTTGTTCCCAGAATTGGGGGAGCTTCAAGGCCACTGCATTGGCCTCCATTACTGGCCCGTTCTCTGCGTTCACCGCGAAAAACGATCGCGAGGATTCGGGGTCACCAATGTAGGAGTCTCTGCACTCCTAGCAAAGAATCTATAAACTCACTGGAAGTTAACAAACTGAGTTTAATGTATTAAAACTTTACAAAACAAGAAATTGCAGGAGAAGCTCTAAACAGGCCTTTTCTCTCTCACTCCACATGAGGACTGGCTGGCCACGCCCTCTACCTCTGACGTCATGACGTCATCACGTTTCCCGCCATTGGGGACATCACATGACCCACGTGATGACGTCATCGCGTCAGATCGCGATTTTGTCGATCTAGCTCTGTTTAACCAGAGCCAACATTGAAAGGTAATAAACATGATTAAAGGCAATTATACAAGTCACTGTGAGAGTCTCTTAGTGGCTTTGCCACAACTTCCTTATTTTTGTATTCAATGCCCCCATTTACAAAGCCAAGTATCCCATACGCTACCTTAACTGTCGTATTGACTTGTCCTGCCACCTTCAAAGATTTGTGAATATGCACCCCCAGGTCCCTCTGCTCTTGCACCCCCCTCAAATAGTACCATTTAGATTACAGAAACAGAAAATGCTGGAAATACTCAGCTGGTCAGGCAGCATCTGTGGAGAGAGAAACAGAGTTAACGTTGCAGGTCGATGACCCTTCATCAGAACACTGACGAAAGATCATCGACCTGAAACGTTAGCGCTGTTTCTATCTCCACAGCTGCTGCTTCACCTGCTGAGTTAGAATCATAGAATGGTTACAGCACAGTAGGAGGCCATTCGGTCTGTCGAGCCCGTGCCGGCTCTCTGCAGGAGCATTTCAGCTAGTCCCACTCCCCTGCCCTATCCCTGTAGCCCTGCAAATTTTTTCCTTCAGGTACTTATCCAATTCCATTTTGAAAGCCACGATTGAATCTGCCTCCACCACCCTCTCAGTGGTTATGATCTGCATTCCAGATCATAACCACTCGCTGCTTAAAAAAGTTTTTCCTCCTGTCGCCTTTGGTTCTTCTGCCAAGCACCTTAAATCTGTGTCCTCTGGTTTTTGACCCTTTCACCAATGGGAACAGTTTCTCTCTATCTACTCTGTCTAGACCCCTCATGATTTTGAACACCTCTATCAAATCTCCTCTCAACCTTCTCTGCTCTAAGGAGAACAACCTCAGCTTCTCCAGTCTATCCACATAACTGAAGTTCCTCATCTCAGGAACCATTCTTGTAAATCTTTTCTGTACCCTCTCTAAGGCCTTCACATCCTTCCTAAAGTGCAGTACCCAGAATTGGACACAATACTCCAGTTGAGGCTGAACCAGTGTTTTATAAAGGTTCATCATAACCTCCTTGCTTTTGTACTCTCTGCCTCTCTTTATGAAGCCCAAGATTCTGTAGACTTTTTAACTGCTTTCGCAACCTGCCCTGCCACCTTCAACGATTTGTGCACATATACCCCAGGTCTCTCTGTTCCTGCACCCCCTTTAGAATTGTACCCTTCAGTTTATATTGCCTCTCCTCATTCTTCCTACCAAAATGTATCACTTCGCAATTTTCTGTGTTCAATTTCATCTGCCACGTGTCTGCCTATTCCACCACCCTGTCTATGTCCTCTAAAATCTATCATTATCCCCCTCACTGTTCACTATACTTTCAAGTTTTGTGTCATCTGCAAATTTTCAAATTTGCCCTGTACACCCAAGTCCAAATCATTCATATATATCTAGACAAGCAGTGGTTCCAGTACCGACCCCTGGGGAACACCACTGTGTACCTTCCGCCTTCCAGCATTTTCTGTTTTTATTTCAGATTTCCAGCATCCCCAGTATTTTGCGTTTTTACCATGTAGACTACACTGCTTCTCCATGTTCTTTCTCCCAAAGCACATCATTTCAGTATGTTGCATCAGGCATGTGTCTGCCCATTTCACCAGTCTGTCTATGTCCTCCTGAAGTCTGCTACTATCCTGCTCACTACATTGCCAAGTTTTGTATGTTGTATTGTGTAATGGGACAGGGTTAATTTGTAAAAGATTACAAATTACAAACCTCCTTTGGGAAAGAGTGATCATAATATGATAAAATTGCTCATTGAGTTTCAGAATTAAATACTTCAGTCGTAAATGAGAGTCTTAAACTTAAATAAAGCCAATTACATAGGTATGAGGGATGAGTTAGCTAAGGTAGATTGGAAAATTAGATTAAAAGGTATGACGGCAGTGGCAAACATTTAAAGAAATATTACAAAGTTCTCAATGAATATACATTCCATTGAGAAATAAAACTGCATGGGAAAAGTGATCCATCCGTGGCTAACTAAAGAAGTTAAGGATAGTACCAAATTAAAAGAAAAGGCTTATAATGTTGCGAAGAATGTAAGCTTGAGGATTGGGAGACCTTTAGAAACCAGCAAAGGATGACCAAATAATTGATAAAAAGGGAAATAGAATATGTGAGTAAACTAGCAAGAAATATTAAAACAGATTGTAAGAGCTTCTATAGGTATGTAAAAAGGAAGAACATAGCAAAAGTAAGCGTTGGTCCCGAGAAACTAGAGGTTGAGCCAGGTGAAATTATAATGGGGAACAAGGAAATGGCAGAGACTTTAAGTAAATATTTTGTATCGGTCTTCACAATAGAAGATACAAGCTTACCAAAAATAGTAGGGAACCAAGGAGCTAATAAGAGTGATGAACTTAAAGTAATTAATATCAGTAGAGAAAAAATACTTGAGAAACTAATGGGACTAAAAGCCAACAAATCTCCTGGACCTGATGGCTTGCATCCTAGGGTTCTAAAAAAGGGAGCTGCAGACATAGTGACCAGAATTTTCCTTACCTTGGTGGGTTCGGTGCGGCCGATGTCTGTGGTGGGTTCCGACCTCGCTGCTGGCTCCATCCCGCTGTACAGAATGAACTTACCTTAACCGGGCCTATTAAGCCCATCCAGAACGTTATCCGGTCCAATTAGATGCAGCGGGTCTCGTGATGTCACTCATGACACGTTTTAAGCTGGGATCCTTAAAGGGACCCTGGCCACATTAAATTTTAAGTTCAATATAACATAGTAGGTGTTGAATCTTTACTGTACAATCATATAATAAAAGTTATATATGAGTGACAAAGAAATATTTAAATAAAATTATCATGAAGTAATATGACTCCATCTACAAATACAATCAAGAACATAATTAAAAAAGAACATTAATTGGGAGGTTATTGGTGCTTTAGTCACAAATCTATAGACTTTTGTATCAGTAACTGCTACAAATAAAAGATGTGCATATAGGTAATACATAAAATTAAACAGATTTTAAATGTAATTGTAAAGGGGTGGATTTACAATATTATGCAAGTTCAGTGGATGAGCTGCGGAAACCCTGACAAACAGTGTAAGTGGTGCTTACAGTGTGTTTCTGGGACTTCTGCAGCTCTTCCACTGAAGTTAACAATGGACAAGTGAGAGAACCTCCGCAGAAATTCACCCGAAAGTCTCAGACTGAACAATTAAATTAGTCATATTCAGGGACTGAAAGCAAATTGAACCAGTGGAATGAGTGATGAGAATTAAATTGTTATGGTTGATAAATTGATTTAATGTGTAACTGGACAATCACAGTATACTGTGAGAAAAACCTGACCAGAAACAATACAAAAATTTATTTAAATGGTATATGTCATATTTTATAGTGCAGATCAATTCATTTCTTCTTTCGTATGGTAGTAACAAAGCAAATCAAATGTCAATATCTAAGTTGGATATCCAGGCCAAAGCCTCCGTGTAACAGTGTGGATATCTTGTAGGCTGCCTGTGAATTTCCTCTGAGGGCAGGGCTCAATGATGTGCCCCAGGGTCTGATCGGGAGCTCCACAGTCGCATGATAGGGATGCTTTAATCTTCCATCTATGGAGAAGGTGGCAGCATCTACCATGACTGGTTCTGAGACGGTTGCTGGTTGTCCACTGTTTGCGAGGAAGCTTTGATCCTTCAGGTTGTACTGTGGAGTCCTCTATAAGGAATCCATTTTGTATGTCGCAGTTCTTCCAAGCATTTCGCCATCGGTCATCAAGGCTGAGGGGAGATCGCTGAAGGGCTTCGGCGACGGTCCAAAATGGCCTTCTAGATTTGAGACGGGTTGGTGGTAGGTTGTTCAATCGGCCTCGATTGGCATGTCTTTGCTGGTGTAACAGTTGTGTCCTCTGGAGACTGAATATTCATAGCATAGGTGTGATGGTGCAATGTTTGCAAGCACGGGCTGCCAAGGTGTTGGAGTCGATAAAAGTGTACCGGTGATAATTCTCATAGTCAAATTCAGCTGGACATCTATGGATTTGACATGCGGACTCGATAGCCATGCCAGTGAGCAGTACTCCGCTGTAGAGTACACCAGGGTGAGTGCTGCCATGCGGAGGGTTTGAGCATCTGCTCCCCATGTGGATCTGATGAGTTTCTGGATCAAGTTGAATCTACTCTTTAGTTTCTTCCCAAGGTTCTGGAGATGTTGTCTATATGACAGGTTGCGATCAAGCGTGACTCCTAAACAGGAAGGTTTTTGGCCTGGTTTACCTCTGCGCCACAAAAGGAGACTTTCAAAGCTTGGTTTGCTTGATGGGTGTTGAGGTGGAATGTCGAGGTGACGGTCTTTTGCTGGTTTGGCCGAAGTCGCCATCAGTGGAAGTAGGTCTCCATCCTCTGTAAATCACTGGTTAAGGTCTCTTCGGTGATGGACAGATTCATGTTTTGCATGGCCAAGGCAATGTCATCAGTGTATATGAACGTGCGGGACTCTGTTTTGGGCAGGTCACTGGTGTAAATGTTGAATAACATGGGTGCAATTCACTGCAATTACTGTTTAGTTGGAAGGCAACAGCCAAGAATGGATACAAGGGGCAGGATTTTCATTGGGCCGTGGAGGCGAGATTGGAGGCGTGTGGGGGTTTAAAATTGCAAAATCGGGGGGGGGGGGGCACGAACCCATTCCGCCCCCAACCCGCCTCCATGCCAGTTTCAAAGGTAGTTAACAGGCAGTTTTTAGCCTAATCCCTATTTTTATCCCTGAAGTGTGGGATTCCCGACAGCTCCAAACCACGCCAAGTTAGCGAGGCGGACCGTCGGGCTGAAGGGCTTGGAGGGTTCGAGATGTCTGGTGTTCAGGTGAGTGATGGGTGCATGAGTGCAGAGGTAAGTGTGTTTGGTGTGTGTAAAGTGTTTAAAGAAGTTTTACTTACCTTTACAGCCTTCCTTCCTTCAGGTCTCGGGAGTCCCTCATCTCACCAGCACAGAAAGCAGAATGACCACGAGCTGTCAAAATCTGCAGCATTCTGCTTTCTGTTCCGGAGAGATCTCTAAATCAGCCTGAGAGGAAGGAATTAACTTAGTGTACAGATTGTCAGTGTTTGACAGCTTCAAAGAGCTGTGAAACACTGATATTTCATCTGTCAAAAGCTCTTGACAGATGAAATGTCAATCTGTGATGTCACCTGTTGCCGGGTGGCCCTTAATTGGCCTGCTGGGCCCGCTGGGCGGGCTCAAGAAGGTCAATCAAGTGAAAATCGAGTGGGTTGGCCACAACTCGATGGAGGCAGGACTACAACCCCAAAAGTTGTAGTTCCGCCTCCAACACACCTCCAGTATCAAAATCCAGCTCAAGGTGTTCAGAAAAGATAGAGAAGGAAAAAAGGGAGGTGGGGTGGCATTGCTGATTAAGGAAGACATTGCAGTGTTGGAAAGAGAGGATGTCCTTGAGGGGGTAAGGACAGAATCCATTTGGTTAGAGTTGAGAAGCAAGAAGGGTATGATCACGCAATTGGGGTTACTCTATAGGCCTCCAATAGTGAGAGAGAGCGATAAAGGAGCAAATCTGCAGGGAAATCACAGAGATGTGCAAGGACTATAGAGTGGTGATATTGGGGGACTTTAATTACCCAAATATCGATTGGGATAATGTTAGAGTAAAGGGAAAGGAGAGGGAGGAATTTCTGAAATGTGTTCAGGAGAACTTCCCTGACTAGTATGTTCTTGGCCCAACTAGAAATGAGGCATTGCTGGATCTGGGGAATGAAGTGGACCAAGTGTCTGTGGAAGAACACTTGGGTAAGAGCGATCATCGTATCCAATGGAGAGGAGCAAGGAACAATGTAGAGTGGAACTTCCTAATTGGATTATGGCTAACTTCAATGGGATGAGAGGGGATCTAGCCAGGGTAAAATGGAACCAAAGATTGACAGGAAAAACAGTAACGGAACAATGGGTGATCTTTAAGGAGGAGATGTTTCAGGTACAGGCTAGGTACATTCCAACAAGAGGAAAAGGTCCGGGAACCAAAGCAAGGGCTCCTTGGATGACGAGGGAGATAGAGAATATAATGAAACAAAAAAAGAGGGTGTATGATGCATGTTAAGTGAATTCTTCAAGTGAGAACCAGGCCAAATACAATAAGTTGAGAGGGGAAGTGAAGAGGAAAATAAGATTGGCAAAGAGAGAATATGAGAGTAGAATAGCAGTTAACATAAAAGGGAACCCAAAAAACTTCTACCGGCATGTAAATAGTAAGTGGGTAGTAAGAGGCTGGGTGGGGCCTATTAGGGACAAAGATCTTTGATATTTGCTTAGAGGTGTAGGGCAAGGCTAGAATACTTAATGAGTACTTTCAAGTGCCTGTTTTAGAAACAATAATCAGGGAAAAAATTAACAGGCACTTGGAGAGTGTTTACTAAGGCAGAGGATGCTGACAAAATATCAGTAGAAGCGAAGATGGTAGAGGTAATGGATGGGGTGAAAATTGATAGACAGGATGTACTGGAAAGACTGGATATGCTTAGAGTGGACAAGTCGCCTGGTCCAGATGGCTTGCATGCCAGGTTGCTAAGGGAATTGGGGGAGGAGATAGCAGAAGGGCTTGCCATAATCTTCTTATCTTCCCTTGATGCGGGGGAGGTGCCTGAGGATTGGAAAGTGGCAAATATGACACCATAGTTCAAGAAAAGATTTAAGGACAATCCTAATAACTACAGGCTGGTCAATTTAACATCAGTGGTGGGAAAAGTTTTAGAAACAATCAGGGAAAAAGTTAACAGGCACTTGGAGAGTTTTTTTTATTTGTTTTTATGGGATGTGGGCATCGCTGGTAAGGCCGGCGTTTATTGCCCATCCCTAATTGCCCTTGAGAAGGTGGTGGTGAGCCGCCTTCTTGAACCGCTGCAGTCCGTGTGGTGAAGGTACTTCCACAGTGCTGTTAGGGAGGGAGTTCCAGGATTTTGACCCAGCGACGATGAAGGATCACCGATATACTTCTAAGTCAGGATGGTGTGTGACTTGGAGGAGAACTTGGAGGTGGTGGTGTTCCCGTGCGCCTGCTGCCTTTCTCCCTCTAGGGTGAGGAGGTCGTGGGTTTGGGAGGTGCTGCAGTGCATCTTGTAGATGGTACACACTGCAGCCACGGTACTCTGGTGGTGGAGGGAGTGAATATTTAAGGTGGTGGATGGGGTGCCAATCAAGCGGGTTGCTTTGTCCTGTATGATGTCGAGCTTCTTGAGTATTATTGGAGCTGCACTCATCCAGACAAGTGGAGAGTATTCCATCATACTCCTTACTTGTGCCTTGTAGATGGTAGAAAATCTTTGGGGAGTCAGGAGGTGAGATACTTGCCGCAGAATACCTAGCCTCTGACCTGCTCTTGTTGCCACAGTATTTATGTGGCTGGTCCAGTTAAGTTTCTGGTCAATGGTGACCCCCAGGATGTTGATGGTGGGGGATTCGGCGATGGTAATGCCATTGAATGTCAAGGGCAGTGGTTAGACTCTCGCTTGTTGGAGATAGTCATTGCCTGGCACTTCTGTGACACAAAGTTTTAAGTTAATTAAGGAGAGGCAACACGGATTTGTAAAAGGCAGGTTGTGTTTGACGAATCTAACTGAATTTTTTGATGAAGTAACAGGGAGGATTGATGAAGGGAATGCAATGGATGTTGTCTGCATGGATTTTAAGAAAGCATTTGACAAAGTACCACATAGAGTCAGTCATAGAGTTTTACAGCACAGAAAGAGGCCCTTCGGCCCATCGTGTCTGCGCCGCCCATCCATCCCTGTCCAGTCTAATCCCATTTTCCAGCATTTGGTCCATAGCCTTGTATGCAATGGCATTTCAAGTGCTCATCCAAATGCTTCTTGAATGTTGTGAGGGTTCCTGCCTCTACCACCCTTTCAGGCATTGAGTTCCACATTCCAACCACCCTCTGGGTGAAAAAGTTCCTCCTCAAATCCCCTCTAAATCTCCTGCCCCTTACCCTGAATCTATGCCCCCTTGTTATTGACCCCCCTACTAAGGGGAAAAGTTCCTCTTTGTCTACCCTATCTATGCCCCTCATCATTTTGTACACCTCAATCAGGTCCCCCCTCAGCCTTCTTTGCTCCAAGGAAAACAACCCCAGCCTGTCCAGCCTCTCTTCATAGCTGAGGCGCTCCATCCCAGGTAACATCCTGGTGAATCTTCTCTGCACCCTCTCCAAAGCAATCACATCCTTCCTATAGTGAGGCGACCAGAACTGCACACAGTACTCCAGCTGTGGCCTCACCAGCGTTTTGTACAGCTCCATCATAACCTCCCTGCTCTTATATTCTATGCCTCGGCTAATGAAGGCAAGTATCCCATATGCCTTTTTAACCACCTTATCTACCTGTTCCGCTGCCTTCAGGGATCTATGTACATGTACACCAAGGTCCCTCTGACCCTCTGTACTTCCTAGGGTCCTACCACTCATTGTGTATTCCCTTGCCTTATTTGTCCGTCCAAAATGCATCACCTCGCACTTTTCAGGGTTAAATTCCATTTGCCACTTTTCCGCCCATCTGACCAACCCGTTTATATCGTCCTGTAGCCTGAGGCTTTCCTCCTCACAATTTACCACCCCACCAATTTTCGTGTCATCTGCGAACTTACTGATCATACCTTTTACATTCTCATCCAAATCATTTATGTAGATCACAAACAACAAGGGACCCAGCACCGATCCCTGAGGTACCCCACTGGACACAGGCTTCCAGTCACAAAAGCAACCTTCGACCATCACCCTCTGCCTCCTGCCACTCAGCCAGTTTATGATCCAACGCGCCAAGGCACCCTGGATCCCATGGGCTCTTACCTTCTTGACCAGTCTCCTATGCGGGACTTTGTCAAAAGCTTTACTGAAGTCCATGTAAACCACATCCACAGCATTTCCCTCATCCACCCCCCTAGTCACCCCCTCGAAAAATTCAATCAGATTTGTCAGACATGATTTACCCTTGACAAAGCCATGCTGACTATCCCCGATTAATCCTTGCCTCTCCAAGTGGAGACTAATTTTGTCCCTCAGAATTTTTTCCAATAATTTCCCTACCACAGATGTTAGGCTCACTGGCCTGTAATTCCCTGGTTTATCCCTGCTACCCTTCTTGAATAATGGTACTACGTTAGCTGTTCTCCAGTCCTCTGGTACATCCCCTGTGGCCAGAGAGGTTCTGAAAATTTGTGTCAGAGCCCCTGCAATCTCCTCCTTTGCCTCCCACAGCAGCCTGGGATACATCTCGTCTGGGCCTGGGGATTTATCCACTTTTTGGCCTGCTAAAACCGCTAGCACCTCCTCCCTCTCGATGCTAATATGTTCAAGTATGTCACAGCCCCCTTGCCCGATTTCTATGTCTGCATCGTCTTTCTCCATAGTGAACCCAGATGCAAAAAATTCATTTAAAACCCCGCCTACATCATCTGGCTCTACACACAGATTGCCACTTTGGTCCCTAATGGGCCCTACCCTTTCCCTGGTTATCCTCTTGCCCTTAATATACTTATAAAACATCTTAGGATTTTCCTTTATTTTGCTCGCCAGTGTTATTTCATGGCCCCTCCTCGCCCTCCTAATTTCTTTTTTAAGTATGCCCCTGCATTTTTTATACTCCTCTAGGGCTTCTTCCGTCTTTAGTCTTTTGTAACTGCCAAAAGCCCCCCTTTTATTTCTAATGCATTTTTGTATGTCCCTTGTCATCCAAGGTTCCCTTTGCTTGTTGGTCCCACCCTTGACCTTTACAGGAACATGTTGGCGTTGTACTCTCTCTATTTCCCTTCTGAAAGTCTCCCACTGTTTTGATGCGGATTTTCCTATAAGTAGCTGCTCCCAGTCCAATTTGGCCAGATCCTGCCTTATCATATTAAAATCGGCCTTCCCCCAATTTAGAACCCTTATTTCCGGGCCGTCTTTGTCTTTTTCCATGACCACCTTAAATCTCACCGAATTGTGGTCACTGTCGCCAAAATGCTCTCCTACTGACACTTCCACCACTTGCCCGGCTACATTCCCCAGAATTAGGTCCAGTACCGCCCCCTCTCTTGTAGGACTTTCTACATGTTGGCTCAAAAAGCTCTCCTGGATGCACTTTAAGAATTCTGCACCCTCTAAGCCTTTCACACTCTGACTATCCCAATTTATATTGGGGAAGTTGAAATCCCCCACTATTATTACCCTATTATTTTCGCACTTTTCTGAGATTTGCCTACATATCTGTTCCTCTATCTCCCCCTGACTGTTTGGGGGCCTATAGTACACTCCCAGCAAAGTGCTTGCCCCCTTTTTGTTTTTAAGTTCTACCCATATGGCCTCATTAGAGGAACCCGCTAATATATCATCCCTCCTTACAGCAGTAATTGACTCCTTAATTAATATTGCAACACCCCCTCCCCTTTTACACCCCCCTCTGTCTCGCCTGAAGATTCTATACCCCGGAATATTGAGCTGCCAGTCCTGACCCTCCCTCAACCATGTCTCCGTGATAGCAACAATATCGTACTCCCATGTGTTCAACAACAACTTCAGTTCATCCACCTTATTTGCAAGACTCCTTGCATTAAAATAAATGCCTTCCAGCCCTGCCATATTCTCTTTTGCCTTCACATATTTGCTTTGCCTTCCCAGCTGACTTGTTTTTCCCTCTGTATTTGGCTGTAAATCACCCCCTACTATAGCTCCACTCTGTACCCCATCCCCCTGCCAAGTTAGTTTAAACCCCCCCCAGCAGTGCTAGCAAACCTCCCCGCAAGGATATTGGTTCCCCTCTGGTTCAGGTGTAAACCGTCCGACTTGTACAAGTCCCACCTTTCCCAGAAGCAGACCCAGTGATAGAAGGCTGGTTAACAAAATTAAGGTTCATGGAATAGGTGGGTCAGTGTCAGCTTGGATAAGGAATTGGCTTAAGGTCAGAAAACAGTGAGTTGTGGTAAATGGCTGTTTTTCAGACTGGAGGATGGTAGACAGTGGTGTTCCCCAAGGGTCAGAGCTGGGATCACTGCTTTTTTTGATATTGGGATAGAGTGAAATTTCAAAATTTGCAGATGATACCAAACTTGAAGGTGTGGCAAACAGTGATGATGATATCAATCGACTGCAACAGGACATAGAAAGTCTAGCAGAATGGGCAGACAAGTAGCGGATGGAATTTAATACAGAGAAGTGTGAGGTGATGCATTTTGGCAGGAGGGATAGGGAGAGGCAATATAGACTTAATGGCATAGTTTTAAAGAGTGTGCAGTGACAGAGGGACCTGGGAGTTAATGTGCATAGATCTTTGAAGGTGGCGGGACATATTGAGAGAGTAGTTAGCAAAGCATATGTGATCTTGGGCTTCATAAATAGAGGTATTGAGTACAAAAGCAGGGAAGTTATATTGAACCTTTATAAAGCTCTGGTTCGGCGACAACTAGAGTATTGCATCTAGTTCTGGTCACCACACTTTAGGAAGGATTTGAAGGTTCTTGAGAGGGTGCAGAGGAGATTTACCAGAATGGTTCTGGGGATGAGGGATTTTAGCTACAAGGTTAGGTTGGAGAAGCTGGATTTGTTCTCCATGGAGCAAAGGAGGTTGAGGGGTGTCCAAGATTATGATGGATTTGGATAGGCTAGACGGGGAAACACTGTTCCCACTAGTTGATGTCCCACTAGGGGACACAAATTTAAGGTTTTGGGCAAGAGATACAGGGGGATATGAGGAAGAACTTTTTTACACAGCGAGTGGTAATGACCTGGAACTCACTGCCGACGAGGGTGGAGGAAACGGAGATGATCAATGATTTCAAAAGGAAATTGGATAGGCACTTGAGGGAAATAAACTTGCAGGGCTCCGGGGATAGAGCGGGGGAACTGGACTGACTGGATTGTTCTACAGAGAGCCGGCACGGACTCGAAGGGGCGAATGGTTTCCTTCTGTGCCGTAATGACTCAGTGACTCTAATGGCCAGTGAAAAATTTACATTTACCAGTAGCTTTTCAAGTAGAACAGAAGCTCCATCAATCTATTAGCTGATGTAATCAACATAGTTTTATTTTGGTTTGTTTTCCATGCTGTCAAGTAATCAGCTGGAGCAATGGCCACGGAACTCCCACCTCAGGTTGACAGACGTGTTTCCCGAGCTGTGTGAATCCCCTGGCCATGCAGGGAGATTTAAAAAGTGGGGTGGGGGGAGAAGGCTCTTAAGTGCCTGTAAAGTACCTCATAATGATTTCAATTGGGTTCTCCGTCACTGCAGGTCGGGTTGGCTCCATACTGACAGATGCGCCTGGGGGAAAGGCGCATGGGAGCGAGTTGACAGTGGGCTCCCAGCCCGCTGTCAAAAAAACCAACTTTCCATTCCAACCCGCCCCCGAGCTCGCCCGCTACCACTACGGAAAATTCAGCTCAGTGGATGCATTAGTTGTGATCTTCCAAAATTCCCTCAATTCTAGAACGGTTCCCGCAGATTGAAAGGTAGCAAATGTAACCCCGCAATTCAAGAAAAAAGGGAGAGAAAAAACAGGGAACTACAGGCCAGTTAGCCTGACATCAGACTCTGGAAAATGCTGGATAGGAGCAGGAGTAGGCCATTCGGCCCTTTGAGCCTGCTCCGCCATTCATTATGATCATGGCTGATCCTCTATCTCAATGCCATATTCCCATGCTCTCCCCATACCCCTTGATGCCTTTTATGTCTAGAAATCTATCTATCTCCTTCTTAAATATATTCAGTGACTTGGCCTCCACAGCCTTCTGTGGTAGAGAATTCCACAGGTTCACCACCCTCTGAGTGAAGAAATTTCTCCTCATCTCAGTCCTAAATGTCCTACCCTGTATCCTGAGACTGTGACCCCTCGTTCTAGACCCCCCAGCCAGGGGAAATAGCCTCCCTGCATCCAGTCTGTCTAGCCCTGTCAGAATTTTATATGTTTCAATGAGATCCCCTCTCATTCTTCTAAACTCTAGTGAATACAGGCCTAGTCGACCCAATCTCTCCTCATACGACAGTCCTGCCATCCCAGGAATCAGTCTGGTGAACCTTCGCTGCACTCCCTCTATGGCAAGTATATCCTTTCTTAGGTAAGGAGACCAAAACTGCACACAGTACTCCTGGTGTGGTCTCACTAAGGCCCTGTATAACTGTAGTAAGAAATTAGCATGCAGGTACAGCAAGCAATTAGGAAGGCAAATGCATGTTGGCCTTTATTGCAAGGGGGTTGGAGTATAAGAGTACAGAAGTCTTACTACAATTGTACAGGGCTTTGGCAAGACCACACCTAGAGTACTGTGCACAGTTTTGGTTTCCTTATCTGAAAAAGGTCATATATGCCTTAGAGGCAGTGCAACAGATCCCTGCGATGAGAGGGCTGTCCTGTGATGAGAGATTGAGTAGATTGGGCCTATACTCTCTGGAGTTTAGAAGAATGAGAGGTGATCTCATTGGAACATAAGATTCTGAGTGGGATTGACAGGGTAGATGCTGAGAGGTTGTTTCCCCTGGCTGGAGTGTCTAGAACTAGGGGGCATAGTCTCAGGATAAGGGGTTGGCCAATTGAGATGAGGAGGAATTTCTTCACTCAGAGGGTTGTGAATTTTGGAATTCTCTGCCCCAGACAGCTGTGAATGCCGGAATTTTGCCGGCGGGTTTGGAGGCAGGACCTCCGGCAAAATCGCCAAGATTGACAGTGGGCAGGAAACCCGCTGTCAACCCGCCTCCAATCAATCATCCCAAGTGTCGGGTCCCCGATTTGTGCATGGACCCAACACCTAATGGCAGGAAGAGGATTATAGCCACTTAACTGCCTGTTAAAGGTTGTTAACAGGCAGTGAACAGGCTCTTTTTCAATTTTGACACTTCTACTTCGGGCTTCCCGACGTCCGGACACCACGCCAGGTAAGTGTGGTGTGTTGTGAGTCTGCTGTAATGTTTCTGCATTGATGACAGCTGCAGAAGTGGTGTGAAGGTTCCAATGGTGCACTGGTGAGTTTCAGGGGTAAGAAAATGTTGGGAAATTCATTTTTAATGCATTTAGACTTTTCTGAAGGTAACAAGTTTTGAATTGTATGTCTAGTCCCACCTCATTGGGAGGACCTCTCTCACCAGTGACCGATCGCTTCTGTCTTCACAAAGGAGGACACAAATAACCTCCCAGAGATGTCGGGGAACATAGGGTCTAATGAGAGGGAGGAACTGAAAGAAATCAGTATTTGTAGGGAAATGGTGTTAGGGAAATTGATGGGATTGAAGGCCGATAAATCCCCAGGGCCTGATAATCTACATCCTAGGGTACTTAAGGAAGCTGACCTAGAAATAGTAGATGCATTGCTGGTCATCTTCCAAAATTCTATAGACTTGGGCACAGTTCCCATGGATTGGAGGGTAGCTAATGTAACCCCACTATTCAAAAAAGGTGGTAGAGAGAAAACGGGGAATTATAGACCGGTAAGCCTGACATCGGTAGTGGGGAAAATGCTAGAGTCCATTATAAAAGATGTAATAGCAGAGCACTTGGAAAACAGTGACAGGATCGGACAAAGTCAACATGGATTTACAAAAGGTAAATCGTGCTTGACTAATCTACTGAAATTTTTTGAGGATGTAACTGCTAGAATAGATAAGGGAGAACCAGTGGATGTGGTGTATTTGGTCTTTCAGAAGGCTTTCGATAAGGTCCCACATAAGAGATTAGCATGCAAAGTTAAAGCACATGGGATTGCGGGTAAGGTACTGACTTGGATAAAGAACTGGTTGGCAGACAGGAAGCAACGAGTTGGAATAAACGGCTCTTTTTCCGAGTGGCAGGCAGTGACTAGTGGGGTACCGCAGGGATCGGTGCTAGGACCCCAGCTATTCACAATATATATTAATGATCTAGACGAGGGAACTAGATGTAATATCTCCAAGTTTGCAGACGACACAAAGCTGGGTGGGCGTGTGTGCTGTGAGGAGGATGCCGAGAAACTCCAGTATGATTTGGACAGGTTGGGTGATTGGGCAGAAGCATGGCAGATGCAGTATAATGTGGATAAATGCGAGGTTATCCACTTTGGTGGCAAAAGCAGGAAGGCAGATTATTATCTGAACGGCAATAGATTGGGAGAAGGGGAAGTGCAACGAGACCTGGGTGTCCTTGTGCACCAGTCGCTGAAGGTAAGCATGCAGGTGCAGCAGGCGGTTAAGAAGGCAAATGGTATGTTGGCCTTCATAGCAAGAGGGTTCGAGTACAGGAACAAGGATGTCTTGCTGCAGTTGTACAGGGCCTTGGTGAGACCACACCTTGAGTATTGTGTGCAGTTTTGGTCGCCTTATCTGAGGAAGGATGTTCTTGCCATGGAGGGAGTGCAGCGAAGATTCACCAGGCTGATACCTGGGATGGCAGGAATGACGTATGAGGAGAGATTGGGTCGATTGGGCTTATATTCACTGGAGTTCAGAAGAATGAGAGGGGATCTCATTGAAACTTATAACATTCTAACAGGACTAGACAGACTAGATGCAGGAAGGATGTTCCTGATGGCGGGGGAGTCCAGAACCAGGGGTCACAGTCTAAGGATAAGGGGTAAGCCATTTAGGACTCAGATGAGGAGGAATTTCTTCACCACAGAGTGGTGAACCTGTGGAATTTTCTACCACAGAAGGCAGTGGAGGCCAATTCATTAAATATATTCAAGAAGGAGTTGGATATATTTCTTAAGGCTAAAGGGATCAAGGGATATGGGGAGAAAGCAGGGACAGGGTACTGGATTTGGATGATCAGCCATGATCTCATTAAATGGCGGAGCAGGCTCGAGGGGCCGAATGGCCTACTCCTGCTCCTATCTTCTATGTTTCTATGTAACCTCACCTGCAGCTGCCATCTGTTCTAGCCTAAGGAAGGAATCACTGGAGAGCCTGGGTGCAAGAGCTCACCTTTGTACAGTGATTGTCGGTGTTTGCAGCACCTCAATGCTGTCAAACACTGAGAAATCAGCTGTCAAAGAAAAATTGTGCTTGGTCCCTTTAAGAAAACTGGCAGATGACACATCATCAAATGACGTCATCTGACCTGCTTCGTCTTAATTGGCTGGCAAGCCCGCAGGGTGGGCTTAACAAGGCCAATTGATGTAAAATCATGTCTGTGGGCCGGATGTAGTTGGGGGTGGGACTGGAACCCGGAAGCCACCTAACCCGCTCCCAAGCTGCATCAATCGAAAAATCGCGGCCTTTGAGTATATTCAAGGCCGAGAGAGATAGATTTTTAAGATGGAAATCGGGGTCCCATGACGTCCCATATGTGTGCGTGTAAATCCCTTCAGTGCTGTTTGAATGAGATGAGAACAACTAACCATAATCAGTCTGCACCATTCTTTTGTTTTCACAGTTCTACTGAAGGAAAATGAAGGAACTTCTTCTCATCCTTCTGCTTGCAGCCAAGAGTAAGTCCTGGATTCTACTTTCCGTTTACTTTCTGCATTCCATCTCTATGATAAATGTCAAAGGGGCATTAAAACTGCCTCTTGCTTTAGTTACAAGACATGTTCCAATTATTTACTGCTATTGGGATTCCTTCTTATGGATGGAATATGCTAATTTTATACAAAAAGTTCTCTAAAAAGAAAACACGCGGTCATGTTATCATAGAATCATAGAGTAGTACAGCACAGATGGAGGCCATTCGGCCCATTGTGCCTGTGCCGGCCCTCTGATTAAGTCCCACTCCCGGCTCTCTCCCCATTACATAGAATTTTACAGCACAGAAACAAACCATTTGGCTTCAACCTGAGACAGTGGTTGGGAAGGGGGAAGGAATGTATGGTGTTTGTGGCGGGGGCTGATGACCACGGCTTTGGTCTTCCCAATGAGACAGCATAACCTACGTGTAGGCTGGAATTTTCCCCGAAACAAATGGGTGGATTTGGAGCGTGGGGTCAGTTAAATTGTTCAAAATGCGATTCCCGACCTGATCCCATCTCCAACCCGCCCACTTGTGGTTTTAACGGAGGTGGGACGGGGACAGTCAACCAACCTGCTCCCAGGGGGCGGAATGCCAATTTAAATATCATAATGAGGCTGGAAGCCTCTTTTTCCCCCTCCATCTTGTGTTTAACTGCCTGTGGACGTGTCTCACACAATTCGTGAAACCCGCCAGTTAAAGCGAGCCGGGGACCGCTGCAACCAGGAGGTAAATGGCTTTACTCCTACCTCCTGGATCCAGGGTCCCTGCCTAACCCACTCCCCACGAGGCCTCTGATCCCCAACATGAGGCCTCCCCCCCACCCCACCGATGATGCTGAGGCCGGCCACAATCCTCTCTCCCACCCTGCCAACGCTCCGGCCGACCCTCGACCACCACCCCGTCACGATCCTCCATTGCCGATTCCCGACCCCCTCACGATCCCAGACTGTCGATTCCCGGCCCCCTCACGATCCTCCATTGCCGATTCCCGACCCCCTCACGATCCTCCATTGCCAATTCCCGACCCCCTCACGATCCCACACTGTCGATTCCCGGCCCCCTCACGATCCCTGATCCTCCATTGCCGATTCCTGGCCCCCTCACGATCCCTGATCCTCCATTGCCGATTCCCGGCCCACCCTCACGATCCACGATCCTCCATTGCCGATTCCCGACCCCCCACCACGATCCCTTCACCGGACCGACCCCTCGCTCCCAATCCGCATCTTCAGGCCTACCCGCCCACGGCCAGCCAGTCTCTCAATCCGAGGCCTCACATGCAAATCAGGCCCTGCCGTTAAAGTTGGCAGGCCCTGTGGGAAACCTGGCCTCCCGGGTTTCCTGCCCGCCTCGGAGGCCCGCCCCCCCCGCCTACTTGGAGAAAATTCCAGCTGTTATCTCTAGGCCTGTGGCCTTGACAGCCTAGGTCTCGTGGCTCTGGTCATTAACTGAAGGTAGCTACTGGTTGTAAGCAATATTCCCTCTAATTTTTTTTGTACTGAGTGGGCTAGGAGCTCCTTTGAGCGTGACCTTTTTGTCCGTGAGCAAATTTTAAAACAACAACGACGACTTTTACAACAACGACAGCAACAGCAACCACTTAAAAACATATATACAGTAATGCCATATTGCCACCCCACCGTCTCAAATCATGAGACAATCAGACAAGGTTCCACACAGGTTTAACCTAACTTCTCTGCTTTTGAAATGAACCCCAATACTTTATTTTCACTTTTTAACCTGCGTTGCTACTTTTAATCTCTATACCCCTAGATCCCTTTGCACCTCCACCATTTACATAATAGGATATACAGCACAGAAACAGGCCAGTTGGCCCAAACCGTCTATGCTGGTGTTTATGCTCCACTTGAGCCATTTAGATTCTTATTTTCCAAGGAGTAGGTAGCCTTCTTATTCCTTCTACCACAATGCACCACCTCACACTTATCACAATGGTAATGCAGTAGATGTAATTTATCTGGATTTTCAAAAGGCCTTCGATAAGGTACCCCATAATAGACTGATGAACAAGGTCAGAGAATGCGGAGTCAGGGGACAAGTAGCAGAATGGATTGCTGGCTGACTTCAAGACAGAAAGCAGAGAGTGGGAGTAAAGGGTAGCTATTCACAGTGGCAGAAGTTGGGTAGTGGTGTTCCACAAGGATCAGTGCTGGGACCACTGTTGTTCACAATTTACATTAACGGTTTAGACTTAGGAATCAAAAACACAATTTCTAAATTTGTGGATGATACCAAATTGGGGGGATAGTCAATACTGAGGAGAACTGCAACAAATTACAGGAGGACATTAATAAACTTGCAGAATGGGCAAATAATTGGCAAATGAAGTTCAACACAGATAAATGTGAGATATTACATTTTGGTAAAAAGAATAGGGAGGTCACTTATCACTTGGAGGGTGTGAGTCTAGGTGGGGTAGAGGAACAAAGGGATCTCGGAGTACAAATATACAAATCACTAAAAGTTGTGCCACAGGTTAGCAAGGCCATAAAAAAAGCAAACCAAGCACTAGGGTTTATTTCTGGAGGGATAGAATTGAAAAGCAGGGCAGTTATGCTAAACTTGTATCGAATCTTGGTTAGACCACACTTAGAGTGCTGCGTACAGTTCTGGTTGACATATTATAAAAAGGATATAGAGGCACTGGAGAGGGTTTTTTTTAATTCATTGGTGGGATGTGGGCGTCGCTGGCTAGGCCTGCATTTAGTGCCCATCCCTAATTGCCCTTGAGAAGATGGTGGTGAGCTGCCTTCTTGAACCGCCGCAGTCCATATGGTGTAGGTACACCCACAATGCTGTTAGGAAGGGAGTTCCAGGATTTTGGCCCAGCGACAGTGAAGGAACGGCGATACAGGTCCAAGTCAGGATGGTGTGTGGCTTGGAGGGGAACTTGTCAGTGGTAATGTTCCCATGCGTCTGCTGCCCTTGTCCTTCTAAGTGGTAGAGGTCGCGGGTTTGGAAGGTGCTGTTGAAGGAGCTTTGGCGAGTTGCTGCAGTGCATCTTGTAGATGGTACACACTGCAGCCACAGTGCACCGGTGGTGGAGGGAGTGAATGTTGAAGGTGGTGGATGGAGTGCCAATCAAGCGGGCTGCTTTATCCTGAATGGTGTCGAGCTTCTTGAGTGTTGTTGGAGCTGCACTCATCCAGGCAAGTGGAGAGTATTCCATCACACTCCTGACTTGTGCCTTGTAGATGGTGGAAAGGCTTTGGGGAGTCAGGAGGTGAGACACTCGCCGCAGAATTCCCAGCCTCTGGCCTGCTCTTGTAGCCACAGTATTTATATGGCTGGTCCAGTTCAGTTTCTGATCAATGGTAACCCCCAGGATGTTGATAGTGGGGGATTCAGCGATGGTAATGCCATTGAATGTCAAGGGGAGATGGTTAGAGTCTCGCTTGTTGGAGATGGTCATTGCCTGGCACTTGTGTGGTGCGAATGTTACTTGCCACTTGTCAGCCCAAGTCTGAATGTTGTCCAGGTCTTGCTGCATATGGACACTGACTGCATCAGTATCTGACGAGCCTCGAATGGTGCTGAACAGTGTGCAATCATCAGCGGACATCCCCACTTCTGACCTTATGATGGAGGGAAGGTCATTGATGAAACAGCTGAAGATGGTTGGGCCTAGGACACTGCCCTGAGGAACTCCTGCAGTGATGTCATGTGATTGAGATGAATGACCTCCAACAACCACAGCCAACTTCCTTTGTGCTAGGTATGATTCTAACCAATGGAGAGTTTTCCCCTTGATTCCCATTGACTTCAGTTTTGCTAGGGCTCCTTGATGCCACACTCGATCAAATGCTGCCTTGATGTCAAGGGCAGTCACTCTCACCTCACCTCTTGAGTTCAGCTCTTTTGTCCATGCTTGAACCAAGGCTGTAATGAGGTCAGGAGCTGAGTGGCCCTGGCGGAACCCAAACTGGGCGTCAGTTTGCAGGTTATTGCTGAGTAAGTGCCGCTTGATAGCACTGTTGACGACACCTTCCATCACTTTGCTGATGATTGAGAGTAGACTGATGGGACGGTAATTGGCCGGGTCGGATTTGTCCTGCTTTTTGTAGACAGGACATACTTGGGCAATTTTCCACATTGCCGGGTAGATGCCAGTGTTGTAGCTGTACTGGAACAGCTTGGCTAGGGGCGCAGCTAGTTCTGGAGCACAAGTCTTCAGTACTATTGCCAGAATGTTGTCAGGGCCCATAGCCTTTGCAGAATCCAGTGTCTTCAGCCGTTTCTTGACATCACGTGGCATGAATTGAATGGGCTGAAGACTGACATCTGTGATGCTGGGGACCTCAGGAGGAGGCCGAGATGGATCATCCACTCGGCACTTCTGGCTGAAGATAGTTGCAAATGCTTCAGCCTTGTCTTTTGCACTCATGTGCTGGGCTCCACCATCATTGAGGATGGGGATATTTTTGGAGCCTCCTCCTCCTGTTAACTGTTTAATTGTCCACCACCACTCACGACTGGATGTGGCAGGACTGCAGAGCTTTGATTTGATCCGATGGTTGTGAGATCGCTTAGCTCTGTCTATCGCATGTTGCTTCCGTTGTTTGGCATGCAAGTAGTCCTGTGCAGAGAAGATTTACAAGGATGATACCAGAAATGCGAGGGTATACATATCAGGAAAGGATGAACAGGCTGGGTCTCTTTTCTCTTGAAAAAAGAAGGCTGAAGGGTGACCTAATAGAGGTCTTTAAAATGATGAAAGGTTTTTATGGAGTGGAAACAGAGAGAATGTTTCCACTTGTGGGGAAGAGCATAACTAGAGGCCATCAATATAAGATAGTCACCAAGAAATCCAATAGGGAATTCAGAAGAAACTTCTTTACCCAGAGAGTGGTGAGAATGTGGAGCTCGCTACCACAGGGAGTGGTTGAAGCGAATAGTATAGATGCATTTAAGGGGAGGCTAGACAAGCATATGAGGGAGAAGGGAATAGAGGGTTATGCTGATAGAGTGAGATGAGGAAAGACAGGAGGAGGCTCGAGTGGAGCATCAACGCCGGCATGGACTGGTTGGGCCGAGTTACCTGTTTCTGTGTTGTAGGTCCTAAGTAATTCTATGTAAAAAGAATTGAACAAAAACGGATATCCATATTTCCAACTTCAATCACTTTCATTAATAAACATTGGGGGAGAAATTGGGTGCCTTTGCGTCATCCGGGTGCGCAGCGCTCTGGCTCAGAAATTCACTCTCGCCTCCAACAGGTACAGGAGGCGGTTTGTAGTCGGATGAGTGTTATATAAAAGGGGTCAACTTCCGGGTTTTTTTGTTGGCAAACAATGCTGCCTTGTCAGTTTGACACAAGCAGACAGGTGTTTTGACCCATTTGACCGTTTTCATATTGAAGGAGTATTCTGGCTGAGAAAAATTTACCACTTTCATTTGTGTTGCATTTGATAGTGCAACATTTCCATCATTTAATGGGGGCTGTACTGGCACTGGGCCTCGCCCTCCAGCTTCACCATCCGAGGCAGAGAGAAAGATTGGAAAATGTGGCCAGAGGGAGGAGGGCCAATAGGGCTCTCAACAGGAGACCTTACCCTCCCAGGGTATTCCAGGAGCAGTTCTTCTACATTCATCTGTCAGAGGAGCAGTGCCTTAGAAGGCTCCGCTTCAACAAGGAGGTGGTCACAGAGCTTTACCACCTCCTGCAGTCAGACCTCCAGCCTCAGCTCAGGACCAGGACGTCTCTCTCAGTGGCAGTGAAGGTCACAGTCGCTCCCAATTTCTACGCCAGTGGCTCCTTCCAGGCTTCAACAGGGGATATTGCAAACATTTCGCAGTTCGCTGTGCATTGCTGCATCCAGGAGGTGACAGACGCTCTGTACAGAAGGAGAAGGGAGTACATCTCATTCCCCATGACCAGGGAGAAACAGGATGAACGCTCATGTGGCTTTGCAAGGATAGCGGGCTTCCCCATGGTTCAGGGTGCCATTGACTGCACCCACGTGGCATTGCGGACACCTCATCACAATGCAGAGGTGTTCCGTAACCGCAAAGGCTACCACCACTCTCTGAACGTTCAGTTGGTGTGCGACCACAGACAGCTCATCCTCACTGTCAATGCCCGCTATCCTGGCAGCAGCCAAGATGCATTCATCCTGCGTGAGACCGGTGTCCCAGCACTGTTCCTCCCACCACATGAAGCTCGCGGCTGGCTGCTCGGAGACAAGGGTTATCCACTCGCCACCTGGCTGATGACACCCCTCCACAACCTCAACACTCCTGCTCAACACGCATACAATGACAGCCATAGCGCTACCAGGAACCTGATCGAACAGACTATCGGGGTGCTAAAGCAATGGTTCCGCTGCCTTGACCGCTCTGGAGGAGCCCTGCAGTACTCCTCTGATTGAGTTTTCCTTTTCATCGTTGTGTGCTGTATGCTGCACGATCTGGCCATTCTGAGGGCCCAGCCATTGCCACCAGGGATTGCAGGTCCACCTCAGGAGGAGGAAGAGGGAGAGGAGGAGGAGGAGGCTGCAGCCCGCTGGATCCCGGAGCTTTACCCACATCAGACCCATTTCCTCTGCTCCCCTCTAGCGACTGCATGGCCCCATTATCGGACCTCTCGCCATTGGGAGGCACAGGCAGTGAGGCTATGGCTTGGTGTTCCTCCTCCTCTCCCATGTCGCTGCCACTGGGAGGCTGAGGAACAGGCTGGTCAGTTGGTGGCTGATTATCTGAAAACATAAAGGCACAAGAGTGGCGTTAAGAACAGGGAAGGGGCAGGAAGGGAGCAAGGAATGGAAAGTGGGAAAGGCTTGTGGTGTGAGGGGGAAGTGGTATGAGAGAAGGGGGAGTGGTGATGAACATACCGTTGTTGTCCCCAAGGGGGTCGACATCTCCGACTGCCACAGCGCCCACGACCTGGGGGGCAATGAGGTGGCCCACTCGCTCCTCCAGGTCTGTAAGGGGCACAGGTCAGCCTCGCCTCCTCCCGCTTGTACCTGCTCTGGCAATAGTGAGCTTGGCCTGCAAGAAAAAGGAAAGCGTGTGAGTGAATGTGCAGCTATGTGTTTGGCAGATGTGCCTACCATAGTTGCATGGTTGTTAATGTATGGAAGGTGTGAGATGTGGATGTGAATTTTAGTAGGTGGGCATAGTTGGTGGGTGAGTGTTGGGGATGTGGCGGTTTACACCGTCTGTGCACAGAGTGAGGTTGAGCTGGTGGCATGTAGAGGTTTTTGAAGCATCTACTCACCCTGACCACCTGAGTGATGTCGTTGAACTTCTTGCCGCACTGGGTGGGAGCCCTGTGGACCATGCTTCTGGCCGAGACGTACTGGGCGACCTCCCTCCACAGCCTCTTGAAGGCCTGTGACAATGGCCTCCTGCCAGTGTCCAGGAAGAGCACTGCCCATCGACGTTCCACAGCCGCAACCAGAGCACCAAAGCCTGGTCGCTGAACCAGCGAGCTCTCTCCCTGGGCCTCTGATCAGCCAGGAGATTTCTCAAGGATGGTTTGCAGCTCCTTGCAGGCCCAGGTCACAATCGGCAATGATGAGAGTGAGGCTGTGCAGCATGATGGAACCCCCCCTTTAAGAACTGGAAGGCGCCAGTCTGTCTGAGTACTTGTAATTGACAGCGCCGGAACGTGAGTAGCGCTCTGCGGTAGCGCCCCGCTCCCCGACGTTAGTGCCCTAAGAGGAGTGTGCAGCGCTTGGTTTAACGCTCCACTTCCCTCTTGGGGCACTAAAACTCAATTTTGCGTTCACCGGAGCTGCTAAAGTTAGTGCCCAGGCGATGTTAGCACCCCAAAATGGTCGATACTGAATTTTCCCCCTGTTGTCTGCTTGAACAAGCACATCCCCCATGTAACAAGTCAGAAATGCAGCACTTATTCACAAGTGCAGAAAAACACATACACAATTTGTGACACCGAATTAAAAACAAAAAGCAAGAAAAGCTATGATTTAACAGAAATAAACATTTGTAGGAATGTGGGTTCCTCACTAAAAGACTGAGTTCTACTCAGGCGATCAAACAAAATGAACTTTAATGAAACAAACAGGCTTTAACAAGAAACTGCAGGATAACATCTCTCTGGAGGCTCCACGAGGACTGCCCCTGCAGTCCTGTGGCTGACGTCATGACGTCATCATGTTTTCCCGCCAGTGGGGGATCACGTGATGAATGGCGTGACGTCATCACGTTTTAGCTGCGCTGTTAAAGCAACCACACTCTGTTCGGTTAAATAGCATAAATAAAGATACAGACTCAGACTGTAGCTAACATGTTGTTAAAGGAATTATGTACAAACGATCTGAGTTCTTTGGTGGCTCCGCCACATGCGCCCCCCCAGAATTGTCTTTAACAGCAAAAGTGAGACGTCGAGGAGGCCTGACAAGTCTGTCCGAGTGACTTCGGTAACCCTGCAGAGGAAGCTGATGGACGGTGGTCGAGTTGGCGGGCGGCTGTGGTTGATCTGGCACGGCGGCTGCGGGCGGTCGGCCACGTTTCGGCGGCTGAGTGACGTCCAGGTCCAGATGAGCCGGCTTCAACTGGTCCACCGAAATGTGATCCGGCTTTTCTCCGATGTCGACCGAAAAGGATTTGTCTCCTGATTCGATGACGCGGAAAGGACCAGTGTAAGGGGGCTTGAGCGGATCCCGGTGAGCGTCGTGGCGGATAAATACGTACTTGGCATTCTTCAGCTCCGCTGGCACGTGGGAGCTCTGTAAGTCGTGATTTGATGTAGGCACCAGAGCGAAGCATCTGGCCGCTTCCTGGTGGCTGACGAGTTGCTGGGAGGCGGACCATGGCTCTGTGGGAGAAGGGAGGAAATCCCCTGGTACTCGGAGAGGCTGGCCATAAACGAGTTCGGCTGAGGACGATTGCAGGTCTTCTTTGGGCACCGTACGAAGATCCAAAAGGACCCATGGGAGTCTGTCCACCCATCCTGCACCTTGAAGACTGGCCCGTAGGGCGGCTTTAAGCGACCTGTGGAATCGCTCGCAAAGGCCATTTGCCTGTGGATGATAGGCGGTGGTGCGATGAAGTTTGGTGCCGAGCCCCTGAGCGACAGCGTTCCAGAGCTCCGAGGAAAATTGTGGCCCACGATCAGAAGAGATGTCCGCCGGTACCCCGAAGCGAGCAACCCAACAGGAGATGAAAGCTTTAGCGACGTCTGCCGAAGTGGTGGAAACCAAATGAATTGCCTCTGGCCACCTAGTGGTGCGGTCCACCATGGTGAGGAGATGCGTATAACCGTGAGAATGCGGAAGTGGCCCTACAAGGTCCACATGCACGTGGTCGAAACGACGCTCCGGAACAGCGAACGTAGCCACTGGAGCTTTAACATGACGCTGGACCTTGGCCTTCTGGCAGACCATGCAGGTGTTGGCCCAGTCACGGACATCGAGGTGCATACCCTTCCAGACGAACTTCGCCGACATTAGCCGTTGTGAAGCCTTCATACCAGGGTGCGACAACCTGTGTATGGCGTCAAACACCTTCCGGTGCCATGCGACTGGCACGATTGGTCGGGGAATGCCCATGGAGACGTCGCAAAGGAGCGTGGCGCCTGCAGCCTGGAAACTGATGTCGGCCGCTTGGAAACTAGAGGGGGCGGTTCTGTATGATTGGACCTCTGGGTCCGAGGCCTGATCCGCAGCCATGAGGGCATAGTCAATCCCCAGGTGAACCGCATGGACCGTCGCGTGGGAGAGGCAATCCGCCACCAGGTTGTCCTTACCAGACACATGTTGAATGTCCGTGATAAATTCAGAAATAAACGTCAGGTGACGTTGTTGACGAGCGGACCACGGTTCGGCAGTCTTGGCCATGGGGAACGTTAGAGGCTTGTGGTCGACAAAAGCCGTGAAGGGACGTCCTTCTAATAAGAACCGGAAATGGTGAATGGCTAGGAAAAGGGCCAGTAACTCTCGATCGAAGGTGCTGTATTTTTTTTCATTTTTCCGTAGTTGACGGCTGAAAAATGCCAGCGGTTGCCACGTGCCGTTCACCCACTGCTCCTGCACTGCGCCGATGGCGTAGTCTGACGCATCTGTGGTAAGGGCAATGGTGGCACCTGGAAGTGGGTGCGCCAGCATGGTTGCGTTGGCCAAAGCGCTCTTGGTGTTGACGAATGCCTGGCCCATCTCGGCCGTCCAGTTGATTGGATCCTTACCGGACTTGCCCTTGAGGGCCCCGTACAAAGGCTGCATTAGCTGAGCCGCCTTAGGGATGAATTGGTGATAGAAATTGACCATCCCCAGGAACTCTTGCAGGGCCTTGATGGTTGGCGGGCGCAGGAAAGAGGTAACAGCTTCCACCTTCGTCAGTAAGGGGACGGCACCGTCTGATGTTATTCGGTGTCCCAAGAAATCGATCCGCTGCAGGCTGAACTGGCACTTGGCCAGGTTGATGATCAAACCGTGCTGGCTGAGGCGTGTAAAGAGGGTACGCAAATGGGAGATGTGCTCTTCCTTGCTAGCGCTGGCGATGAGAATGTCGTCAAGATAGACGAAGATGAAGTTTAGGTCTCGGAGCACGGAGTCCATTAAGCGCTGGAAAGCCTGTGCTGCATTCTTCAAACCAAACGGCATCCGCAGGAACTCAAAAAGGCCGAAAGGGGTGATGACTGCGGATTTTGGGACATCTTGCGGGTGCACGGGAACTTAGTGATACCCCCAGACGAGGTCGACTTTAGAAAAGATAGAATTTCCCGCCAAATGGGCCGAGAAATCCTGAATATGCGGGATCGGGTACCGATCAGGAGTAGTGGCGTCGTTCAGGCGTCGGTAGTCACCGCATGGCCGCCAGCCGCTGCCCGGTTTCGGAACAATGTGGAGAGGCGAAGACCAGGGACTATTCGACCGGCGAATAATCCCCAGCCGCTCCATCGTGTCGAACTTCGCTTTCGCAGCCGCGAGCTTGCCGGGTTCGAGCCTTCTAGCCCGTGCATAAACCGGGGAGCCAGTAGTGGTGATATGATGTTCAACACCATGCTTCGTGGCCGAGGAGGAGAAAGTGGGCCTTGTCAGCTCTGGGAACTCTCCGAGGAGCCGAGTGAAGTCATCCGGAGAAGGGAAAGCACAGGCGATAGAGCGCGCCACGGTGGTACCGTGGGGGCACGGAATTGAGTGGAAGGTGGCCGCGTTGATCAACCGGCGGTGCCGGACATCGACGAGGAGGCCGTTGGCACACAGAAAATCTGCCCCTAGGATGGCCTGCGAGACTGTGGCTGTGACGAATTCCCAATGGAAGTGCTGACCGCTGAAACAGACTTGGACCCGCCGCTTTCGGAAAGTTCGAATGGCTGTGCCATTAGCCGCCACGAGAGAAAAACCGTGGTTCCCAGCTTGCATATCGAGATTCGACGCAGGTAGGATGCTACACTGCGCCCCGGTGTCACAAAGGAAACGTCGACCTGATAGAGAATCGGTGATGTAAAGAAGTTTCCCCGTGGATCCGATGGCCATCACAGCCGTGGAGCGCCCGTAAGACCCGGTCTTCCTTCGCCAGGAACGCTGCAGGAGCTTTGTTTTTTTTGGGGCGAAAAACTGCAGGGAGAGCGGCAGCGTTGTGCTTTCGCGCCAAAACGGGCATGGTAGGAGCACCAGCCCGCTGCAGGAGGAGCTGGAGCCGCATCTGTGGGGGATGGGTGCCTCGTGGCCGCGCAGCACTGCTGGGTTACTGTGAAAATCTTATCTGCTTCGGCAGCAAGCTCGGCGCAGTCTGTAATCTCGGATCTGGCTAGAGCAGCCTGCACCTGCTCCGGCAGTTGGCAGAGGAATAGCTCCCGGAAGAGGCAGCATTCCGGTTCGGCACCCAAGAGCGTGAGCATTTGGCTCATGAGCTCGGATGGTTTGGAGTCCCCGAGGCCAGGCAGAGTGAGGAGCCGGTGAGCGCGTTCTGACTTCGAGAGCCCGAAGACCTGTAGCAACCGCGCCTTTAACGTATCATACTTGCTGTCAGTAGGAGGACTACCGAGGAGGCTAACGATCCGCGAGGCAGTTGCGCTCTCGAGGGCGGAGACCACATAGTAATAATGGGTCTGATCCGTGACGATGTTCCTGATGGCGAACTGGGCTTCAGCCTGGATAAACCACGCGGCTGGTTGTTGCTCCCAGAACTGTGGCAGTTTCAGAGTGACGGCGTTCGTGTCCATGCTGAAGATCTTCCGCGAAAACTGTTCACGAAAGTTGGGGTCACCAATGTAGGAACGTGGGTTCCTAACTAAAGGACTGAGTTCTACTCAGGGCAGCACGGTGGCATAGTGGTTAGCACTGTTGCCTCACAGCGCCAGGGACCCGGGTTCGAATCCGGCCTCGGGCGACTGTCTGTGTAGAGTTTGCACATTCTCCCCGTGTTTGCGTGGGTTTCCTCCGGGTGCTCCGGTTTCCTCCCACAGTCCAAAGATGTGCAGGTTAGGTTGATTGGCTATGATAAATTGACCCTTAGTGTTAGGGGGATTAAATACGTGGGGTTACAGGATAGGGTGGGATATTTGTTGGTGTAGGGGTTACGGGGATCGGGTGGGATATGTGTCGGTGCAGGCTCGATGGGCCGAAATGGCCTCTATCTGCACTGTGGGGTTTCTGTGATTCTGTGATACTCAGGCGATCAAACAAAATGAACTTTAATGAAACAAACAGGCTTTAACAAGAAACTGCAGGATAACATCGAATGTAGCTCTGCTCTCTCTGGAGGCTCCACGAGGACTGCCCCTGCAGTCCTGTGGCTGACGTCATGATGTCATCACGTTTTCCCGCCAGTGGGGGATCACGTGATGAACGGCGTGACATCATCACGTTTTAGCCGCGCTGTTAAAGCAACCACACTCTGTACAGTTAAACAGCATAAATAAAGATACAAACTCAAACTGTAGCTAACATGTTGTTAAAGGAATTATGTACAAACGATCTGAGTCCTTTGGTGGCTCCGTCACACATTCATCTTTCTTCCTGGACAGGAGAACCAACCAAAACTAATATGTATCTCTTACAAATCCAGTGGGGTTCCGCAAGGCTCAGTACTAGGTCCCTTTGCTTTTTGTGGTATATATCAATGATCTAGACTTGA
The DNA here is from genome assembly GCF_052327205.1 of Somniosus microcephalus. Taxonomy (NCBI): domain Eukaryota; kingdom Metazoa; phylum Chordata; class Chondrichthyes; order Squaliformes; family Somniosidae; genus Somniosus; species Somniosus microcephalus. The sequence continues at coordinate 852,807 of NC_141011.1, read as the reverse complement.
ATATAGGGGGTATGATTAAGAAGTTTGCAGATGATACTAAAATCGACTGTGTGGTTGATACTGAAGAAGGAAGCTGTAGACTGCAGGAAGATATCAATAAATTGGTCAGGTGGGCAGAACAGTGGCAAATGGAATTCAATCCAGAGAATTGAATTCCATAGTGGCATAGTGGTTAGCATTGTTGCCTCACAGCGCCAGGGACCCGGGTTCGAATCCGGCCTCGGGTGACTGTCTGTGTGGAGTTTGCACATTCTCCCCGTGTTTGCGTGGGTTTCCTCCGGGTGCTCCGGTTTCCTCCCACAGCCCAAAGATGTGCGGGTTAGATTGATTGGCTATGATAAATTGACCCTTAGTGTTAGGGGGATTAAATACGTGGGGTTACGGGGATAGGGTGGGATATGTGTCGGTGCAGGCTCGATGGGCCGAAATGGCCTCCATCTGCACTGTGGGGTTTCTGTGATTCTGTGAAGTGTGAGGCAATGTATTTGGGGAGGGATAACAAGGATTACATGGTAAGACACTGAGTAGTGTAGAGGAACAAAGGGACCTTGGAGTGCATGTCCACAGATCCCTGAAGGTAGCAGGCCAGGTAGATAAGGTGGTTAAGAAGACATATGGAATGCTTGCCTTTATTAGCCGTGGCATAGAATGCAAGAGCAGGGGGTTATGCTTCAACTGTATAAAACACTGGTCAGGCCTCAGCTAGAGTACTGCGTGCAGTTCTGGTCACCACATTGCAGGAAAGATGTGATTGCACTGGAGAGGGTACAGAGGAGATTTACAAGGATGTTGCTGGGAGTAGAGAATCTTAGCTATGAGGAAAGGCTGGATAGGCTGGGTCTGTTTTCCTTGGAACAGAGGAGACTGAGGGGAGACCTTATTGAGGTGTATAAAATTATGAGGGGCCTAGATAAAGTGGATAGAAAGGACCTATTTCCCTTAGCAGAGGAGTCAAAAACCAGGAGACACAGATTTAAAGTAATTGGGGGAAGGTTTAGAGGGGATTTGAGGGGAAATTTCTTCACCCAGAGGGTTGTGGGGGTCTGGAACTCACTGCCTGAAAGGGTGGTAGAGGCAGGAACCCTAACCACATTTAAAAAGTACTTGGATGTGCACTTGGGATGCTGTAACCTGCAGGGCTACGGACCAAGAGCTGGGAAATGGGATTAGGCTGAATAGCTCTTTGTTGGCCGGCGCGGACACGATGGGCCGAAATGGCCTCATTCCGTGCTGTAACTTTCTATGATTCTATGAAATCCTCCCCTGGCCTCCCCCCTCCTCAACATCATGGTTGCATGTTTGTGTAAAGCTACTCATTTCCGTCGATTGTTCAAAATCAAATATTGTGAAATTTCAATTTTAAAATGTTTTAAGCAATTTAGATCCTCTTTAAAAGCGTTTGCACTTCAAGACCTGGTTGAAACTTGTTTAGATAAGGGGACAATTGATTTTTGTTTCTGTTTCTTCCAAAATCATATTTGAAACTTAGGGAGGAAAAAGTGTTTTTAACACTCATTTTTTGTGATAAGTTCATGAAAAATCTTTAAATTCTTTCAAGTCTCGTTGCAGCTTTGACAGAAGAAGTTGCTCCAAGTTTCTCTTTCCCTCTTCAATGCTGTTGTTAAACAAACAACAGAAAATAATGGCCTGTAGGTATTCATGTTGACCTCTGAGGACGAATGCCTACTAAATAATTGAGTTTGACTTCAGACGAACAATAAGTAAGTTGTTTATTCACGTAAACTGACGAAATACAGTAGGTAAGCTAGCTTGATACAGGAGCACCGCGATGCAGGTCTTTCCCCGACGGGGACTCCACGAAGACTGAGTCCCTGGTCCTCGGGAGAGCGTGATGACGTCATCACGCTCAGTCGCGTTTTCCCGCGCTTCGGTTGTCACGTGGCCGCGTCCTGACGCTAACGCGTTGGCCCACGCTTGGGCGGTCACGTGACTTGCGCCGATACATCGGCGCGCTCACCTGGGCCGGCGCTGGCCGTTGAGGCCGAAGTCGCGATCGCGGGAGCAGAAGCTGGAGGCCGCGCCGGCGCTTGTCGCGGAGGGTCGCGTCGCTCCTGTCTGCCGGCCAGTGCGGCCCAAGTCGCGGTAGGCCGGGCTGTGCCGGCGGCCATCACGCATACATCACGTCATGCGTGACGTGACGTCAGCGCGCTGGGGCGCGTCTTAAAGGGGCAATGGCCCCCGAAGGTAAGTTAAAGGGGCAACAGCCCAAACAGGTAAGTAATGTACATACAGTTAGGTTAAAGTGAATTATATACATTAAATGTGTAAGGGACACCCGGTGGAAACGCCACATGCGCCCCCCCAGAATTCGCTTTAACGAAAGTCCAAAGATGAGATGGCCCGCCGAGCTGGTGGCCTCGGCGGGCGTGCTGTCTCGACTTGGCGGGCGAGGTCGGAAGATGCTGGTCATAAACGGATCCTTACGCGTGCTGAGGCGAATAAAACTTATCACCGTGGAGCCGTGCGACCTCTGCAGCCCGTGGTTTGAATGGGGGCCTGGGCGAAACAGCAGGCCGTGTCGTAGAGGCGGACGGTCGTACCTGGTGTGCCGTAACAACGATGGGCGGCGGGTGGTGAGGCGGGCGATGTCAAAACATGTTGGTCAACTCGTGGTGGCCTGCCAGCCGGGCAGGCGCGGATTATGGCCTTGACGATGTTAGCGAGAAAAGAAAAACACAAAGGCCCCAATCTGACGAAATCTGCAGGAGACTGGAACGCACGGAACGGTGTGTGCCGTAGTGTTACAACAGTAACACAACAGAGAGTGCAGAAACAGGGAGTTGTAACTCGTCAAAGAATGTTCTAGTTGTTGTTTACCCGTTTCTTTGGGTGCTTGACTGTAAATAACAAGGATTGTCCCTTATGTTTTGAAATTCTGATGTTGCGAAACTGTGAGGAGCTTTTAGGATGATAGTAGGACTAAAAGGTTCACTGGGCCTGTTTTGAGCCTTATTTTTTTAAGTCCTCTTCACTGACGGGAGTGACCAAATCGAGGTCCGCATTAGGCAGGCAATTGGAAGAGCTACAGTCCAAACGGTGACGCAACATTTTTACCCCTCGATTGCCCCTGCCAAAGCGTTTGAGCTAAATAGCTGGTGAGATAGCGGCATTGAGGAAACGATTGAGCAAGTGGGTGTGCATCTTGAGCTCCGGTTCTGTCTCTTGCTCTACTTGTCCGTTGAGGATTGGGCTATCAATCACACGCATGTCAAAGGCAGATCCTAAAAAGGATGGTTTGTGAGTCTCGTTGGCTGTAGCGCTGGTGTAAGGTGACTGAGCTGTGGATGCATTCCAATATTCCCCAAACAAGCCAACCTGAAGGTTTCACTGAGCAAGACTGCTACGTAGTTGTTCGCTTGGGCCATTATTGTTCCGTGTGAGTCTTCCGAAGAAAACGGTCACATTCCTTTCATTAAATCACGGAGAGGCTTCCACGAAGTGTCATTTCATATAGTAGGGCGGACAGAAGTCGTCGGTGATGTCTCATCTCCGAATTACATTCAACTCCGTGCCTTGCAGTGCTAACGGAGCCGGAAGTTAACCAGGTGGACTGGGAAACATTTGTTATTTATTGTCAATCGACGTACAGCTGTGCTGCAAATCCTTGATGGGTACAGCTTCACACGAATCCTGTGCCCAATAGCCCTGGCGGGCAGGTTACTGCTGAACTTGGCACGGACCATGCCACTGTTTCAATGAGCACGAGTCTTGTGTGGTTTACCACCAGGAGTGACAGTGTTGTTCTTTGCTTTGTAGACGTAGGCACATCTCGTGCCCAGGTAAAATTCCGTTTCATCGCGACAATAAACCCCCTCAATCTTCAGGAGAGCAGTTATTTAGCAGAGGAATCGGTTTCTTCGGTTGAGCCGTTTGTCCATCTCCATGGGTGGAGAATTCTGGAACATGTCGTCCAATGAGAGAAAGGACCTGAAGGTTGTAGTCTTAGAGCCCCAGCATCCCGGATTCACCCCTCTGTCCGAGCTTGAGCCGTCTGGTTCGCAAATTATACGCGCGGAATCCAGTACTTGTTAAAATCAGAGTGCAGGCTTTCGACCTTCTGTAGCATAAAACCTGTTTCTAGCACGTGCTCTATAGAGGGGGATCGCTTCTGGACCCTTGCGCTGCTGGACCAGAGAAAGGGTGGGACGGATCGGGTCGTCGCTGGTGTCGTTGGGGGGAAAACTGCCGGGAAAGTGGCAACGCTGCTTGTTGTTGCTGTTGACTTAGTGGAACTACTGCCGAAAAGGCGGCACGCTTCTCTTACTCGCCGACAAGTATGGTAGGTAACACAACCAGCAGGCCGACGGGCTAGTGCGTCGTCGACGGGGAACGAGTCGTCGTTTTTCATGAGGGATGGGTCCCCGTGGTTCGCGAGGAGTGCGTCCTCGTGGTTCGCGGGGGTGAGTCCTCGTGGTATCCCCGCCGGGCGCGCTCCGATCTTGTGGGCCCGAATGTGCTGTACCCCGCGCTTGGAGAGATTTATACTTGCGGTTGCGTTGGACATAGAGGCAGACGACCCGCGTGGCGGTAGAAGAGTCGATTACGGGGACAGTGAGCAAATGCGTGGTCTGCTCCGCGTCGATGTTCCCGGTGAACTGGGCTTCTACCTTTACAAAACACGAGGGCGGTTGTTTCTCCCTGAATTGCGCCAGCGACAGCGAAACGGCTGGTGCTGCCATGGAGTGCTTCTTTTGTGAAAAATGTTCACAAAAATCCAGGTCCAGCTGTGTTTCAGTCCGTGGAAAATGGGATCGCCTCCAGACTGCGCTTCCTTTGCGAATACGTTCGCAAAGACGGGGTCGCCAGGTTCAGGCTGCGTGCTTCCTCCGTGAAAACCGTCCACGGAGTCGGTTGTTCGACGGTTGTCTTCTGTGAAGACGAGGTTCCGGTTGTGCGATTCTTCCGTGAAAAACGTTCACGGTTTCAGGGTCACCAATTGTAGGTATTCGTGTTGACCTCTGAGGACGAATGCTTACTAAATAATTGAGTTTGACTTCAGACGAACAATAAGTAAGTTGTTTATTCACGTAAACTGACGAAATACAGTAGGTAAGCTAGCTTGATACAGGAGCACCGCGATGTAGGTCTTTCCCCAACGGGGACTCCACGAGGACTGAGTCCCTGGTCCTCGGGAGAGCATGATGACGTCATCATGCTCAGTCGCATTTTCCCGCGCTTCGGTTGTCACGTGGCCGCGTCCTGACGCTAACACGTTGGCCCGCACTTGGGCGGTCATGTGACTCGCGCCGATACATCGGCGCGCTCACCTGGGCCGACGCTGGCCGTTGAGGCCGAAGTCGCGATCGCGGGAGCAGAAGCTGGAGGCCGCGCCGGCGCTTGTCGCGGAGGGTCGCGTCGCTCCTGTCTGCCGGCTGGTGCGGCCGAAGTCGCGGTAGGCCGGGCTGTGCCGGCGGCCATCACGCATACATCACGTCATGTGTGACGTGACGTCAGCGCATTGGGGCGCGTCTTAAAGGGGCAACGGCCCCCGAAGGTAAGTTAAAGGGGCAACAGCCCAAACAGGTAAGTAATGTACATACAGTTAGGTTAAAGTGAATTATATACATTAAATGTGTAAGGGACACCCGGTGGAAACGCCACAGGCCCATAATTTCCGATAGGAGGCTTCCTGCGTGCAGATGCCTCCTATTGGAAGAAAATCCATGCACTTAACTGAGGGCTCGTGAGGTCTGGACACCTCTGATGCTGGGCCTCTCCACAGTCGAAATGCACAGGGCCCACGTATCCGAGAGGCGCATGCGGTTCGCAAGCGTCCCTGGGATCACGTGGGCCAGGCAAGCCAATGAAAGAAGGGATAGACCTGTCAAAAGTATGAATGGAGATTACCCCAAAAAGACACAAACATTAAATAAATTTTAAAAAACCATCACATTTTTAAAAAGAGTTAAAATTACATTAAATTAAATACTTTAAACAAAAATTTAATTGTTTGAAAAAAAATAATTAAATTATTTACGGGGCTAAAAATAAACTTACCTTTTTTAGAAGTATTTTTAAATTCTAAATGAGTGAACATTTAAAAAAACTTTTTAAAAACTCTTATGCTGGTAAAAGCAGGCCTTATGCTTTTACCAGGCGTACGATTTCTAAGGATTTTCAGCGGGCGGAGGTTCTGCAGAAAGCGGAACTCTTCCCCCGTAGAGGCCCTTATCCAGGGCAGGCATCCGACTCGGGAATGCCGGGTTTCAGCGCATGCACTTCAAATGCCTGAAACCGGCATTTCCGATGTCCCTATGGGTGGGTACACAGTTAGTACACCCCCGTAGGGATCGGAATATATGGCCCAATAAAATAAACTTTAATTCCAAACTGAGCTCACATAAGAAAGTGAATAAAGTGGTTAAACTTCCTAAGAAGGTGGTGAGGTTATCTCTCTCTGTCCCTCTCTCTCTCCCCCAGTCTCTCTCTCTCTCCCCCAGTCTCTCTCTCCCCCAGTCTCTCTCTCTCTCCCCCAGTCTCTCTCTCTCCCCCAGTCTCTCTCTCTCCCCCAGTCTCTCTCCCCAGTCTCTCTCTCTCTCCCCCAGTCTCTCTCTCTCTCCCCCAGTTTCTCTCTCTCCCCCAGTCTCTCTCTCTCCCCGTCTCTCTCTCTCTCTCCCTCTCTCTCTCCCCAAGTCTCTCTTTCTCTCCCCAGTCTCTCTCTCTCCCCCAGTCTCTCTCTCTCTCCCCCAGTCTCTCTCTCTCTCCCCCAGTCTCTCTCTCTCCCCCCCACGGTCTCTCTCTCTCTCCCCCAGTCTCCCTCTCTCCCCCAGTCTCTCTCTCTCCCCCAGTCTCTCTCTCCCCCAGTCTCTCTCTCTCCCCCCCGGTCTCTCTCTCTCCCCAGTCTCCCTCCTTCCCCAGTCTCCCTCTCTCCCCCAGTCTCTCTCTCTCCCCCAGTCTCTCTCCCCCCAGTCTCTCTCTCTCTCCACACAGTCTCTCTCTCTCTCCCCCCAGTCTCTCTCTCTCTCCCCCAGTCTCTCTCTCTCTCCCCCAGTCTCTCTCCCCCCAGTCTCTCTCTCTCTCCCCCCAGTCAATTCAATTCAATTTAATTCAAATCGCTTTATTGGCATGACAAGGTACATCTTATGTTGCCAAAGCATCGAAAAACATTTATGGTTGAACACATAAACGCAGATCTATCCATACAGTGTATAAACAGATATATCCCTGAGTGTATAAATATACATTTGTGTAATTTGTATATACTCTTTTCTTAGATTTAATGGTTGTCCCTCTGTTTATGGCAAGCTGTAACATAGTGTGCCGCTAAGGTTACAATTTCTCTGTTCCCCTAGTAGGGCATATTTTTGTGAATTTTGGGTAGAAATTCTCCCTGATGCCCTGATATTTTCCACAAGCTGTGAGGAAGTGCATCTCTGTCTCCACCACTCCCTGACTGCAGTGAGAGCATATCCTGTCCTCTCTTGGCAGCCGGGTCTGTCTGTGTCTGCCTTTTTCGATGGCCAGGCTATGTTCACTAAGTCTGTACATTGTCAAGGTTTTTCTCAGTTTGCTATCCTTTACCATGGTCAGGTATTCAGCCATGTTGTATTGTCTGTTTAGGGCCAAGTAGCAATTGAGTTTGTTTTGGGTTTTTGTTGTTTCTGCCCAATATGACAGATATTTTTCCTTTTGCTTAGTGACAATTGTGTTGGGTCGAATTCTCTGTGCTACGATGTCACTGTCCTGGGGCTGGTTATTGTTAGTAGTGTTAGTAGTTACTTCACTGAGTCCCAGGACTAGTTGACTGAGGGTATTCTTCTTTATGGTCCTCTCTTGGCATTTCAGGGCTTCGTAATGATAGCAGTGGGGGTTGCTCATTTTTAGGTGTTTCCAAAATTTGGTGGCTCTTTTTTGGATAGTAATTATTAATGGATATTGGCCTAGTTCTGCCCTGCATGCATTGTTTACGGTTTTCCTTTGAGTCTGCAGGATACTTTTACAGAATTCTGCATGTAGGATCTCAATTGGGTGTTTGTCCCATTTCGCAAATTCTTGTTGTGTTAGCGGTCCCCACACCTCACTGCCATAGACTGCAATTGGTTCAATTACTGATTTAAAAATTTTGAGCCAAATGCTAATTGGGATTTCTATTTGGATTGATTTTTTAATGGCATAGAAAGCCCTTCTTGCTTTCTCTTTCAGTTCATTCACAGCCAGATGAAAATTTCCCGTAGAACTGATTTTTAAGCCCAAGTATGTGTAGTTAGTGGTTTGTTCAATTTTAGTTGTTCCTGGTGTGAAATTTATTCTGGGTCCCTGATGTCTGGATCTTTGCTGGAACACAAGGACTTTGGTTTTTTGGGGGTTTATTGTCAGGGCCCAGGTCTGACAGAATGACTCTAGCAGATCCAGGTCCTGCTGTAGACCCTCCTTAGTTGGTGACAGCAGACCCAGGTCATCTGCATAGAGGAGGAATTTAACCTTGGATTCATATAGGGTGAGGCTGGGTGCTGTAGATTGTTCAAGTAGTTTTGCCAGTTCATTTATGTAAATATTAAAGAGTGTCGGTGAGATGGGCGAGCCCTGCATCACACCACGCCCCTGTGGGAAGTATTTTGTTTGTTTGTCTCCAATTTTAACTGTACATTTATTGTTTGTATACATTGATTTAATTACATCATATGTTTTTCCCCCTACACCACTTTCAATAAGTTTCAAGAATAGACCGTCATGCCAGATGGAATCGAAAGCTTTCTGGAAATCTATAAAGCAGGCAAAAATTTTGCTTTTGTTTTGCTGAACATGTTTGTCAATTGGGGTTTGTAGGGTGAAGATATGATCTGATGTTCTATAGTTTGGTAGGAATCCAATTTGGCTTTTACTCAAGACATTGTGCTCCTCAAGGGAGTTTATAAGTCTTTTGTTTATGATACTACAGAATACCTTCCCCAGGTTACTGTTTACACAGATGCCTCGATAGTTATTTGGGTCAGCTTTGTCTCCACTTTTGTATATGGGCATTATGAATCCTTTGTTCCAGATATCAGGGAAGTAACCGACGCTCAGAACCAAGTTGAAGAGTTTTAGGATAGCCAATTTTATTTCATTGTCTGTGTGTTTAATCATCTCGCTTAGGATGCCGTCTGCACCGCAAGCTTTTCCTGGTCGCAGGTCCTTGAGTTTTTCAACTAGCTCTTTTTCAGTTATTATGGGGTCTAGCGGGTTTTGGTTATCTTTTATGGCCAATTCGAGCTTTTCCAGTTTTTTGCATATTTGGTATTGCTCTGGGCTTAGTGTGTTTTTCTGGTATAATTTTTCAAAATGGTTTTCCCATGTGTCTCCGTTTTGAATGGCCAATTCGTCGTGTTGTTTTTTGTGTAATGTATTCCAGTTGCCCCAGAAACAATTGGAATCAATGGATTCCTCAATGGAGCTGAGTGTATTCTTAATATACTGCCCTTTCTTGGTTCTGAGTGTTTTTTTGTATTGTGTTAGTGCCTGACAATAAGTAAGGCGTAATTCCTCGTTTTCTGGCTGTCTGTGTTTTTGGTTTGATATTTTTCTGAGTTTTTTCCTCATGTTCTGGCAATCTGAGTCAAACCATTTTTCGTAGTTTTTTGTTTTGGGTTTATTCTTGCGAACTTTCAAGTTTGACATTGATGCCAAATTATCAAAAATATTATTTAGGTTATTCACTGCCCGGTTTACGCCTTCGTTATTGTGTGTGTATGTATTTTCCAGAAAGGTGTCCAAGAGAGCTTGAGTTGATTGATTGCTAATTGCTTTCTGGTATTTTTCCGTGCTGTTTTTGGCCCATCTGTAGGATTTTTTAATGTTGTACAGCTTACTGGGTTGTGTTTCTGTGTTGGTTGTTTCTGTTCTTTTAAGATATGCAGTAATTTGACTGTGATCTGACAGTGTTGTTTGTGGTTTGACTGTGAATGCTCTGAAAGAGGATGGGTCCAGATCCGTAATCATATAGTCTATGGTGCTGAAGCCAAGAGGTGAGCAATAGGTGGATCTTCCTAGGTAGTCTCCCATGAACCTACCATTGACAATGTACAGACCCCACCCATTCTCTCTCTCTCTCTCTCCCCATTCTCTCTCTCCCCATTCTCTCTCTCCCCATTCTCTCTCTCTCTCCCCCCATTCTCTCTCTCCCCATTCTCTCTCTCTCTCCCCCATTCTCCCTCCCCCATTCTCGCTCTCTCTTTCCCCATTCTCTCTCTCTCCCCGTTCTCTCGCTCTCCCCGTCTCTCACTCTACCCCCAGTCTCTCTCCCACCACCCACCTCTCTCCCCCTCACTCTTCCCCCCCTCCCTTCTCACTCTCCCTCCCACTTACTCTCCCCTCTCCCTTTCACTCCCCCACTCCAATCTCTTCCCCCCTCACTCCCACCCATCATGCCCCCTCCTCCCTCCCCCACTCCCACTCTCCCTCCCCCTCACTCCCCCTCTCTCTCCCCCTTCCACACTCCCCTCCCCCTTTCTCTTCTCTCTCTTCCCCTCCCTCGCACTCCTCCCTCCCACTGTCCCTCCTTCCCCCCACTCTCCCTCCTCCCCCTCTCACTCTTCCACCCCTCCCTCCCCCTCTCACTCTTCCCCCTCCATCTTCCCCCTCTTCCCTCACTCTTCCCCCTCCCTCCCCACTCCCTCCCCCTCGCACTTCCCCCCTCCCTTACCCCTCACGCTTCCCCCTCCCCCTCACACTTCCCCCGTCCCCCTACCTTCCCCCCTCACACTTCCCTCTCCCTTACCCCTCACACTCCCCCCTCCCTTCCCCCCTACACCCCTCCCTTCCCCCTACTCTTCCCCCTCACACTTACTCTTCCCCACACTCTTCCCCCTCCCCCCTCACTCTCTCCCGCCCCTCACTCTCTCCTACTCTCCCCCCCACTCTCCCACCCCTCACTCTCTCCCCCTCACACTTTCCCCCCTCACTCTCTCCGCTCTCACTCTCCCCTCCTCACTCTCTCCCCGTCTCCTCTCCCCCACTCTCCCCCCTCACTCTCTCTCCCCCTCGCTCTCTCCCCTCACTCACTCTCCCCCTCTCACTCTCTCTCCCCCTCACTCTCTCCCACTCTACCCCCTCACTCTCCCCCTCTCACTCCCCCTCCCTCTCTCTCCCTCCCACTCCCCTCTCCCTCCCACTCTACCCCCTCACTCTCTCTCCCCCCTCACTCTCTCCCACTCTCCCCCCTCACTCTCTCCCTCTCACTCCCCCTCCCTCTCTCTCCCTCCCACTCTCCTATCCCCCACTCTCCACCTCACTCTCTCTCCCCTTCCCCTCTCCTCTCCCCCCTCCCTCCCACCTCACTCTCCCCCCTCACTCGCTCTCTCTCCTCCCCCCCTCTCCTCCGCCACTCACTCTTCCCCCTCCCCCTCTCTCCTCCCCCACTCACTCTTCCCTCCCTCCACTCACTCTTCGCCCCTCCCCCCTCTCCTCCCCCACTCACAATTCACAATTCACAATTCAAATCGCTTTATTGGCATGATAAGGTACATCTTATGTTGCCAAAGCATCAAAATACATTTATGGTTGAGCACATAAACGCGGTTCTATTCATACAGTGTATAAACAGGTATATCCCTGAGTTTATAAATATACATTCGCCTTGTTTATATATACTCTTGTCTTAGTTTACTGGTTGTCCCTCTGTTCATGGCAAGCTGTAACGTAGTGTGCCGCCAGTGTTACACAGCTTCTCTCCTCCCCCAGTAGGAATGGGAGTTTTTGGTTGTCATTCAGATTTCTGAATTCAGGGCATATTGTGAGAATTTTTG